>NW_027361830.1:10440000-10962500 GCF_039654945.1 Dendrobates tinctorius
GTTTGGTTTGTTATCTATTTGCACCTCTCTAACACTTTGACAATAAGTGGTAATTGTCTTCCAAGCAGGCTGCTAAAAAACAATATTTTGGAGTTTATCTCCAGTGGATTCGTTCTATTTTGTAATTTTTAATTTTTTTTTGTTATTGGGAGAAAACAGGCGTAATTGTTGTTGATTTTTCATTATTTGTTATTTGATGACTGCACTAGCACTTTTTTTTGGTATCACACCTTTTGATACTAACCTTTCCTTCTCTTTTTTTATATACGTCTAAAAGAGGTTATACTATATAATATTTTTTTTATATAACTCCTTTCCTCTTATCAACAGAGTGTAATAGGGAGCGAAGAGACAGCCGTCGTAGAGTGGGGGCGCCATCTGCGAAGGTCTAGGGTGCCAACCTTTGCTGTAAGGTAGGTAAAAGACAGAGGAATCAAATAGGGATAGATTATGTCCCCTTTGCTGTATATATTCCAATTGAGATATTGGTATTGATTTTGTCTTTTTTAATGTATAGTAGTCTTTTGTAATCAATGAATTGCAATGTATATTTTAAATAATTTTTCATGGTACAATAATTGACGGTGATTTGGGTGAAAATAGTGTGTACTTCAATATCTAATATGCTGTGAATTTCTATTTGGGTGTTTAGCAGGCCCCAGGCTACCTTAAAATGCCATAGTCCCCCCACAATCCCTTCACACATGCGCCCTGGTGATCACGATGTTTAAATGCTGCCGCAGTGATTGACAGCAGCATTTAAATAGTTAAACAGCAGTGATTGGCGATTTCTCCCATATCTGTTGTTCCATGGATATGATGCAGGCACGAGCACACAGCATGTGACGTAGCATTATGTCACCTGTCGGTTAGCGGTTAATACATTTGGTGCAATTTCCGCCAAGGATTTTTTGTTTTTTTTTTAGACAGGCATGTGAATTGGCAGTCATGATAAAACTGTCTTACTATGCAGACTATGAATGACATATTCAAAGTATGTGAATGGTTACATGATATGCATGGAAATGTTCGTACGCCAAGCGTTTCTCAACTTTAAATGTACATTCTATCAATAGAAAAACAGAACAGACGTTCTTGATATCCAGCATCTGTAAGCTAAGCATGAATTACATGTCGGTTTCTAATACAATCAAAATAAAGCCAAAAGCATACAACGATATTTTGAAATTGTAAAGATATATATTTGTCAATTTTACTTACTCATCTCCATTGCTAAGATTGTGATATTATGCCAAGACACTTCTTCTCTATCTAGAGGCCTCGCTGTCATTAATGCGCCAGTGGTAATATCAACATAGAAATATCTTCCAGGATCACTGTTCCTGTCAATGGAATACCTGCAAGCCAAAAAAAACTGGCCTCATAAATACATTCTTTTAGCTACAACTTGAAATGCTGAATAGCTTTGTTAGCTTGTCTGCTTATGTATACATGATCAGATTATATCTCTGTGAGCCACTCATATGTATCCACTTATAACCACTTGTGATGTAGAAAAAATGAGCTGAGTTGTGAGATCCATTCTCCTGTAAACTGGTGTATGCTTACTCATACTACTATAACTATTAAACAGTTGAGCAGTGAGGAAGTAGGACACATTGATACTTTTCCATATTTTTTTCATCATACGGTACATCCATAAACTTACATTTTATGTGATATACCAAGTGGAAAGGAAATGATACATGGGTTTCTAATTAATTTTTGAAATATAAATCTGAAAATTGTGTGACGTACATATTTATTCAGCCCCATGTAGTCCGATACCCCTAATTGTAATCCTGGATGACCAATTGCCTCCAGAAGTCAAATAATTAGTAAATTTAGTCTCCCTACGTGTAATTTACATGTACATACATGGCCAAAATTGTTGGTAAGAAAAAGGAGATATGTTCCAGCTTAATTGAATCCAAAAATTTATTAGAAAATGCTTCAAGATATAGTTACGCGTTTCAAACGCTGATAAAGGACGCATTGAGCGTTTGAAACGTGTAACTATATCTTGCCATGTGAACTTTGCCATTGCCATAGTTTTTTAAGAAGGATTTTCTAATAAATTTTTGGATTCAAAGAAGCTGGAACACATCTCCTTTGTCTCATCAGTACTACACGTGTGACCACACGAGTTCTGTGCTTCAGCAAGCCGTATGCAGCTGTGAGTGAGCTGGTTCATTCTTTCTTCGTTGTTTCAAAATTGTTGGTATACCTCGTTTAATGACAGAAAAGCCAATAATGGAGACAGAAATAACTTGGATCTGACAAAAGTAATAGTAAATCAAAAATCTATGAAAAAATTAAAGTCAGACATTGCTTTTCAACCATACTTCCACAGAATTTCTTAAAAATAAAACTCATGAAATAGGCCTGGACAGAAATCAAGAGCAAACTGCTCTAGTTGTCTCGTGTTTGAGGGTTGCCTTTTCCAGACGGCATGTTTCAGCTATTTCCAAAGATGCTCAATAGGATTTAGGTCATGGCTCATAGAAGGCCACTTCAGATAAGTACAATGTTTTCCTCTTAGCCATTCTTGGGTGTTTTGAGCTGTGTGTTTTGGGTCTTTATCCTGTTGCAAGAACCATGACCTGCGACTGAGACCAAGCTTTCTGACACTGGGCAGCACATTTCTCTCTAGAATCCCTTGATAGTCTTGAGATTTCATTGTACCCTGCACAGATTCTAGACACCATGTGCCAGATGCAGCACAGCAGCCCCAGAACATAACAGAGCCGCCTCCGTGTTTCACAGTAGGAAAAGTGTACTTTTTTTGATATGCTTCATTTTTCCATCTGTGAACATAGTGCTGATGTGCCTTGCCAAAAAGTTCCATTTTTGTCACATCTATCCATATGACATTCTCCATGAAGCTTTGTGGTTTGTCAACATGTAGTTTGGCAAATTCCAGTCTGGCTTTTTTATGATTTTGTTTTCAACAATGGTGTCCTCCTTGGTCATCTCTCATGAAGTCCACTTTGGCTCATACAATGACGGATGGTGCGAACTGACACTGATGTTCCTTGAGCTTGAGGTTTTTCTGTTTAGAAGTTTTTCTGGGCTCTTTTGTTACCATTCGTATTATCCATCTCTTTGATTTGTCATCAATTTTCCTCCTGTGGCCAAGTCTAGGGAGGTTGGCTACAGTCCCTTGGAGCTTAAATTTCTTAATAATATGTGCAACTGTAGTCACAGGAACATCAAGCTGCTTGGAGAGGGTCTTATAACTTTTACCTTTAATATGTTTGTCTTATAACTTTTACCTTTAATATGTTTGTCTATAATTTTCTTTCTAATCTCCTAAGACAACTCTTTGCTTTGCTTCCTCTGGTCCATGTTGAGTGTGATACGCACCATGTCACCAAACCATACAGTGAGTATCTGTAGCCCTCAATACAGGCCCACTCACTGATTCCAAGATTGTAGACACCTGTGATGCTAATTAGTGGACACACCTTGATTTAGCATGTCCCTTTTGTCACATTATTTTCAGGGGTATCATCTTTTCTGTCCAGGTCTGTCTAGTTTTTTTTTTTAATTTTGTGGAAGCATGGTTGAAAAGCAATGTCTGACTTTTATTTGTTCATTTTCATAGATTTTTGATTTATTATTACTTTTATCAGATTCAAGTTATATCTGTGACCATTGTGGGTTTTTCTGACATTAAACTAGGGCTACCAACAATTTTGACCATGTGTGTAACTACAGCTGTTCTGTGAAGGCCTCAGAGGTTTGTTTAAGAACATTAGGGAACAAACAGCATCATGAACACTAAAGAACACACAAGACAGGTCAAGAATAAAGTTGTGGAGAACAGAGCACTGTTCAATCCATCATCCAAAAATGGAAGGAGTATAGCACAACTGAAAATCTACCAAGACATGACTATCCATCTAAACAGAGAGAGAGCACTAATTAGGAAGGCAGCCAAGATTTTTCACAAATATGGTCATTATAGAAGTGTGACAAGAAGAAAGCCATATTTGAAAGCAAGCGATGAAAAGCCTTTTTTGCAGTTTGCAAACAGCCATGTAAGGGAATGCAACAAGTATGTGGAAGAAGGTTCTCTGGTCAGATGAAACCAAAGTAGAACATTTTGTGCTGAATCCAAATTTCTATGTGTGGCGGAAAACTAAGATTGCACATCAGCCTGAAAAAAAACATTGCCATCGTCAAACATGAGGTGGCAGCTTCATGTTCTGGGGATGGTTTTCTTCAGCAGGGACAGCGAAGCTGGTCAGAGTTGATGGAAAGATAGATGGAGTTAAATACTGGGCAATCCCGGGGCATAGTTTCACCTTCTAGAAAGGCAACGATCCTTATCATACTGCCAGAGTTACAAGGGAATGGTTCAGATCAAAGCATATTTATCTCTTTGAAAGGCCTTGTCAAAGTCCAGACCTAAATCCCTTTATCCCCTTCATGACCGGAGGAATTTTCATTTATGCATTTTCATTTTTTGCTCCCCTTCTTTCCAGAGCCATAACTTTTCATTTTTCCATCAAAATGGCCATGTTAGGGCTTGTTTTTTGCAGGACAAGTTGTGCTTTTGAATGACTCCATTGATTTTAACAAATCGTGTACTGGAAAATGGGAAAAAAATTCCAAGTGCGGTGAAATTGCAAAAAAGTGCAATTCCACAATAGTTTTTTTGTTTTGCATTTTTACTATGCTCACTAAATGCTAAGACTGGCCTAATGTTAGGATTCTGCAGGTCATTACGAGTTAATAGACACCAAACATATCTAGGTTTTTTTTTTATCTAAGTGGTGAAAAAAATTGTAAAGTTTGTAAAAAAGAAATTGCGCCATTTTCCAATACCCATAGCGTCTCCATTTTTTGTGATCTTGGGTTGGGTGAGGGCTTATTTCTTGTGCGAGGAGTTGACATTTTTAATGATACCATTTTGGTGCAGATACGATCTTTTGATCGCCCGCTATTACATTTTAATGCAATGTTGCGGCGACCAAAAAAGTAATTCTGGCGTGGCGTTTTGACTTGTTTTCTCGTTGCGCTGTTTAGCGATCGGGTTAATTCTTGTCTTATATTGATAGATCAGGTGATTCTGAACGCGGCGACACCAATATGTATATGTTTGATTTTTTTTATTGTTTTAGTTTGCATGGGGCAAAAGGGGGGTGTTTAGAACTTTTAGATATTTTTTATTTTTTTACATTTTTAAAAGCTTTTTTTTACTTTTGCCATGCTTCAATAGTCTTTAAGGGAGACTGGAAGCTGCCATAACCCGATCGCCTCTGCTACATATGCCTGTATGTAGCAGAATTGCTGACTTTCTATGAGCGCCGACCACTGGGCGGTGCTCATAGCAATCCAGCAGTGACAACCATAGAAGTCTGCTGGAGACCACTGGTTGGCATGCCAACCCATCGTTGACCCGCAATCACATGACGGGAGTCACCGATGGGCGGGAGTTCCGGTATGCTTGCCCAAAGCATGTGTTAAGTGCCGCTGTCAGAATTTGACAGCAGCATTTAACCAGATAACAGCCGCTGGTGGATCGCAATGTCACAATTCCACCCATGGCTGTTAGAGGCACATGTCAGCTGTTCAAAACAGCTGACAAGTGCCAGAAAAGATGTTGGCTCAGCGTCGGAGCCCACATCAAATGGAGTGTGTCCGACAGCGGCGTACTATAACGCCTGATGTTGGAAAGAGGAAAAGAATCTGTGGCAAGACTTGAAAATTGCTGTTCATAGATGCGCTCCATCCAATCTCACTGAGCTAAAGCTAGTTTAAAAGGAAGAATGGGCAAAAATTTGAGCCTGTAGATGAGAAAAGCTGGTAGAGACATACCCCTAGGACTTGCAGTGGTATTGACTCAGGAGAGGGAGAGGGAGAAGGATTAATACAAAGGCATGTCTCAATTTTCAGATTTATATTTTTAAAATATTAAGAAAATCATGTATCATATCCTTGACACTTCACACATACTTGCTACTTTGTGTTCACATAAAATCACAATTAAATGCATTTAAGTTTGTGGGTGTAACGTGACAAGATGTGGAAAAGTTCATGGGCTATGAATACATTTTCAAGGCACTGTACATGGGGTACATTATTCTGTGTGGGTGTAGAGTTTAATTATATTTAATACATGCGGTCAGGGCCACCATTAAGACATTACTGCCATTACTGCTGAATGGGGCCTGATGAGCAGAAGGAAAGAGGGGGCCCGGGCCCCCTTACATAAGAGCTCACCGAGCCCCCTGCCTGGTGCTGGGCAGCGATCAATACAGAACAGCTGCACTGCTCCAGGGATCCCTCTGTGTCTTGTGTGATGGCGCCTACAGGATGACATTATCGCATACACGCCAGGATTTATGAGTGCCACTATTCAAGTGGAAAGCAAAAGTGGAGCTGCGCCTGCAGGGGATTGACCTAGAGATAAGTATTAAAAACTTTTTTTTTTTTTTTTTATAAAATGAATTAAATGAGAGTGGGAAGGGGGGAGCAAATGAGCATGAACTGAGACTGAGGGTGGGGCACCGGGAATGATAATGAATTGAAACTGGGGGGGTGGGGACAGAAAATAATGATTAAGACAGAGATGGGCTACAGCAATTGGCAATAAATTGAGACTGGGGGAGAGGTACAGCAAATGGTGATGAATCAAGATTAAGGGGGGTGAGAGAGTTAATAATGATGAATTCATACTGGGGATGGGGTACAGCAAATAATAATTAATTGAGACTTGGGGGTGGGGACAGCAAATTGTGATGAATTGAGACTGGGGGGTGGGGGAGAATAAATAATGAATTGAGACTGGGGGGTGGGGTACAGCAAATAGTGATGAATTGAGACTAAGGGGTGTGGGAGAGTAAATAATGATGAATTTATCCTGGTGATGGGGTTCAGCAAATAATGATTAATTGAGACTTGGGGTGGGGACAGAAAATGGTGATGAATTGAGCCAGGGGGATGGGGACAACAAATAATGAATAATTGAAAAAGGGTGTGGGGACAGCAAATAATAATTGATTGAGGCAGGTGGGCAGGGAAAGCAAAAGATTTTGAATTGAGATGGGGGTGGGGAACAGCAAATGGTGATGAATTGAAACCTGGGGATAGCATACAGCAAATAATTATGAATTGAAGCTGGGGGGTGGGAAACAGCAAATGGTGATGACAAGGCTGGGGGAGAAAAAATTATGGTGAATCGAGGGAGGGTCTTTGTACTGTGCAGCGCAGCACTATGTCGCTTTTTTCTTCATCTAGTGTAGTGCAGAAGTTGGGGAAAATGTGGGGAATGTGCTCTGGAAGTGATCAACTATAGATAGCTGTCTGTTATTTTCTGCAGAGACAAGTCCTGCCTGGAAGAAGTGATGGCGGCTTGCATTGGCTGAAGGAGAAAAGTGAACATGAATGACTACAACTACAGACGTCACCGGTGAGTCAGTGTGTTACCTGTACACTGACACTATACACTCTATAGTTTATACAGACCTCTTGTGTATAATGTTACTGGTGATAACTGTATTACCTGTACACTATACACTATATACAGAGCTCCTGTGGTAATATGTGGTCTGCTCATGGTGTGGCAGTATTTGTCCCTTGTATGTGCTATTATTCGGTCACTATGTGGTCTGGTCATGGTATGGTGGTATTTGTTTCTTGTATGTAGTATTATTGATAATTTTAAAAAATGTGTATGACACATTCCCTTAAAGAAAAATAAATAAAAATATAGCTAAAAAGAGTATTGGATATTTTAAGATTTTTTAAATAGGTTAGAGTAGAGTAGGACCCTACCAAAAGAGTCTACCTTGTTGCGATGGCAGGCTGAAAAAATCTTTTGGCAAAAACAAAAGCTAATGGCTATGTACAGTATGTGATATGGTGTACAATGGGAATGGTTAATGTTTCATTGGTGAGGACGAGGTGCAGAAGTGGAGTTTTTCCAAGAGTGAGCGGTGGGACTATGGAAGGTTTGAGGGGTGAAGGCAGAGCTGGGATGGAGGTGGAGTTGGGGTGAGGCCTGGACAGAGTCTCAAGAGGGCCTAAAATTTTGCCAGTATGGGACCCTGAAATTCCTGGTGGCAGCTCTGCATGAGGTAGTAGAATGCATTGATCTTTGGGGTAATGGAACAAATTGATCTTTGGAG
Source organism: Dendrobates tinctorius (assembly GCF_039654945.1). NCBI lineage: Eukaryota > Metazoa > Chordata > Amphibia > Anura > Dendrobatidae > Dendrobates > Dendrobates tinctorius. The sequence continues at coordinate 10,448,139 of NW_027361830.1, forward strand.
TAGTAGAACCCATTTCTCTTTGGGGTAGTAGAGCACATTGATCTTTGGGGTAGTAGAAACTATTGCTCTTGTGGGTAATAGAACACATTGCTCTTTGGGGTAGTAGAACATATTGATCTTCGTCCTAGTAGAACATATTGATACATGGGGTGGGAGAACACATTATTACATAGGGAAGTAGAACACACTGATATATGGGGAAGTAGAACACATGGATGCATGGAAAAGTAGAGCACGTTGATACATGGGGTACGAGAAACAGAATTTTAATACATTAAATATACTGAAGTTCTATTAAAAAATGCATTAAACCTTATAAGGAATCATGAAAAATTAACTAAAGGCTTTCACAAGTAACAAAATTTTTAGGAGTAAAACAGAAAATGAATCAGAACAAAACATTGCAGAGAATATGTAATTTGGACTGACCTGTTAGCTCATACCATGTATGTTTGTACAATGTGTTATGCATTCTCCCCTATAAAATGTATGGTCAAAATACAGCACCATATGGTCGCCATGCGCCTGCACATGGAGTGGTTCTGTTGTACACAGCTCTGCAGTAGATTTAAGGGTATGCATTAAAGTTTTTTATCTGCAGTTTGCCTTATACAAAAGTGCAGAATAGGGATGATGATGATGACATTCATCATTACCATCTGAATTAAACATCCATTGTGGACCATTGCACATGGAAAAATTCTTCTTAATTCTTTATAAGCTAACCTCAGCTACTTCAACACCCTTCTAAAAAATGAATTCCAGGGTTTGATTTGTTAGAAATCTCTTGCAAGTTCTTTCAACGCATTCTCATTTTCTTGACATTTGAAGGTCAGATTAGCATTAAAGATTATGATCATTGTGCTCCATTAATCACTAATGCTAAGCTTCACAAGCAAAACCTTTGTTCTGAATTCTCCATATTTGCAATTAATAACCAAGCTTTGAACTTATATTATTCCTTACTTACAGACTACAGGAGAAGGCTTTCTCTTTATATAAAAGTTTTTTTTTCAAAAACTGAAATTAGTCATTTAGTTTAATGTACTTTTTCTGTGCAAACTAGATGAAACATAAAGGCTGTTTCATCGAGACTGGCATAACACACACAATATGCTGATCTTGATGGAGTACATGAGGACCCAAATTCATTAAATTGCCATTCCAGCATTTTTATTTATTGCGGCCCTGCAATAGTGCCAGTAATCAAAGTTCCCTGCACCTAGTCTCAAACTTACTTGCCGTTGTCTTCCTCTTTTATTGTTGCTGCTCTGATCGGTCTTCAGCAGGTTGTGACCTGTCTGATCACTCCAGTGATTGCTGGAGCGATTCAGAAGTCACAACTCAATGTAAGTCTATAAGGGCTAGAATGAGGCTTTCATTAACTTTTATTGAAGGCTTGTGTCCAATATCTTTGACTTCTGGTCAGTCAGAGGTTGCAGGCACAAGGTGGAGGTGCGGGGAATGGGTGAAAACAGTGTCTGGTAAGTATAAGACAAGGGACAGGTAACTTAGATTAGTAGCACCACTCCAGTGTTTTTTTTATTTCAGTGCTACAGAGGCTTTCAGCTTTAAGTTGCGCATGCCACTTAATGAATTTGACGCCTCTGCTGAATGGCATGTGCCTGTGTACGCTGTGCCGGAAAATGCTAATCCAATCCTTAGCATTTCTTGCATACAAAGCAACTGTAATTTGGTTGAACTTAATGGGACGGGGGAGGGGGGGGTCACAGTCATCATCCCGCACTGGCTCTTCCCATTCCGATGGAAGTGATTTAAACTTGAGTGAAAACTCTAAAGGTAGCAAAACTTTTGCGCAGCTCTGCGTTGCCCAAAAGTTTTGCAACTTTTCAGAGCTTTTGTTCCAATTTTCTGGCTTAAAATTTTGATGAATCTCCCCCTTAGTCTTATTTGAAATTTGAAGGATTGATGAGAAGAAACTAGAAAATTGGAAGGTATGCATGTAAATAGATATAGAAATATACACATTATGACTAACAATGCCATACTGTATGCTGGCCAAATAATACTTCCAGAGAGTTACCCGAATTGCAGAATTAAGATCTGCAAAAATAATACACTGCACATTTATACCATGATCAAAAAGCAAATAGCTATGCTATTTTTTGTAAATGTACATCTCTTTGACTTTCTATTTCTCTTTTAGCCATAAGGATCTAAAGGGCTGCAGTGATTTAAAGGAGTGATCCAGGCCTTTGTGTTTTGGCTATGGGGCTGAGAACTTACCAGCAGTTAGTTAATGGCGAACTACCTGCCTGTTCTGCCTTGTGATGATCTAATCTGGCACAGAGTGGTCATGGACAGCTCCTGGTTGTGATTCTCATACTCCTGGTGACGCAATGTTGACAGAGCAGTTCCTTCACTTCCGGCGTCACCCCTGTAAGTTAATACCTGCTCTGCTCTATCAAATTAAGGCAACGTAAGGCCAGATTCAGCTTTAGGAGTTCCTTGGACCATATGGCCACAATTGCTCCCCTGTAGCTTCAAGTTATAACATACACCTAGCATACTAACATTAGTGTACAAAAGAAGAAAAATGCAATAACACCCTTTTTTCCATGTAATTTACTGATCACCATAAAATAACAAGTTTATTGCATTGTAAAAACTGTTACCGTTTCTGGAATACAAAAAATTTCCAGGTTATTTGTTGTGATGTTTATTGATTAAAGTGTATTAAAATAGTTTTATTGCAAGGCTGCGTTCACACGTTCAGGTTTTTTCGCGTTTTCGCTGTGGTTTTTACCGAGCGATTTTGCCGCGAAAACGCAAAAAAACAGCATCCCATGCAATCCTATGGGATTCCACAATGCTGTGCTAATGCTGCGGATTTTCTCGCAGTGGAATCGCATCATGGAAAAATCTGCAGCATGCTCATTAATTTGCAGAAACGCAGCAATTCCGCCCACATAGGATTGCATTGTTCTGCTTACTTTTCGCATGTGGCTGTGCCCACCATGCGAAAAGTAAGCAGAACATTTGCGGATGGTACCTACGGTCCGGAGGAGAGGAGATTGTCCTCCGGGCTGTGGGTACCATATCCCTGTAAAAACTAGAATTAAAATGAAAAATTGGGTTATATTCACCTTCCGATGTCCCGCGCAGCGTCCCCAGGCTTCAGCGATACACGCGTCATGTCTCGTTTCCAGTAATGCATTGTGATGACCTTTGCTGACGTCACGTCTCGCGATGCTGTAGCGGTCTCGCGAGACCGCGACGTCATCAAAGGTCATTGTCGCAATGCATCACTGGGAATGGGACCTGCCGGAGCATCGCGGAGGCCTGGGGACGCTGCGCGGGACGTCGGAAGGTGAATATAACACGATTTTTTATTTTTTTTATTATTTTTTACATATTATCTTTTACTACTGAAGCTGCATAGGCGGCCTCATTAGTAAAAAGTTGGTCACACTAGTCAAACACTATGATTAATGAGTGTGACCAACCTGTCAATCAGTTCTCCAAGCGATGCTACAGATCGCTTGGAAAATGCTAGCATTCTGCAAGCTAATTACGTTTGCAAATCGCTAGTTTTTCCGCCGGAAAATCGCGGGAATTCAAAATGCGATTTTCCCGCGAAATGGAATTACGGAATTCTCACGGTAACTTCCGTGGGAATTCCGCTACATGTGAACCCAGCCTAATTGTTTTTGCTCTGTTAATTTTTTACTAACGTTATTGGAAAAAAACCTGTGACCTATTCATCTTTTTTCTGTTTATAATGTACTCCATATGAAGATATATTATTATATTATAGGCAGAGTGGGTACAAAGCAATTCATATGACTTGATCTATTGGTCTTGTCAGTAACCACTCTGTGGCCATTTGATGGGAGCCAATTCATACCTGGCGACATCTATGGCTTTTCTTTTGATTATTTAGCCTGCCACAGTGTCATTGTTGTGTCGTGATGAGCATGTGATGTCATGCCAGACTGGCAAATCAAAAGAAATTGTTTAAATGCCAGTAGGTAGGAGGCAGTTCTCAGGACTCCCGTTCAGTCGTCCCAGTTTTTTTACATGCCCGATAAACTGGATTGTGCAAATCAAGTCGCACCATCCTGACTCTAATTATATCATTATATAGATAGGATGTACATCACTCTATATAAAAATACGGTGCCAGGATAGGATACACCTCCATCTACTCGGTGAAGAAAGAATCCGGCAATCCTTGAAGTGCAGAAAAATATCAGATTTATTACCAAAGCAATCAAAAAACAATGACGTTTCGGTTGAAAGGACCGTCTTCAGATAGATTGCATATGTAATTGCACAAATCCTAAGGGCATTGAATCCCTATTCCCTACAGCACTGTTACATGCAGTGTACCATATGCAATCTGTCTGAAGAAGAAAGATCCTTTCAACCGAAACGTCATTGTTTTTGGATTGCTTTGCTAATAAATCTGATATTTTTCTGCAGATTGTTGAGTGCCAGATTCTTTGTTCTCTAATTATAGCACATTATGCCTATGTCCAAGAATACTATGAAGATTTTAAAGCAGAGACAATCCAGCAATAGCCTCTAGCTCACTCTGAATATAGTTTCTTTCCATACAGCAGGTCCTGTATTTAACTCACAATAAAGATATTTGGTAAAAATAGAGGCTTGATAGAAGTTGATTATGAAGAGGCCTCCATGGTGCTCCTAAGTGCAAAGAGTGTCAGAGGGCCACTGATGCTTGCCATGATGTAGCCTACAAGTGAATGAAGCTAATGAATAGCACAAAGCACTTGATTTTTAACTTCAGATAAGAAACTTCTACTTCCTCAGTATATAATTGTTTTTTTTTTGTTTTAAGGTGGATCACTAGATGTAGCTTTGTAATCACTGTAAGTAGCAATAGAAATGGTGATGTTAATGCTTAGCTACTTACCTAACTGAATTATTAGTTGCATCCGGATCCCTAGCAGAAACAATCTGTATTGTTGTACCAATATCTACATTTTCGGAGACTTCCACAAAATAATGACTGGATTCAAACACGGGAGGCTCATCAACATCCTCAACACTAATGTGTACAGTCGTGGTGTCACGGAATGGACCCAGATTAAAAAAACGCACTTCAATGTGTGGGTTTGAACCCTCGATTTTCAGTGTGTAGCTTTTCTTACTTTCAAAGTCCAAAGGCTGAAAAAAAAATATTTTCATGAAATTGTATAATCTACAGAAAGCTAATCAAGGAAGGAAACAGAATTTTTTTTCAAGAATCAAATTTTTCATAAATTTATTACATACTGCACATTGCATACTCTCACCATATAGTGTATAAAAGAAATAATTACTATGCATTATACATTTTTTTACCCACTGCCTTGGCATTGTTATTCCACACAGTTGACAAAAACATACAACACAAAGCAGAAAAACAGATGCCAGAAAGGACTTTTGGCAAATGCTTAGATAAATGGGACCCTTTGCATAAGTTTGGCTTATATGCCAGCAACTTTACCCAGTGAATGTGACAAATGGACCCAAATTTGCAGACCCCACCACTTATCTTAAAATATTTTAATTTTTTTTCTATTCAAGATAACTTTAGCATTGTATATTAGCACATAATGAACCATCAGAAAGATTTCTTGGAACTAGGTCAACAGTGACCAGTTTTTGCTGTTTTATTCTTGCTGCTTGAAATATATATGTATCTAAAATATGGGATCCAATTTTAGGCTCCATATTTTAAAAAGATTATTCAGAAGTTAGAGTCAGGTGAAAGGCGACCAACTAGGTTATTACAAGGGGATGGAAGGCCTCTCATATGATGAGAGGTTGGAAAAGTTGGGCTTGTTTAGCTTAAGCTACTTTCACACTTGCGTCGGTATGGGCCCGTCGCAATGCGTCGGGCCGACGTACATTGTGAAAGATTTGCACAACGGGGGCAGCGGATGCAGTTTTTCAACGCATCTGCTGCCCCATTGTAATGTCCAGGGAGGAGGGGGCGGAGTTTCGGCCGCGCATGCATGGTCGAAAATGGCAGACACGACGCACAAAAAAAGTTACATGTAACGTTTTTTTGTGCGTCGCGGCCGCCAAAACGCGACGCATCCGTCGCACGATGGATGCGACGTGTGGCCATACGTCGCAATGCGTCGCTAATGCAAGTCTATGGAGAAAATCCGCATCCTGCGGGCAACTTTGCAGGATGCGTTTTTTCTCCAAAACGGCGCATTGCGACCTGCGTCACACGACGCTAGTGTGAAAGTAGCCTTAGTAAAAAGACATCTCAGAGGAGATCTAATTTATGGGTATAAGAACATGTGGTCAATATAAAGGACTGGCACATGACTTATTCCTTCTGGCAACTAAATAGGAAAGGGTTCTTTACAGTTAGAGCAGTAAGATTGTGGAATGCACTACCACATGTGGTATTTATGGCAGACACTATAACAGCCTTTAAAAACTGGCTGTATGATTTTCTCAATACACATAATATTGTGGGTTATTGATAATTTAGCAACGAAATATAATTCAGTGAAGAAAGGTTGAACTTGATGGACCTATATTTTTTAACCTATGCAACTATGTAAAAATCTCTTTTTTTGTAGAAATCCCTGTAAAGGAAGTTTTAAAAGCAGAGAAAAGTTAACTTCCAAATGACTAACAGAAAGATGGTTAAAACAAGAGTCATAACTGCACTATTTTTATAGCATTTTACATAATTTACTTCTAAATATTCTCAGTGTGAATCTGCCTGTGTGATAAATTGCTTCAAGCTGTTGCAGTTTGCTACCTTGTGACTTATTCTAGCAGAACAATATACATGTTTGTGGTTTTACTGTTGGCTAATGAAGGACAATTTATTAGTACCAGTAGAGTGACGGTCTTATCACACACAATACTTTACTTACTTTTATACTTTATGCACAAGCAATTCTCCATCTGCCTTATCTAAGACAGCTTTGTCTAAGCATAATTAGCATTTATGGATCTTTGCGCTCCAATTAAAAAAACACATAAGTTTTATTGGTTTATAAATAATCCATGCCCTTTTTTAGTATTCTTTGTGGCAGCGGAGAGTGAAAAATGTGTCCTGAACAAATGCAGCTATTGATAGAATCAGTCAATCAGGGCGCAATTCATTTACAGAATATATCTGCTGAGACACACAGCAGAACGAAAGAATTTAAAGGAAATAATATGTGTTCAGCATTATGCTTTCTCATTACACCGGCTTTGCTTTTTGGCTTAAAGCAAATTCATTATATGAAGTAACGACATATGAAAAAAAACTAAAAAAATAGATGCTTGTAACACACGGATGGTTTTGAATGAATTGGCTAGAAATATGTCCAGAGTTAACTTTTAGTAAATTTTCTTAAAGGAAAGCTGTCACTCGATTCATAGACGTGACTAGTCCGGTATCGCTCCCAGCCAACTTTTCCCTTCACTGCTCTAGTTGATTGACAGGTCTCTCTCTACATACACATACAGTGGGGCAAAAAAATATTTAGTCAGTCAGCAATAGTGCAAGTTCCACCACTTAAAAAGATGAGAGGCGTCTGTAATTTACATCATAGGTAGACCTCAACTATGGGAGACAAGCTGAGAAAAAAAAATCCAGAAAATCACATTGTCTGTTTTTTTTTTCATTTTATTTGCATATTATGGTGGAAAATAAGTATTTGGTCAGAAACAAAATTTCATCTCAATACTTTGTGATATATCCTTTGTTGGCAATGACAGAGGTCAAACGTTTTCTGTAAGTCTTCACAAGGTTGCCACACACTGTTGTTGGTATGTTGGCCCATTCCTCCATGCAGATCTCCTCTAGAGCAGTGATGTTTTTGGCTTTTCGCTTGGCAACACAGACTTTCAACTCCCTCCAAAGGTTTTCTATAGGGTTGAGATCTGGAGACTGGCTAGGCCACTCCAGGACCTTGAAATGCTTCTTACGAAGCCACTCCTTCGTTGCCCTGGCGGTGTGCTTTGGATCATTGTCATGTTGAAAGACCCAGCCACGTTTCATCTTCAATGCCCTTGCTGATGGAAGGAGGTTTTCACTCAAAATCTCACGATACATGGCCCCATTCATTCTTTCATGTACCCGGATCAGTCGTCCTGGCCCCTTTGCAGAGAAACAGCCCCAAAGCATGATGTTTCCACCACCATGCTTTACAGTAGGTATGGTGTTTGATGGATGCAACTCAGTATTCTTTTTCCTCCAAACACGACAAGTTGTGTTTCTACCAAACAGTTCCAGTTTGGTTTCATCAGACCATAGGACATTCTCCCAAAACTCCTCTGGATCATCCAAATGCTCTCTAGCAAACTTCAGACGGGCCCGGACATGTACAGGCTTAAGCAGTGGGACACGTCTGGCACTGCAGGATCTGAGTCCATGGTGGCGTAGTGTGTTACTTATGGTAGGCCTTGTTACATTGGTCCCAGCTCTCTGCAGTTCATTCACTAGGTCCCCCCGCGTGGTTCTGGGATTTTTGCTCACCGTTCTTGTGATCATTCTGACCCCACAGGGTGGGATTTTGCGTGGAGCACCAGATCGAGGGAGATTATCAGTGGTCTTGTATGTCTTCCATTTTCTAATTATTGCTCCCACAGTTGATTTCTTCACTCCAAGCTGGTTGGCTATTGCAGATTCAGTCTTCCCAGCCTGGTGCAGGGCTACAATTTTGTTTCTGGTGTCCTTTGACAGCTCTTTGGTCTTCACCATAGTGGAGTTTGGAGTCAGACTGTTTGAGGGTGTGCACAGGTGTCTTTTTATACTGATAACAAGTTTAAACAGGTGCCATTACTACAGGTAATGAGTGGAGGAAAGAGGAGACTCTTAAAGAAGAAGTTACAGGTCTGTGAGAGCCAGAAATCTTGATTGCTTGTTTCTGACCAAATACTTATTTTCCACCATAATATGCAAATAAAATGAAAAAAAAACAGACAATGTGATTTTCTGGATTTTTTTTTCTCAGTTTGTCTCCCATAGTTGAGGTCTACCTATGATGTAAATTACAGATGCCTCTCATCTTTTTAAGTGGTGGAACTTGCACTATTGCTGACTGACTAAATACTTTTTTGCCCCACTGTATGTGAGAGAGCTGTCAATCAACTAAAGCAGTGCAGGAAGAAACCAACTGGAAGCGACTCCAGACTGGTCATGCCTATTCCAATGGTTCTCAGCTGGCTCTTCAAAGTATGCTTTTCTGCTGCTTTCAAAAAATATTGTCCTAACCTGACAATAGAGTTGACACCTTGAAGAGTCACCGCACGATAATCTTGGCTATGCCTTCTGTAGTGCAGCGGGGTTAGTGCAGTGCGACAGATAGGCAGGGACCACAGGAAAGTTCAAAGCAAAGTGCCTATAATGTCCTAAAGAAACTTACAAAGGATAACAAAGGTATCCTTAGGATCACAGCCGGCACGTGAAAACAGCCCATATCCCAGACCGGCTGCCGTGGGCGACTGCCCCACCATGTCATGCTGAGGGGCACCAGGCATTCGCTTCCCTGGGCTCTGTGTTAACTGCACACCTAAGCCGGCTGTTGCAGACCCACCTGCTCTGCAGTTTCCAAACAAACTCTGAAACACCCAACCCTTTGCTGAAGGTTTTTTTTTAATGGAATCTGTGGCCATAGGCCACTTGTAAGACCTGGCCTGGAGGGAGCAAACTGCCCCACTACCATCCTGTAGTTCGTTCCAAAAATAAAAGCCCATGCCGGGTTTTCTTAAATAGTTTGTCCAAGACCAAAACCCACTTTTATTGTGCATTACAACCACAGCTATATCTGTGACTGCAATGCACTCCAAAGGTCTTAATACACTTCTATGTGCATCCTGCGGGACACAAAGTGACCATCGCATATTACACCTGTCAATGCCTCACACTTCATACACATTGATAATAATTTAGGCAGTGTAGGGACAAAATGTATAAACTTTAATTTGCCACGCTATTTTAACCCCTTACCGCTGACATACTATTGCGTCAGCGGTAAGTATCCCCTGCTTTGAGATGGACTCTGTCGGTGACCCCACCTCAAAGCCACAACATGTTAGCTGTTATAAACAGCTGACATGTGCCCGCAATAGGTGCAAGCGGAATCGCGATCTGCCAGCGCCTATTAACTAGTTAAATCCCACTGTCAAACACTGACAGTGGGCATTTAACTAGTACTTCTGGCGCCTGGCCGGAAATGAGCGCATCAACGACCCCGTCATGTGATCGGGGGTCAGTGGCGCATTGCCTTGACAACCAGAGGTCTCATAGAGACTTCTATGGTTGTTGCTGGCAGATTGCTATGAGTGCCACCAGGTAGACGGCGCTCATAGCAATGCAGTAGATCTGCTACATGTAGGCAATCTGAGCATCGCCTATATATAGCAGAGCCGATCAAGTACAGCATGCTTCTAGCCTCCTGTGGAGGCTATTGAAGCATGCCAAAAGTAAAAAAAAAAGTGTTTAAAGATAAAAAAATAAAAAACATAAAAATTTAAATCACCTGCCTTTCGCCCCAATCAAAATAAAACAATAAAAAAATGAAACCTACACATATTTGGTATCGCCGAGTTCAGAATCACCTGAACTAGCAATAAAAAAAGGATTAATAAAAAAAGGATTAACCCGATCGCTAAACAGCGTAGCGAGAAAAAAAATCAAAACGCCAGAATTACTTTTTTTGGTCACCGCAACATTGCATTAAAATGCAATAACAGGCAATAAAAAAAAGTATCTGCAAAAAAGTGGTATCATTAAAAACGTCAGCTTGGTGCGCAAAAAATAAGCCCTCACCTGACCCGAGATCATGAAAATTGGAGACGCTACAAGTTTCGGAAAATGGCACATTTTTTTTTTTAGCAAACTTTGGAATTTTTTTTTCACTATTTAGATAAAAGAGAACCTAGACATGTTTGGTGTCTATGAACTCGTAATGACCTGGAGAATCATAAAGGCAGATTAGTTTTAGCAGTTAGTGTATCTAGTAAAAAATCCAAACAAAAAACAAATGTGGGATTGCACTTTTTTTTGCAATTTCAACGCATTTGGAATTTGTTTCCCGTTTTCGAGTACACTACATGTTAAAACCAATAGTGTCGTTCAAAATTTCAACTAATCCCGCAAAAATAAGCCCTCACATGGCCATATTGACAGAAAAACATAAAAGTTATGGCTCTGTAAAGAAGGGGAGCAAAAAATGAAAACGAAAAATCGAAAAAAGCTCCAGGCGTTAAGGGGTTAAAATATAAATAAAAGTTAAGTTTTAAGGCTTCCTAGTCAGGGCTTCACTTTGGGACTCCCCAGTTTGTCTGATTATTATACATATCTCTCCCAACTCCATAATGTGGTCCCATTATATGTAATTTCTGTGCAGTAAGCTTTGCTATTATACTGGTAATGGGGCACTCTGGGTGTCACCCCTCGGGATGAGGGAGGAGGTGGTGCTGGATGTAGCTCACAACCTTCTCTCAGAGACTAATGTGGCTCTCAAGGTAAGAAAGGTTGAGGACCACTAATCTAGAGTATTGGTAGCATTTACACTACTGTAAAAGCAATGTTAAAAAAGCATCTGTGTCTAGCACAATGATATGAGGGATATATCTTTGGTACACAGTTAACAGGGTATCTGTTATAAAACATCTTTAGCTAGTACATTATTTCTAGGATGCCAGTTATTCATACGCTGATATGAAAACATCTGTAATTTACACTGATATAGAGGATTCTGTGGTTTGAACACTCCAAAACTGACTAATGAAAAATTGTCCAGGCTTAGAACATACTTATAGTTTTGGAAGACTTTGCAGAAAAAGCTATTGTGTGTGTATATGAGGAATAAATCCATTTCTAGCCATTATGACTTGCATCCTGCGTTTTAACTAGTATTTGACTTCTGGGGACTCTTTCTCTAGCTTTTACTTGTCTCTTAGCTATTGGGTGGAGACTGGCTACTATTATGGCTCCTATACACAGTACACAGACATAAGGGATTCCTGCTTTCCTGTCTGTTTGTGAAAAAAGCGGCAGCACCAAAGATATCATATAAAAGTACTGAGCACTGTAGATGTGACTCCAACACTTGGTGAGACACATTTGGTAATGGAAAGCAGCAGCACCTTCTATGTGAATGAGCCTCTAGCTCTCACTTTGCTTCTCCTTTCTGCTGCATTATTCTTCTCCATAAAGTTCAGCAGACAGCCATAATCTGATCCCTTATAGAGCTGGCTCTCTGTCTTCTTTAAACAAGATTAATTTTAGCAGTTTTTATACTGATTGATGAGTTCAGAGGGTAGAGGAAAGGAGATGTGACTTATAAGGGTACAAATAAGGACAATTCTGTGATAAGATAAATTTAAAAAAGTGTAAAACGTATATATACTATTGATTTATGCAAACTTTGCTCAAAGGAGAGAGAACACTTAAGGGGAATCTGTCACCACATTTGACCTATCTAAACTATTAATATGGGCATACAGGTTAAAGAATGCTGAAAACATTACTCCCTATATGCCTCATATCAGATGTGTTGGTGCTGCAAAATCATCTTTTATCACTTTATATAAAAGAGTTCTTCCAGGCACTGGGGTGGATGGTGCCTGGAAGATCACTTTGCCCTCAGAGCTTATTTTACATGAATGAGAAGTTACCAGTGAGACAAGTAACTAACACAGAACAGGAGAATAAAAATTTGTCTTCTTACAAACACATTTTTGCTTCTCTCTCACCTCTGCTGTAACGCAACAATATTGCAACCCTGTCTGCCTGTGAGAGGGAAGCTGAGAGGAACCTACAGATGTGTCAGGTATAGTCACACACAGCTCTACAGTAAGATCAGCGGAGCAGAGAGCGGCCATTACACATCACACTGGTAACCATTACACATCACACTGGTAGCCATTACAAATCACACTGGTAACACTGGTTAATGTTACACATCACACTGGTAACACTGGTTTTCCAAGAATGTTTATTGAATTTTTTAATCAAGGGGGAAGAAAAGAATGAGGAAAATGGGACTGGTAACTTTGGTAACCGTTACACATCACACTGGAAACACTGGTAACCATTACACATCACACTGGTAACCATTACACATCACACTGGTAACCATTACACATCACACTGGTAACCATTACACATCACACTGGCAATTCGCCCTTCATATAAAACAAGCACTGGAGGCAGAGTTATCTTGAGGCACCATCCGCCCTGGAGCCTGGAGTAGGTCATTTATATAAAGTGATAAAAGAGGATTTATTCACAACAAGGCATCTGATATGAGGCACACTGGCAGGACTTTTTCAGCATTCTATAACCTGTATGCCCATATTAATAGTTTAGATAGGTCACATGTGGTGACAGATTCCATTTAATCTGTATATTCAATTGGTAATGGTAGGGGTTGCAAGGCAGTACTTTCTGAATTCTGCTAGGTATGTAACAGTAAATTTAAGTCAGAGTTAAAATTTCCTTCAAGCTAGATAGGTGCAAATGGGCAGCAGCACATCAGGAAAACAAATATAGATGAGCAGTTTTAATTTATTTTTTTATTTTATAATATGTGGGTGAGCTGTAGGAAGCATCATAGTGCATGGTTTAGGCCTTTAAGTATAAAGTACAGTAGTGTGAGGGGGTCTCTGTGTAGCATCACCTACTGTATGTACAGTTGAATCCAGAAGTTTACATACACTATATGAAAACACACATATGCATGTTTTTCTCAATATCTGACATGAAATCAGAATAAACCTCTCGTTTTAGGCCAATTAGGATTACCATAATTATTAATATTTCCAAATGCCAGACTAATGACAAAGAGAATGTTTTAAGACATTTTTATTACTTACTGCAAAGTCAAAAGTTTACATACACTAAGATTACTATGCCTTTAAACAATTCTGGACTGCCCAAATGATGTCATGTGTTTGGAAGCTTCACATGGGTTTTTTTTTTGCAAAATCTGAGTTAATTAGAGACACACTTCTGGATGTATTTTAATGAACACCTGAAACACACTACTTTTTTGTGTAACATCATGGGAAAATATGAAGAGATTAGCCATGATATCAGGAAGAGAATTGTGGACTTGCATAAGTCTGGCTCATCCTTGGGTACAATTTCAAAATACCTGAAGGTGCCTCGTTCATCTGTACAAACAATTATACACAAGTACAAATAAGATAGGAATGTCCAGCCATTATACCGCTCAGGAAGGAGACGGGTTCTGTGTCCCAGAGATGAATGTGCTTTGGTCTGACATGTGCATATCAACCAAGGACAAAAATAAAAAACTTTGTGAAGATAATGGCGGAAGTTGGGAAGATTGTGTCAATATCTACAGTGAAATGAGTACTGTATCAACATGGGCTGAAAGGCCACTCTACCAGGAAGAATCCATTACTCCAAAAGAAACATAAAAAAGCCAGATTAATTCTTGGAAATAAGTGCACACAGGAACAAAGACCTTAATTTTTGGAGACATGTCCTGTGGTCTGATGAAACTAAAATTGAACTGTTTAAGCATAATGACCATTGTTACGTTTGGAGGAAAAAGGGAGAAGCTTGGAAGCTTAAGAACACCATCCCAACTGTGAAAGCAGGAGAGACTGCTGCACTTCACAAAATAGATGCCATCATGAGAAAAAAAGATTATGTGGCAATACTGAAGCAACATCTCAAGACATCAGCCAGGAAGTCAAAGCTTGGGTGGAAATGGGTCTTCCAAATGTACAATGACCCGAAGCATACTGCCAAAATGGTAACAAAGTGGCTTAAGGATCGCAAAGTCAATGTTTTGGAGTGGCTATCACAAAGCCCTGATCTCAATGCTAGAGTTGAGCGACTTTTGGTTTTTTAGGGTCGTGTTTCGTTTCGTGAAACCCGACTTTTCCAAAAGTCGGGTCGAGCAAGATCGTCCGATTATAGGGAAAAGTCGGGGTCGTCCCGAAACACGAAACCCAATGTAAGTCAATGGGGAATAAAAGTCGGCAGTGAGAGGAGGACAGGAAACACACCAACAGTGCCCATTTGAATGCCAAAAGCATCAATTCTTCTTACTTAAGCTTGTCAACCTTAATTAACTTCATAATACAAGTTATGCACTGAAAAATGGGGTTTATTTGGCTACAGACTGTGGGGGGGGAGGGCTGGCTCCAGGTTTTCATGTGCCCTGGGCGAAAGAGCGCCCCTTTAACACATACCACAACTCATCATGCTCCGATACGGCAGAGAAATAGCGGTATAGTACAATGAAAAATACCTCACTTTTTACATCTCATGACGAGGCCCATCTATTTCTCCATACAGAATCATTGGTCCCATATAATGTTTGAAACAGTATATGATGAGCTCCACATAATGCTACAGTATATGTTGGTCCCCATGGATGAAGCTATACTGTCTTATGGGCCCAAATAATGCTCCAAACATAATGGGCCCCATTTCTAATGCTCTAGTGTATAATGGGCCCTGTAAATGCTGCTCCAGTGTCTGATGTCCACCTTTGGAATGTTCCAGTGTATGGTGGGCCCCATCTATCATTCTCAGACGGTGTTAGGCCCAGTATGGATTGCACGTGATTGCACAAAGGTGAGAAAGGGTACCGTATCCCCAGATAACATGTATGGATAGTGTACACATTCAAAATATATGTCTATACATCAGGAGGCAGGCTCAGACGGTGTTAGGCCCAGTATGGATTGCACGTGATTGCACAAACGTTAGAAAGGGTACCGTATCCCCAGATAACATGTATGGATAGCGTACACATTCAAAATATATGTCTCAGGAGGCAGGCTCAGACGGTGTTAGGCCCAGTATGGATTGCACGTGATTGCACAAAGGTTAGAAAGGGTACCGTATCCCCAGATAACATGTATGGATAGCGTACACATTCAAAATATATGTCTCAGGAGGCAGGCTCAGACGGTGTTAGGCCCAGTATGGATTGCACGTGATTGCACAAAGGTTAGAAAGGGTACCGTATCCCCAGATAACATGTATGGATAGCGTACACATTCAAAATATATGTCTCAGGAGGCAGGCTCAGACGGTGTTAGGCCCAGTATGGATTGCACGTGATTGCACAAAGGATAGAAAGGGTACCGTATCCCCAGATAACATGTATGGATAGCGTACACATTCAAAATATATGTCTCAGGAGGCAGGCTCAGACGGTGTTAGGCCCAGTATGGATTGCACGTGATTGCACAAAGGTTAGAAAGGGTACCGTATCCCCAGATAACATGTATGGATAGCGTACACATTCAAAATATATGTCTCAGGAGGCAGGCTCAGACGGTGTTAGGCCCAGTATGGATTGCACGTGATTGCACAAAGGTTAGAAAGGGTACCGTATCCCCAGATAACATGTATGGATAGCGTACACATTCAAAATATATGTCTCAGGAGGCAAGCTCAGACGGTGTTAGGCCCAGTATGGATTGCACGTGATTGCACAAAGGTTAGAAAGGGTACCGTATCCCCAGATAACATGTATGGATAGCGTACACATTCAAAATATATGTCTCAGGAGGCAGGCTCAGACGGTGTTAGGCCCAGTATGGATTGCACGTGATTGCACAAAGGTTAGAAAGGGTACCGTATCCCCAGATAACATGTATGGATAGCGTACACATTCAAAATATATGTCTCAGGAGGCAGGCTCAGACGGTGTTAGGCCCAGTATGGATTGCACGTGATTGCACAAAGGTTAGAAAGGGTACCGTATCCCCAGATAACATGTATGGATAGCGTACACATTCAAAATATATGTCTCAGGAGGCAGGCTCAGACGGTGTTAGGCCCAGTATGGATTGCACGTGATTGCACAAAGGTTAGAAAGGGTACCGTATCCCCAGATAACATGTATGGATAGCGTACACATTCAAAATATATGTCTCAGGAGGCAGGCTCAGACGGTGTTAGGCCCAGTATGGATTGCACGTGATTGCACAAAGGTTAGAAAGGGTACCGTATCCCCAGATAACATGTATGGATAGCGTACACATTCAAAATATATGTCTCAGGAGGCAGGCTCAGACGGTGTTAGGCCCAGTATGGATTGCACGTGATTGCACAAAGGTTAGAAAGGGTACCGTATCCCCGGATAACATGTATGGATAGCGTACACATTCAAAATATATGTCTCAGGAGGCAGGCTCAGACGGTGTTAGGCCCAGTATGGATTGCACGTGATTGCACAAAGGTTAGAAAGGGTACCGTATCCCCGGATAACATGTATGAATAGCGTACACATTCAAAATATATGTCTATACATCAGGAGGCAGGCTCAGACGGTGTCAGGCACAGTATGGATTTGACGGCCCAGATTACACAGCGGAGGAGCAGGGAGAGGTAAAGATTGCAAATGCTGGGGCTCTGCCCAAGCAAGGGGGGCCCACTCGTGGGCGTCGGTACTGGCACTGGGCCCCTCATAGTACAGCGGTGTGTCTGACGGCGGGTGTGCACCACCACCGTCAGGGACACTTGATTGCACTATGAGGGACCCTGTGCCAGTGCCTGCGCCCAAGAGTCGGCCTACCCACCTGTCCAGGGCAACGGCACTCGCACGGTGTCGTGTGCTAGGTGGTGACCCCGGCCATGGGGGGGGAGGCAGCACAGTTAGGGAGTTTTAGAAAGTGGCATATGTTGATGTTGGACATTCAGCTGATGCAAAAGGCGAAATAGGTGAAGTACCAGGAAGAGGTGGACCAAAGCAAGCCATTTTTCTGTCACCCTATGTGTCATCAGGGGAAGGTGGGACAAAATCCTTGGAGACCCATGCGTGGTTCATTTTAATGAAGGTTAGATCATCCACATTTTGGGTTGACAGACGGGTCCTTTTTTCTGTCAGGATTGATCCAGCTGCACTGAAGACTCTTTCCGATAGCACACTTGCAGCTGGGCAAGCGAGCTCCTGTAAGGCATATTGGGCCAATTCAGGCCAGGTGTCCAGTTTAGCGGCCCAATAGTCAAAGGGGAATGACCTGTGTGGGAGAACATCGATATGGGAGGAAAAGTAGTTTGTAACCATAGTTGACAACTGCTGTCTCCTGTCACTTTCCATCGATGCAGTATTACCAGTTGTGTGAGCGGTATTTGAAAAATCAGTCCACAACATTGTCATGAAACCCCTGTCTCCAACGCCACTTCTGCTGTGTGCACCACGAACACCTCTGCCAAGCTGCCCCCGGCCCGTACGGCTCGTGTGAGAACCATCACCGCTGCTGTGTGCTGGGAATGCCTCAAGCAACCGATTTACCAGAGTTGCTTGTTTATTAGCCAATATTAGGGCAAGGTTCTCCTGTGGCATGATGTTTTGTAATTTGCCTTTATAGCGTGGATCCAGGATGCTGGCCAACCAGTAGTCGTCATCGTTCATCATTTTGGCAATGCGGGGGTCCCTTTTTAGGATCCGCAAGGCATAATCTGACATGTGGGCCAATGTTCCCGGTGTCAATGATGCACTGCGAGTGCTGGGTGGAGGAGCACTTTCTGGCAAATCCACATCCCTCCAGTCACGCACAAACCCTGTACCAGACCTTGCCACGCCAACATTTTCACTTGCCCCACGAGATGCATCCTCCTCCCCTAAGTAATCATCCCCATCATCATCCTCCTCCTCCTCTTCTTCCTCCACCTCGTCCAGGAGAGGTCCCTGAGCAGACAATGGCTGAATGTCATCAAGGATTCCCTCCTCCTCTTCCTCTTCATCAACATTGGCTGCAGACGCCTGCTCCTTAAGGTGCGTCAAAGTTTGCATGAGCAGACGCATAAGTGGGATGCTCATGCTTAGGATGGCGTCGTCTGCGCTTACCAGCCGTGTGCATTCCTCAAAACACTGAACGACTTTACAAAGGTCTTTCAGCTTCGACCACTGCACACCTGTCAACTCCATGTCTGCTCTCAAAGTGCCTGGCCGTGTATCCTCCCACAAATGCATTATGGCCTGCCTCTGCTCGCACAGCCGCTCCACCATGTGCAGGGTGGAGTTCCACCTTGTTGCAATGTCGATAATGAGGCGGTGGTTGGGAAGGTGGAGCAATCGCTGCAGCTTCTGCATACGAACGGAGTGTACAGGCGACCGGCGGATGTGCGCGCACAGTCTTCGCACCTTCTGGAGCAGGGCTGTTAACTCCGGATAATTTTTGAGGAAGCACTGCACCACCAGGTTCAAGGTGTGAGCCAAGCAAGGTATGTGGCTGAGTTTTGAAAGGGCTATGGCTGCCACAAAATTACGGCCGTTTTCACTAACTACCTTGCCTGCCTCAAGATGTACACTGCCCAGCCATGACTCAGTTTGTCGCTTCAAGTACTTGGCCAGCACCTCGGCGGTGTGTCTGTCGCCCAAACACATCATCTGCAACACAGCCTGCTGATGCTTTCCACTAGCTGCTCGATAGGGGGACACATCGTGTGCAACAGTGGCAGCTGCAGATGGAGTGCTTGTACGACTGCGCTCTGTGGACGAGCTTTCGCTTCTGGAGGAGGTGGAGGAGGAGGAGGGTCGAACGCCTACAGCCAACTGTTTCCTATACCGTGGGCTAGGCAGCACTGTCCCACCACCGCTGTCCCCTGTGGAACCTGCATCCACCACATTAACCCAGTGCGCAGTGATGGACACGTAACGGCCCTGGCCATGCCGACTGGACCATGCATCAGTTGTGAGGTGCACCTTTCCGCTCACTGACTGCTTGAGTGCATGGACAATGCGGTCTTTCACATGATGGTGGAGGGCTGGGATGGCTTTGCTAGAGAAGAAGTGGCGACTGGGTAGGTCATAGCGTGGTACTGCATAGGCCATGAGTTCGCAGAAAGCTGTGCTTTCCACCAACCGAAAGGGCATCATCTCAAACGAGATTAGTTTGGCAATGTGGGCGTTCAAACCCAGTGTACGTGGATGAGAGACTGAGTACTTTCTTGACCTACTCATAGTGTCTGGGAGGGTGAGCTGGACTTGAGAGCTGCATATGGTGGAAGTAGCGGTGGACAGGGCGGACTGAGAGAGGGTTGATGATGGTGATGGAGTTGGTGTTCTTTCTGATGGCCTAGAATCAGTCTTTCGTTGATATAACAGTGGGATTCCCTGACTGCTGTGGTCTTGCAACGACACCTCAACATTTGCTGCTGTGCTAACTGGTGGGCTTACAGTGGGGGAAACAATGTAGCGTTGCTGACTGCCTTAGTTGTGATCAGTTGCACATGTGGCACTTGAGGTTTGGTGTTGTGTCCACGCTTGCAAGTGCATGCTGGTTAAATGTCTAAGCATGCAACTGGTATTCAAATTTTTCAGATTTTTCCCTCGGCTAAAGGTCTTTGCGCACTTCTTACAGATAACCTTGGCCTGATCATGAGGATTTTGTTCAAAAAAGTGCCACACTGCACTCTTCCTACTTTGGCAGACATTTTGCGGCCTAGCACGCTGTGATCTTTTGACCCTCTGGACAAGCTGTCCAGCAACTCTTTTGATGTTTGGAACCTGTCTTTGGAGTGCTCCGGGCCTGCCAGATAACAGCTGTTGCGATGTCGATGTCAACAACTGGGTCATCCATCACCTCCTCTTCTATGTCATGTGCACCTTCCTCTGTGTCACCGTGTATGGTGGTATAGTGTGCGGGAAGGGGCACCTGAGTCTCATCAGGGTCAGAATCTGGCTCTGTACACTGCGAGGACAATGTAGTGCTCTGAGTGAATGTACCAGCAGAATCATCCATCAGCGGCTGTGCATCAGTGCACTCCATGTCAGATTCATCTTGGCCTGGGTAATTCACCATTTCACTTGATAATCCAGGCATGGTATGTGAAAACAGCTCCATGGAGTAATCAGTAGTATGGCCTGCATCATCCTTCAATCTTGGTTGGGGTGAAGGACACAAGGAAAGGTGTGGTTCATGAACATGAGCCTCCAATGACGACTCAGTGCTTTTACTTTTTACAACTGAAGAAGAGGAGGCGATAGAGCTGGAGGCTGAGTCAGCAATGTAAGACAAAACTTTTTCCTGATGCTCTGGCTTTAAAAGCGGTTTGCCAACTCCTAGAAAACTAAGCGTTCGAGGCCTTATGTAGCCAGACGAAGACGCAGGGTCAGCACCTCCTGCATTCGGTCCTATTTTGCTCTTGCCACTACCATCAGATCCACCACCAACACCATCATTACCAGCTGCCAACCCCCGCCCAATTCCACGGCCTCTTCCACCAGCCTTCCTCATTTTTGGTAGAAATGTAGACAAAATCCAACAAACTATATAGTAATGTAAAACAAGGTACAAGGTGTCTATAGGACAGGGGAGATTTTGAATCTCTGCACACACTTTTGGACACTGGACACTTTTGGATTGTGTGAGGCCCACTGACATCTGAGCGCTATGTGACAGGCTCGATGGCACAGCTGTGACCAAAGTGACTAGAGGATAAGGGAGATTTTGAATCTCTGCACACACTTTTGGACACTGGACACTTTTGGATTGTGTGAGGCCCACTGATATCTGAGCGCTATGTGACAGGCTCGATGGCACAGCTGTGACCAAAGTGACTAGAGGATAAGGGAGATTTTGAATCTCTGCACACACTTTTGGACACTGGACACTTTTGGATTGAGTGAGGCCCACTGATATCTGAGCGCTATGTGACAGGCTCGATGGCACAGCTGTGACCAAAGTGACTAGAGGATAAGGGAGATTTTGAATCTCTGCACACACTTTTGGACACTGGATGGACACTTTTGGATTGTGTGAGGCCCACTGATATCTGAGCGCTATGTGACAGGCTCGATGGCACAGCTGTGACCAAAGTGACTAGAGGATAAGGGAGATTTTGAATCTCTGCACACACTTTTGGACACTGGATGGACACTTTTGGATTGTGTGAGGCCCAATGAATATCTGAGCGCTATGTGACAGGCTCGATGGCACAGCTCTGACAAAAGTGACTAGAGGATAAGGGAGATTGGATTGCTTTTAAAAAAGCAGTTTGCGGAGCAGTGGGTAAACAGCAATGCAGGAATGTCAGGAAGCCTTAGAAGGCAGCCCAACAACCAACACTACTGATACACCACTATATAGCCTCCCCTTGCACTGCACACACAGTGACTGGTGTGTTGTGCAGGCCAAATTGCTAGCAGCAGAAGCAGTTTTTTTTTCTTCTCAGCAGGACAAAAAAAAAAATTGGGATTGCTTTTAAAAAAGCAGTTTGCGGAGCAGTGGGTAAACAGCAATGCAGGAATGTCAGGAAGCCTTAGAAGGCAGCCCAACAACCAACACCACTGATACACCACTATATAGCCTCCCCTTGCACTGCACACACAGTGACTGGTGTGTTGTGCAGGCCAAATCGCTAGCAGCAGAAGCAGTTTTTTTGTCTTCTTCCCTGCCTAACGCTCTCCCTACAGAATCAGCAGCAACCTCTCCCTATACTAAGATCGGCAGAAGTAAGATGGCGGTCAGCGTGCACGCCCTTTTATACCCCCTGTGACGCCCACCAAAGCAAGCCAATCACTTGCATGCCCTTCTGAAAGATGGTAATGACCCGTGCCTATGTCATCACGTTGCCCACAGTGTCCGTGGATCCTGATTGGCTGAAAAAGAGCGCAAAACAAACTTTTGAAATGCGACTTTGGCGTGTAAGTCGCCGACCTCATGGCCGACCTCATCCTAGGGTCGGGTTTCGTTTCATGAATTTTTTCGACCCGTTTCGCTCAACTCTACTCAATGCTATTAAAAATTTATGAGCAAATCTGAAAAGGCAGGTGGAGCAAGGTGACCTACATACCTGGATCAGTAACACCAGTTTTGTCAGGAGGAATGGGCTCAAATTCCGACCAACTATTGTGAGAAGCTTGTGGAAAGATATCGCAAACGTTTGACCCAAGTCATTGCAGTTTAAGGGCAATGGAACCAAATACAAATGAAATGTACAGTATGTAAACTTTTGACTTTGCAGTAAGTAATAAAAATGCCTTAAAACATTCTCTCTATATCATTATTCTGGGATTCAAGAAATATTAATAGTTATGGTAATCCTAATTGACCTAAAACTGGAAAGGTTCATTCTGATTTTATGTCAGATTTTTAGAAAAACATGCATATGTGTCTTTTTATACAAAGTATGTAAACTTCTGGTTTCAACTGTATGTGATGCCCTTACACTGTGTGTTTAATCATATTGGGTGGGTGTATGTGGGCATCATATTGTGTGGTGGGTACAAAGAGGGACATTATACTGTATGGGGGCCATCATACTTTGTGGTCGGGAATGTGGGAGACATCTGTCATGATCCAGACCGGGTTTTGGGTCTTGTCTCTCCATTCCCGGTCTGGTCATTCAGGGGTTAACTTTCTCTGCCTCATTCAGGTGTCAGGTCTGCTATTTATGTACGCTGCATCTTGCAGGCAGTGCCAGTTATATTTCCTGCCTACGGCATGTGTATCTGGCTCTGGTGAGACGCTGGTTTGTCCTGCTGCATTTAGCTGACTTTGCCTGTGTCTGTGTACCCCTCTCCTACCTGTCCCGACTCAGTGTGTCCCTGTGTGTTTGGACTCCCAGGCACTCGACTCTGCTTTGGCTCTGACCTGATTCTGTCCCTTCCTTCTGATACTTCTGCTATGGACTGCGTTACTGACCTTTTTGCGCTCCTCTAACTCTGTGTATGGGATTCCCCTGGGTACTACGCTACTCTCTGTTATCGACCCGGCTTGTCTCACTATTCTGCTGCCACCTGGTGGTGGCCTCGCTGCAGTGCTGCTGGTCTTCTCTGAGCAGGAGTCCAGCCCTCTCTCCACTATGCTGCCATCTAGCGGAGTTTGCATTACTCTGCACTTACCTGTGGTGCTGCAGCGTGACAGCATCAATATGTGTGGGGGCTAGTGTTGAGCGACTTTGGTCAGATCGAGTTTCATGAAACAAAATTTGTTTCAGATGAAACTGGTCTGACTAGGGCAAAAAAAGTCGGAGTTTCGTCAGAAACCCGACCCCAATACAAGTCAATGGGAAATAAAAGTCGGCATTGAGCGGATGACATTCATCCACTCAATGTGACTTTTAATCCCCATTGACTTGCATTGGGGTCGGGTTTCGGACGAAACTCTGACTTTTTTTGCCCTTGTCGGATCAGTTTCATCTGAAACAAATTTTGTTTCATGAAACCCGATCCGACCAAAGTTGCTCAACTCTAGTGGGGGCCATAAAGGCATGTTTCCACGTGGCTTATTTGCTGCAGATTGGATGCTGCGTACAGCCGCAGCATACAATCCGCAGAATCCAGTTGTTACAGCATAGTGGATGGGATTTTATGAAATCCCATATCCACTATGCGTACAAAGACGCAGGTGGCTAACTTGCGTATACGCACATGCGGCACGTCTTTATAGACTGGAGCTTGTTTATTTATCTTGCGGAGACACACAGTCTCCGCAAGATAAATAGCACTGTTCTATGTATAGGATGTGGTGAATCACCGCGCGTACAAAAGGGGGCAGCGCTTTGGGTGGGGTGGGTATCTGCTACCTTCAAAGAGCTACCAATCCGGAACGTGGAGACATACCCTAATACTGTGAAAAGAGGGCTGTGGGGGCCTCATACAATGTGCGGGGGGATAGCATACATTATACTGTGTGCTGAAGGCTGTGAGGTCATCATACTGTGTTAGAGTCAATTTGAGGGCTTCATGCTGTGTTGGTGTCACTGTGTTGATATCATACTGTGGGGGAGCACCGTAGGAGCATCATTCTGTACGAAGTGGCTGTGGTTGCATTGTACTGTTTTGGGGTCATTGCGGCGTCATAATATTGTTTTGAGGACGTTATAGCAGCATCATTCTGTGTTTGGGGCATTCTGGGGTCATCATACTGTGCACGAGGGAAATATCTGTGGGGGAACTTACTGTATTATACTGTGTGTGTGTGTGGGTTTTGGAGGAATCACACTTTATAAGAGCAATGAAAGGAATATCATAGTGAGAATATCATAGGACTACATTACTGTGTACATGCCGTAATATATGTCTCCTTCCCTGTTCTTAAAAATTGGGAGGTATGTCCTTCTGTGACTGTGCCTATGTGCTGTGACCCCCATCGACTCAGTCAAATACAGTTCTGGCAAAAATTAAGAGACCACTGCAAAATTTTCATTTTGGCTGATTTTTCTCTTTATAGGTATACTAGCTGAAGAGCCCGGCGTTGCCTGGGCATATTAACCAACTGTGGTTAGTTATAACAAATTATAATGATTATATTGCCACAAAAAATGTGCATCTAATCCTATCCTGTGTGATACTGTCTGCAGAGCCATGTATCTAATCCTATTCAGTGTGATACTGTCTGCTGAGCTGTGTATCTAATACTATTCTATGTGATACTGTG
The DNA here is from genome assembly GCF_039654945.1 of Dendrobates tinctorius. Lineage (NCBI taxonomy): Eukaryota > Metazoa > Chordata > Amphibia > Anura > Dendrobatidae > Dendrobates > Dendrobates tinctorius. The sequence continues at coordinate 10,473,465 of NW_027361830.1, forward strand.
TCCTGAGCTGCGTATCTAATCCTATCCTGTGTGATACTGACTGCTGAGCTGTGTATCTAATCCTATTCTGTGTGATACTGTCTGCTGAGCCATGTATCTAATACTATTCTGTGTGATACTGTGTGCTGAGCTGCGTATCTAACCCTATCCTGTGTGATACTGACTGCTGAGCTGTGTATCTAATCCTATCCTGTGTGATACTGACTGCTGAGCTGTGTATCTAATCCTATCCTGTGTGATACTGACTGCTGAGCCGTGTATCTAATCCTATCCTGTGTGATACTGGGCTCCCCCTGCAGTCTGTGTCAGAGGGTGGTCTGTGTTGGCACGGTAATAAATTGTGTTATTTCCAGCTTTACAGAGGGACGATAACACCATAGAAATGATAAGAATGATTAGGCCTCAGTTACCACAACTGTCTACAAAGAAAACTGTTGCTGATAACAACCAATCACAGCTCATTTTTCATCTTTTAAACAGCTCTGGGACAGTGTGGCGAGTTTTGAGTGGCGACTTTTGTGTTTCGACTTTCATGTGGCGAGGTTGGTGTATGTGTGGTGAAATGTGTGCTGAGGGTGGTATATGTGTTGAAGCACGTGGTAGTGTGTGGCGCATTTTGTGTGTGTGTTCATATCCCCGTGTGTGGTGAGTATCCCATGTCAGGGCCCCAACTGTACGGTATATACTCTTTGGCGCCATCACTCTCATTCTTTAAGTCCCCCTTGTTCACATCTGGCAGCTGTCAATTTGCCTCCAACACTTTTCCTTTCACTTTTTCCCCATTATGTACATAGGGGCAAAATTGTTTAGTGAATTAGAACACGCAGGGTTAAAATTTCACCTCACAACATAGCCTATGATGCTCTCAGGGTCCAGACGTGTGAGTGTGCAAAATTTTGTGGCTGTAGCTACAACGGTGCAGATGCCAATACATATACACTTTTTCCCCATTATGTAGATAGGGGCAAAATTGTTTGGTGAATTGGAACATGTGGGGATAAAATTTCGCCTCACAACATAGCCTATGACGCTCTCGGGGTCCAGATGTGTGACTGTGCCAAATTTTGTGGCTGTAGCTGCGACGGTGCGGATGCCAATCCCGGACATACACAAACACATTTATACACACACCCACATTGAGCTTTATATATTAGATTTTTGAGTAAAATGTAAATTGCTCTTTTATTCTATAAACTACTGACAACATGTCTCCAAATTTCCAAGCACTAAATTTGTATTTTTTTTCTAAAAACGAGAAATGGTCAAAATTAAATAAAAGAACCAGTGCTTTCAGATCTTAAATAATACTAAGAAAACAAGGTCATAATCATTTAGAAACAATAATACTAATGTTTTAACTCAGGAAGAGTTCAGAAATCAAGATTTTGTGGAATAGCCATGATTTTTAAAAATAGCGTTCTTGCATCTTGGCATTCTTGCCACCAGTCTTTCTCACTGCTTCTGGCGCAAAAATTAAAGCAGTTCTTCTTTGTTTGATGGCTTGTGACTATCCATCATCCTCTTGATTACATTCCAGAGGTATTCAATGGGGTTCAGGTCTGGAGAATGGGTTGCCCATGACAGGGATTTGATGTTGCGGTCTCTTAATTTTTGCCAGAGCTGTATTTTTTTTTTAGAAGATTGGGGGGTGGACAGAGAATGGGGCCAAATAATGACTTTTGCTTAGGGAACCCTTTGTTCTTTTGTACGTACTTGTCAATATTTCTAATTACTTCTATGCATAATAAAAATAAATTGGAGTAAATACACAAAACTAGCACTTGGGTCGTATGCTAGTGTCACATAGCATAAGAAGGTGTGAAGAGTATAGCTTATAATTTGTAGTAGTCCACTTAGTTGTCAAATAAACTTTTGCTGCCGCACAAAAACTAACTTTTGTTTTATTTAGCACATTTAAATAATTCATCTTTAAATAAACTATTGTGACAAGTATCTTTCCTCTGGAGTCCTAGTTAGCATGTTAGTGTAATTTCTATTAAATTTATATTCACCATATGGAGGATGTTGTCAATCATTAAAAAGGTGCTAAAATACAGTACAAGCATAAAGACGCCACTTTCAATAAGAATCTTACTGAATATGTAGGTCTACCAACTTAAACAAAAGTGACATTTATTATTTAGGGACCCACAAACTAATACATTGAATGTTGAATCTATAATGGGCTTTATAGAAATTATACTCAAAGATCAGTCAATAAACTTCCTAATATATTCATTTAATGGCCCATTTTTAGATAATGTTAGGCAAACCATAGATTATTATGATCAATTATAATTCCTTACTTTAAAGCAGGGGTGGGGAACCTCAGGGCCCTGGGCCATTTACGGCCCTCCATGACCTTTTATCAGGCCCCCGGACAGATTTTCAGGGACCGCAGTGCTTTGGCTGGGAGTTGTATTTTGATTGCCACCAGCTCATTAATTTCTTCTTGCTCTGCTAGCACACACACTCAGTGTTCACTACTGAACACTGAAAAGCATGCAATGAAAGATTACGTCCTGACACCAGTGCCAGAGTCAGGATGTACTTTGTGGGCGGAGTTTGTACAGCCCCACGGATGGTATAAATATCCAAATGACCCTTGGCAGAAAAAAGATTCCCCACCCCCTGCTTTAAAGGGAATCTGTCACCCCATTTTTGGACTATCAGCTGTGGCCGCCACCATCAGGGGCTTATCTACAGCATTCTGTAATGCTGTAGATAAGCCCCCCGATGTAACCTGAATGATAAGAAAAAAGAGTTAGATTATACTCACCCCGGTGTTTGGTCCGGTCCGATGGGTGTCGCCATCCGATCCGGCTCCTCCCATCTTCATATGATGATGTCCTCCTCCTTGCTTCTCCCTCGGCTTCTGCACAGGTGTACTTTTTCTGCCCTATTGAGGGCAGAGTACTGCAGTGCACAGGCACCGAAGCTCTCTGACCTTTCCCGGCGCCTGCGCACTGCAGTAATTTACTCTGCCCTCAACAGGGCAGATATAGTACACCTGCGCAGGAGCCGAGGGAGAAGCAAGGAGGAGGACATCATCGTATGAAGATGGGAGGCGCCGGACCGGACCGCGACACCCACTGCACCCTACCCCACCCTCCAGTGAGTATAATCTAACATGTTTTTCTTATCTTTCAGGTTTCATCGGGGGCTTATCTACAGCATTACAGAATGCTGTAGATAAGCCCCTGATGGCCAAAAATTAGGTGACAGATTCCCTTTAATTGCTTTGACAGAGCAACCCCCACTCCTTACTCGCTTACCTGCTATGTGTTATCTCTACAAACTTACTGATAATATTCAATTTTGGAAGTGTGAAAAATGTCTACCTTGGCTCAGTAGTTATTTTGTCATTAACCACTGCATATTACTGCTGCTTATCTAGTGTCAAATGTAAGTTGTGCTATTTCATTTTTTTATAGTTTAGTTCTCTTGCAGAAGAAGAGAAAATATCTTGCAGGTGTCACGTAGTAGAAATCGCTGCCCTTCATGTCAATTTCTGATTCTTTCAATATGATCAAGAAACTCCTTAATGAGACCAGGAAATCATGGAGTATAACAGGAAAAGTCCTACATGGAAAATGAATGCAGACTAGATTCTCACTTTACATTCATCATATTGCAAAGGTTGCACTTTGAATTATAGGTTAGCTAACTTTCCCAGAGGGTACTTTCAATATCACGGGTTTACCATGACAGAGAGGAGCCAGAAGACCGTAGCATCTGATTTATCCTACTCCTGCACTGATTAGAAGCACTTCAACTTCATAGTAAACAGTGTAAATTTCTTTTAGCAGTGCAGGGGTTAATCTACTCAACTGAGAGCTCCTGGAGTGCTAAGACTCTCAGCTGTGCACTGTTAGCCACTCCCATCTCCTATATAAACTGGGCCCTGGCTAGCAGTCATTGTCAGAGAAGCTTTATGTTGCATGGCTAGACATTGTTGTTGATTGTTATTGGAGAAGGCGTTTTGTGGATTTATCTGTGACTGTGGCTAGGTTTTGAGTGTGTGATAATTCCCTTTCTTCTACTTTGTTTTAACCCCATCCTCCACTCCCTAGTGTATTCCTCTGTTATTTGTGAGTATATTTGTATGTTTGATATTTTTTATTACCTCTGTTTGTATTACCTATGTAAGTCTGGTTGATGTACTACGGTACATTACTACTCCCCTCTTCCCTGGGTGGGGGAGGGGTAAAGACTGAGGATGGATTCAGGAGCTAAGGCAAGCGATGTATACAGCTCTGGAAAAAATTAAGAGACCACTGCAAAATTGTCATTTTGTCTGATTTTTCTCTTTATAGGTATATTTTTGAATAAAATGTAAATTTCTCTTTTATTCTATAAACTACTGACAACATGTCTCCGAATTTCCAAGCACTAAATTTTGTATTTATTTTTCTAAAAATGAGAAATGGTCAAAATTAAATAAAAGAACCAGTGCTTTCAGACCTCAAATAATACAAGGTCATAATCATTTAGAAACAACAATACTACTAATGTTTTAAATCAGGAAGAGTTCAGAAATCAAGATTTTGCAGAAACATGATTTTTAAAAACAGCTTTCATGCTCTTGGCACGCTTGCCACCAGTCTTTCACACTGCTCCTGGCGCAAATATTAAAACAGTTCTTCTTTGTTTGATGGCTTGTGGCTATCCATCATCCTTTTTATTACGTTCCAGAGGTTTTCAATGGGGTTCAGGTCTGGAGAATGGGCTGCTCATGACAGGGTTTTGATGTGGCGGTCTCTTAATTTTTGTGTTATGTGTATGTGCGTATATTTCATATATGATTGTGTGCATGTGTGTAATGTGTAGATTTGTATGTATGATGCATTAGCTGAGCATATTTTATGACATTGTGCTTAACATGAATATGAATTTAAATGTGTATGTATACTATGGTGGAGCCTGAGGTGGGGAAGATGGTAGGGTACAAACAAAATTTCTGCACATGAACACTTTACTGTCCTTGTCTGCCCATGCTTGTAACATAGTTGTTTTTTTTTATGCGAGAGAGATAATATTGATACTTTTTCTATAGAGCATTGACTATAAGACTCCATACTTAGCTGGTCTCTTTAAAGAGAAGCAGCAATTCCTCTATATTTTTTGTTACAAAAATCCCTTGTCTAAGGTTGGCTTTGTGCTTCGGGAGGATTACTAACAAATAACTCCAAGTTCAGTTTTCCAGATAAGGCACTGGTGTTTAAAAATACTATGTCCAAATTTAAAGCTCATCATTTACATTAATTTTGAAGAACTTGTGACCACGGTGTATTACGGGCATATTATTATAGTCAACATTTTTAAGCTTTTGGTATGCTGGCAAGGAACAAAGAAATACAACTCTTGCAAGAAACTACCATATTCTATGATGGACTCATGTACCAAGATGGACCCCAAAAGCTGTAATTGGATCCATCTGGTTTATGTTCAGGTGAGTAACGTTTTACGAGAAAAAGTAGTGGAGTAATACTGAGCTTTTTTTCCTGATAAAACTGATGAATTTTGAGATGTAGCTTTCTAACCAAGGCTCTGATGAAAGTGTGAATATAGCATAAATATGGACTGATTTGTTACCCATGAATCTAAATAAGAATGTTCTCATTCTCTGACAGTAAATATCTTGAAATAGGAAGCAATTGTAAAGCAAACAATACTATAAAGGGGTAAAACATACTTTTTTCAATTCTATAGAAATCCCAAGAACGACTTCCATGTAAACAACGGGCTGGACAGCAATTATGTCACTGAACTATCACTGCTGCTCAAGAGCGGACAGAAGAGGGCTAACAGTCCAATAATGTGTTTGTGACAGAAATTCCTGGCTGCCATTGAAGTGGAAGTGGGCCTCTTGGGCCCCCAGGCAGCTGCTCAGGTTGCACCAACGGTATTTTGTCCCCTGCTGCAGCCCTTACTTAAGGTTCGCAGCTGAACAAGTGAGGTGTCCTGAGACTCTGCCTCCTCTGTAATGTCAGAAGCATGATGGGAAGTGTCTGGATTTTAATGGAACTGTGTATGAGGGACAACAGTTAAAAGATGGCATACTTAAGATCATCTCCATTATTCTTTGAGGCTATGTGCCCACGTTAGCATTTTTAAACGCTCAGAAAACCGGACTTCTTCCCAGAAACCGTGCGTTTTATTTCCGCACGTTTTTGCGCGATTTTTGCACAAAAAACATGCTTTTTTGATGCGTTTTTTTGGCGCGGTTTCTGGGAACATTGGAAATAGCTAAAAACGCGGACCTATGTGGAAAATAATGAGCATGCTGCGTTTTTAGCCACTAATCACTTTCTGAGCGGAAAAAAACGCATGCCTTGGCACAAAAAGCCAAAAATGCATTAAATTGCATAGGATGCTTATTTTAAGCGTTTCTGAAGCGTCTGATCCTGCACAAATGCTTCAAAAATGCTTAAAAAAATGCAACGTGGGCCTGATAAGAGTAACATTTGCTGGAGTGATTCATTAATCGTGAGTTTTATCCAATTCTGAATGGCTATTCTCCGTTCATAGGCATGTTATAATATTCCATACTCTTTCAATTTCATTTTCACTATTTCCAGCTTATTTCCTGACCTCTACTTCATTGGCTGTCATTGTCAAAGAACTGTCAACTCTCAAACAATGTTGGAAAAAACTTGTACTTGATGAGATGCCTCTTAAGTTGGTTGAATGATGGGTCATTATTAGAGTTGAGCGAAACGGGTCGAAAAAATTCAAAAGTCGCCGACTTTTGGCAAAGTCGGGTTTCATGAAACGAAACCCGACCCTAGGATGAGGTCGGCCACGAGGTCGGCGACTTACGCGCCAAAGTCGCGTTTCAAAAGTTTGTTTTGCGCTCTTTTTCAGCCAATCAGGATCCATGGACACTGTGGGCAACGTGATGACATAGGCACGGGTCACCACCATCTTTCAGAAGGGCATGCAAGTGATTGGCTTGCTTTGGTGGGCGTCACAGGGGGTATAAAAGGGCGTGCACGCCGACCGCCATCTTACTTCTGCCGATCTTAGTATAGGGAGAGGTTGCTGCTGATTCTGTAAGGAGAGCGTTAGGCAGGGAAGAAGACAAAAAAACTGCTTCTGCTGCTAGCGATTTGGCCTGCACAACACACCAGTCACTGTGTGTGCAGTGCAAGGGGAGGCTATATAGTGGTGTATCAGTGGTGTTGGTTGTTGGGCTGCCTTCTAAGGCTTCCTGACATTGCTGCATTGCTGTTTACCACTGCTCCGCAAACTGCTTTTTTAAAAGCAATCCCAATTTTTTTTTTGTCCTGCTGAGAAGAAAAGAAAACTGCTTCTCCTGCTAGCAATTTGGCCTGCACAACACACCAGTCACTGTGTGTGCAGTGCAAGGGGAGGCTATATAGTGGTGTATCAGTGGTGTTGGTTGTTGGGCTGCCTTCTAAGGCTTCCTGACATTCCTGCATTGCTGTTTACCCACTGCTCCGCAAACTGCTTTTTTAAAAGCAATCCAATCTCCCTTATCCTCTAGTCACTTTTGTCACAGCTGTGCCATCGAGCCTGTCACATAGCGCTCAGATATTCATTGGGCCTCACACAATCCAAAAGTGTCCAGTGTCCAAAAGTGTGTGCAGAGATTCAAAATCTCCCTTATCCTCTAGTCACTTTGGTCACAGCTGTGCCATCGAGCCTGTCACATAGCGCTCAGATATCAGTGGGCCTCACACAATCCAAAAGTGTAAACTGTCCACAAGTGTGTGCAGAAATTCAAAATCTCCCTTATCCTCTAGTCACTTTTGTCACAGCTGTGCCATCGAGCCTGTCACATAGCGCTCAGATATCAGTGGGCCTCACACAATCCAAAAGTGTCCACTGTCCACAAGTGTGTGCAGAAATTCAAAATCTCCCTTATCCTCTAGTCACTTTTGTCACAGCTGTGCCATCGAGCCTGTCACATAGTGCTCAGATATCAGTGGGCCTCACACAATCCAAAAGTGTCCACTGTCCACAAGTGTGTGCAGAAATTCAAAATCTCCCTTATCCTCTAGTCACTTTTGTCACAGCAGTGCCATCGAGCCTGTCACATAGCGCTCAGATATCAGTGGGCCTCACACAATCCAAAAGTGTCCACTGTCCACAAGTGTGTGCAGAAATTCAAAATCTCCCTTATCCTCTAGTCACTTTTGTCACAGCTGTGCCATCGAGCCTGTCACATAGCGCTCAGATATCAGTGGGCCTCACACAATCCAAAAGTGTCCACTGTCCACAAGTGTGTGCAGAAATTCAAAATCTCCCTTATCCTCTAGTCACTTTTGTCACAGCAGTGCCATCGAGCCTGTCACATAGCGCTCAGATATCAGTGGGCCTCACACAATCCAAAAGTGTCCAGTGTCCAAAAGTGTGTGCAGATATTCAAAATCTCCCTTATCCTCTAGTCACTTTTGTCACAGCAGTGCCATCGAGCCTGTCATATAGCGCTCAGATATCAGTGGGCCTCACACAATCCAAAAGTGTCCAGTGTCCAAAAGTGTGTGCAGATATTCAAAATCTCCCTTATCCTCTAGTCACTTTTGTCACAGCAGTGCCATGGAGCCTGTCACATAGCGCTCAGATATCAGTGGGCCTCACACAATCCAAAAGTGTCCACTGTCCACAAGTGTGTGCAGAAATTCAAAATCTCCCCTGTCCTATAGACACCTTGTACCTTGTTTTACATTACTATATAGTCTGTTGGATTTTGTCTACATTTCTACCAAAAATGAGGAAGGCTGGTGGAAGAGGCCGTGGAATTGGGTGGGGGTTGGCAGCTGGTAATGATGGTGTTGGTGGTGGATCTGATGGTAGTGGCAAGAGCAAAATAGGACCGAATGCAGGAGGTGCTGACCCTGCGTCATCGTCTGGCTACATAAGGCCTCGAACGCTTAGTTTTCTAGGAGTTGGCAAACCGCTTTTAAAGCCAGAGCATCAGGAAAAAGTTTTGTCTTACATTGCTGACTCAGCCTCCAGCTCTATCGCCTCCTCTTCTTCAGTTGTAAAAAGTAAAAGCACTGAGTCGTCATTGGAGGCTCATGTTCATGAACCACACCTTTCCTTGTGTCCTTCACCCCAACCAAGATTGAAGGATGACGCAGGCCATACTACTGATTACTCCATGGAGCTGTTTTCACATACCATGCCTGGATTATCAAGTCAAATGGTGAATTACCCAGGCCAAGATGAATCTGACATGGAGTGCACTGATGCACAGCCGCTGATTGATGATTCTGCTGGTACATTCACTCAGAGCACTACATTGTCCTTGCAGTGTACAGAGCCAGATTCTGACCCTGATGAGACTCAGGTGCCCCTTCCCGCACACTATACCACCATACACGGTGACACAGAGGAAGGTGCACATGACATAGAAGAGGAGGTGATGGATGACCCAGTTGTTGACCCAGATTGGCATCCATTGGGGGAAGAGGGTGCTGCTTCCAATAGCTCAGATGAGGAGCATCCACAGCAGACATCGACATCGCAACTGCTGTTATCTGGCAGGCCCGGAGCACTCCAAAGACAGGTTCCAAACATCAAAAGAGTTGCTGGACAGCTTGTCCAGAGGGTCAAAAGATCACAGCGTGCTAGGCCGCAAAATGTCTGCCAAAGTAGGAAGAGTGCAGTGTGGCACTTTTTTGAACAAAATCCTCATGATCAGGCCAAGGTTATCTGTAAGAAGTGCGCAAAGACCTTTAGCCGAGGGAAAAATCTGAAAAATTTGAATACCAGTTGCATGCTTAGACATTTAACCAGCATGCACTTGCAAGTGTGGACACAACACCAAACCTCAAGTGCCACATGTGCAACTGATCACAACGAAGGTAGTCAGCAACGCTACATTGTTTCCCCCACTGTAAGCCCACCGGTTAGCACAGCAGCAAATGTTGAGGTGTCGTTGCAAGACCACAGCAGTCAGGGAATCCCACTGTTATATCAACGAAATACTGATTCTAGGCCATCAGAAAGAACACCAACTCCATCACCATCATCAACCCTCTCTCAGTCCGCCCTGTCCACCGCTACTTCCACTATATGCAGCTCTCAAGTCCAGCTCACCCTCCCAGACACTATGAGTAGGTCAAGAAAGTACTCAGTCTCTCATCCGCGTACACTGGGTTTGAACGCCCACATTGCCAAACTAATCTCGTTTGATGCCCTTTCGGTTGGTGGAAAACACAGCTCTCCGCGAACTCATGGCCTATGCAGTACCACGCTATGACCTACCCAGTTGCCACTTCTTCTCTCGCAAAGCCATCCCAGCCCTCCACCATCATGTGAAAGACCGCATTGTCCATGCACTCAAGCAGTCAGTGAGCGGAAAGGTGCACCTCACAACTGATGCATGGTCCAGTCGGCATGGCCAGGGCCGTTACGTGTCCATCACTGCGCACTGGGTTAATGTGGTGGATGCAGGGTCCAGAGGGGACAGCGGTGGTGGGACAGTGCTGCCTAGCCCACGGTATAGGAAACAGTTGGCTGTAGGCGTTCGACCCTCCTCCTCCTCCACCTCCTCCAGAAGCGAAAGCTCGTCCACAGAGCGCAGTCGTACGAGCACTCCATCTGCAGCTGCCACTGTTGCACACGATGTGTCCCCCTATCGAGCAGCTAGTGGAAAGCGTCAGCAGGCTGTGTTGCAGATGATGTGTTTGGGCGACAGACACACCGCCGAGGTGCTGGCCGAGTACTTGAAGCGACAAACTGAGTCATGGCTGGGCAGTGTACATCTTGAGGCAGGCAAGGTAGTTAGTGATAACGGCCGTAATTTTGTGGCAGCCATAGCCCTTTCAAAACTCAGCCACATACCTTGCTTGGCTCACACCTTGAACCTGGTGGTGCATTGCTTCCTCAAAAATTATCCGGAGTTAACAGCCCTGCTCCAGAAGGTGCGAAGACTGTGCGCGCACATCCGCCGGTCGCCTGTACACTCCGTTCGTATGCAGAAGCTGCAGCGATTGCTCCACCTTCCCAACCACCACCTCATTATCGACATTGCAACAAGGTGGAACTCCACCCTGCACATGGTGGAGTGGCTGTGCGAGCAGAGGCAGGCCATAATGCATTTGTGGGAGGATACACGGCCAGGCACTTTGAGAGCAGACATGGAGTTGACAGGTGTGCAGTAGTCGAAGCTGAAAGACCTTTGTAAAGTCCTTCAGTGTTTTGAGGAATGCACACGGCTGGTAAGCGCAGACGACGCCATCCTAAGCATGAGCATCCCACTTATGCGTCTGCTCATGCAAACTTTGACGCACCTTAAGGAGCAGGCGTCTGCAGCCAATGTTGATGAGGAGGAAGAGGAGGAGGGAATCCTTGATGACATTCAGCCATTGTCTGCTCAGGTACCTCTCCTGGACGAGGTGGAGGAAGAAGAGGAGGAGGAGGAGGATGATGGGGATGATTACTTAGGGGAGGAGGATGCATCTCATGGGGCAAGTGAAAATGTTGGCGTGGCAAGGTCTGGTACAGGGTTTGTGCGTGACTGGAGGGATGTGGATTTGCCAGAAAGTGCTCCTCCACCCAGCACTCGCAGTGCATCATTGACACCGGGAACATTGGCCCACATGTCAGATTATGCCTTGCGGATCCTAAAAAGGGACCCCCGCATTGCCAAAATGATGAACGATGACGACTACTGGTTGGCCAGCATCCTGGATCCACGCTATAAAGGCAAATTACAAAACATCATGCCACAGGAGAACCTTGCCCTAATATTGGCTAATAAACAAGCAACTCTGGTAAATCGGTTGCTTGAGGCATTCCCAGCACACAGCAGCGGTGATGGTTCTCACACGAGCCGTACGGGCCGGGGGCAGCTTGGCAGAGGTGTTCGTGGTGCACACAGCAGAAGTGGCGTTGGAGACAGGGGTTTCATGACAATGTTGTGGACTGATTTTTCAAATACCGCTCACACAACTGGTAATACTGCATCGATGGAAAGTGACAGGAGACAGCAGTTGTCAACTATGGTAACAAACTACTTTTCCTCCCATATCGATGTTCTCCCACACAGGTCATTCCCCTTTGACTATTGGGCCGCTAAACTGGACACCTGGCCTGAATTGGCCCAATATGTCTTACAGGAGCTCGCTTGCCCAGCTGCAAGTGTGCTATCGGAAAGAGTCTTCAGTGCAGCTGGATCAATCCTGACAGAAAAAAGGACCCGTCTGTCAACCCAAAATGTGGATGATCTAACCTTCATTAAAATGAACCACGCATGGGTTTCCAAGGCTTTTGTCCCACCTTCCCCTGATGACACATAGGGTGACAGAAAAATGGCTTGCTTTGGTCCACCTCTTCCTGGTACTTCACCTATTTCGCCTTTTGCATCAGCTGAATGTCCAACATCAACATATGCCACTTTCTAAAACTCCCTAACTGTGCTGCCTCCCCCCCATGGCCGGGGTCACCACCTACCGCACGACACCGTGCGAGTGCCGTTGCCCTGGACAGGTGGGTAGGCCGACTCTTGGGCGCGGGCACTGGCACAGGGTCCCTCATAGTGCAATCAAGTGTCTCTGACGGTGGTGGTGCACACCCGCCGTCAGACACACTGCTGTACTATGAGGGGCCCAGTGCCAGTACCGACGCCCACGAGTGGGCCCCCCTTGCTTGGGCAGGGCCCCAGCATTTGCAATCTTTACCTCTCCCTGCTCCTCCGCTGTGTAATCTGGGCCGTCAAATCCATACTGTGCCTGACACCGTCTGAGCCTGCCTCCTGAGACATATATTTTGAATGTGTACACTATCCATACATGTTATCCAGGGATACGGTACCCTTTCTAACCTTTGTGCAATCACGTGCAATCCATACTGGGCCTAACACCGTCTGAGCCTGCCTCATGCTGTATAGACATATATTTTGAATGTGTACGCTATCCATACATGTTATCCGGGGATACGGTACCCTTTCTAACCCTTGTGCAATCACGTGCAATCCATACTGGGCCTAACACTGTCTGAGCCTGCCTCCTGAGACATATATTTTGAATGTGTACGCTATCCATACATGTTATCCAGGGATACGGTACCCTTTCTAACCTTTGTGCAATCACGTGCAATCCATACTGGGCCTAACACCGTCTGAGCCTGCCTCATGCTGTATAGACATATATTTTGAATGTGTACGCTATCCATACATGTTATCCGGGGATACGGTACCCTTTCTAACCTTTGTGCAATCACGTGCAATCCATACTGGGCCTAACACCGTCTGAGCCTGCCTCCTGAGACATATATTTTGAATGTGTACGCTATCCATACATGTTATCCAGGGATACGGTACCCTTTCTAACCTTTGTGCAATCACATGCAATCCATACTGGGCCTAACACCGTCTGAGCCTGCCTCATGCTGTATAGACATATATTTTGAATGTGTACGCTATCCATACATGTTATCCAGGGATACGGTACCCTTTCTAACCTTTGTGCAATCACGTGCAATCCATACTGGGCCTAACACCGTCTGAGCCTGCCTCATGCTGTATAAACATATATTTTGAATGTGTACGCTATCCATACATGTTATCCAGGGATACGGTACCCTTTCTAACCTTTGTGCAATCACGTGCAATCCATACTGGGCCTAACACCGTCTGAGCCTGCCTCATGCTGTATAGACATATATTTTGAATGTGTACGCTATCCATACATGTTATCCGGGGATACGGTACCCTTTCTAACCTTTGTGCAATCACGTGCAATCCATACTGGGCCTAACACCGTCTGAGCCTGCCTCCTGAGACATATATTTTGAATGTGTACGCTATCCATACATGTTATCTGGGGATACGGTACCCTTTCTCACCTTTGTGCAATCACGTGTAATCCATACTGGGCGTGAGAACAGCTGGCGAGCTGTTAAGCAAGCTACAGCACCTGTCCAGACAAGTACAGGGATTCCCTAGCGAGGAGACTTATTTGATTGTTTTCAATGTTGGGACAGCAATTTTTGGGGAGCACTATACTCTGGAGAATGATAGATGGGGCCCACCATACACTGGAACATTCCAAAGGTGGACATCAGACACTGGAGCAGCATTTACAGGGCCCATTATATACTAGAGCATTAGAAATGGGGCCCATTATGTTTGGAGCATTATTTGGGCCCATAAGACAGTGGAGCTTCATCCATGGGGACCAACATATACTGTAGCATTATGTGGAGCTCATCATATACTGTTTCAAACATTATATGGGACCAATGATTCTGTATGGAGAAATAGATGGGCCTCGTCATGAGATGTAAAAAGTGAGGTATTTTTCATTGTACTATACCGCTATTTCTCTGCCGTATCGGAGCAGGATGAGTTGTGGTATGTGTTAAAGGGGCGCTCTTTCTCCCAGGGCACATGAAAACCTGGAGCCAGCCCTCCCCCCCACAGTTTGTAGCCAAATAACCCCCATTTTTCAGTGCGTAACTTGTATTATTAAGTTAATTAAGGTTGACAAGCTTAAGAAAGAAGAATTGATGCTTTTGGCATTCAAATGGGCACTGTAGGTGTGTTTCCTGTCCTCCTCTCACTGCCGACTTTTATTCCCCATTGACTTACATTGGGTTTCGTGTTTCGGGACGACCCCGACTTTTCCCTATAATAGGACGATCTTGCTCGACCCGACTTTTGGAAAAGTCGTGTTTCACGAAACGAAACGCGACCCTAAAAAACCAAAAGTCGATCAACTCTAGTCATTATCATTAAATGAATTACCGACTGTTCTGAATGGGTCCATACTTATATTTTGCTGGTGAACTGCATGACTAAATATTCTAATTATCCATTACCTGAAGGACAGACCCTCAATAGTTTGTAGGGTTGACATTGAAGAACATATAATTCATGCTGTTTCTGGTTACATATGAAAGTTCCTCATGTTTCTATGAGAGTAAGGGTTACCTTTTTCACTGTGATAACTCCAACTTGGTATGTTGGGTCAGTCGAAACATCAAACATATCCAGACCATCTCCGTCTATAATGGTGTATTTCATTTCTGCATTGACTCCTTCATCTAAATCCATTGCCAGAACTCTACCAACAGTGGAGTTCACCGGCGATGACTCTAAAACATTCATTTGGTAATGTTCTGATTGAGAGAGATAAGAGACAAATTGAGAGAAGAAGGGAAGAGGAAAGAGAATGGAGAAAGGTAGAAAGAAGGAGAATGGAAGAGCAAGGAAAAAGAAGAGTGAGGAGAAGAAAGAGAGAGAGAGAGTGAAAAAAATAAGACAGCATATTACAAGTGATTCTAAAAGAAACACAAATTAGGTCATTCATCTATACATCTGTATTGATTACTTCCCCTGTAACATTGTTTGATTGCTATGTTAACTTCAGGTAAATCCCTTACATATCATTTACTTTCACAATATGAAATCATCTCTGGAGGACAAGTGCACTAGCAAGAATAAGCATGGTATGTCTGGTCAATAGCTGTAAGAAAGGAGATGTATAGTAATTATGTGACAAAAGGGCCTGCTAGGTTATATTTTTTTGAAAATAGGAAATTCTGGTGATCCGGGGTCCTCATTTGCAGCACTAGCTTTATCATGGTTTGCATAGTTTGTAATGCTTCTTGCAGCAGTGGGATTTTTTTTTTAACTCCCATAGCTTACAACTGATTGCTGAGGGTTCCTGTTGTGAAATATTCTATGATCAGCCTATTTTAGGAAATTCAAAAAATCTCATGTTCTTTTTTTGCTTACAGCAACAAATCAATGTACAACGTAAGTTCTATTATCACCACAAAAACCAGACTCATCATAAACTTGCACTGGGTGTGCACACACCCAAGTGAGTGCAATTAGCCACTCTGCTAGAGGATCATGAAAAACAGGAGAACAACCAGAGTATAGCATAAAAAATCAATGAATTTTATTAACATGCACAAATACTAAAAACAGCATAAAAGACATAGACATTGTAAGGACACCAATAGATCCGGAAAAATAACACTTCCCCTCGATAAAGCTATGGTTGTATAGCGAAATGCGCGTTGGGGTTTTTCCGGTTTACCTCTGCTGTGTCTATCAAGTGAGTAGTTGTTTGCTCTCCCTTCATTGTTCCAACAATTTGTCCACTGCGGGGTTTTATAGCCATATGGTAGATATACAGGCCGTATGGTCGGTCGAGCCGTATCCATTTGTTTGGTGGCTCCAAATTATACATAGTCAGGATTTAACCTGTTGTGCTTTATACTAATCCTTATGGGACATTGATGTGTTAATAGAGGGACTTCTTATGGTATTACTTTCACAGCATTGTGTTATTTTTCCGGATCTATTGGTGTCCTTACAATGTCTATGTCTTTTATGCTGTTTTTAGTATTTGTACATGTTAATAAAATTCATTGATTTTTTATGCTATACTCTGGTTGTTCTCCTGTTTTTTGTAAGTTCTATTATTTAGCAATTTATATTTTTGATGATCAATTTTAATTTTGAACTAATACAGTGCTGACAATCAATCCAAAAAGATAATAAACCTCAAACCTCAATATTTAACCCCTTCATGACCCAGCCTATTTTGACCTTAATGACCTGGCCATTTTTTGCAATTCTGACCAGTGTCCCTTTATGAGGTAATAACTCTGGAACGCTTCAACGCATCCTAGCGATTCTGAGATTGTTTTTTCGTGACATATTGGGCTTCATGTTAGTGGTAAATTTAGGTCGATAATTTTTGCGTTTATTTGTGAAAAAAATCAGAAATTTGGTGAAAATTTTGAAAATTTCGAAAATTTCGCAATTTTCAAATTTTTAATTTTTATTCTGTTAAACTAGAGAGTTATGTGACACAAAATAGTTACTAAATAACATTTCCCACATGTCTACTTTACATCAGCACAATTTTGGAAGCAAAATATTTTTTTGTTAGGAAGTTATAAGGGATAAAAGTTGACCAGTGATTTCTCATTTTTACAACATAATTTACAAAACCATTTTTTTTAGGGACCACCTCACATTTGAAGTCACTTTGAGGGGTCTATATGGCAGAAAATACCGAAAAGTGACACCATTCTAAAAACTGCACCCCTCAAGCTACTCAAAACCACATTCAAGAAGATTATTAACCCTTCAGGTGTTTCACAGCAGCTAAGGCAATGTGGAAGGAAAAAATGGACATTTTAATTTTTCCAACACAAATTTCCTTTCAGCATCAATTTTTTCATTTTCACATGGGCAACAGGATAAAATGGATCCTAAAATTTGTTAGGCAATTTCCCCTGAGTACACCGATACCTCATATGTGGTCATAAACCACTGTTTGGGCGCACGGCAGGGCTCAGAAGGGAAGGAGCGCCATTTGACTTTTTGAATGGAAAATATGCTGGAATATTTAGCGCTTGCCATGTCGCGTTTGGAGAGTCGCTGTGTGCCTAAACACTGGAGCTCCCCCACAAGTGACCCCATTTTGGAAACTATACCCCCCAAGGAACTTATCTAGATGCATAGTGATCACTTTGAACCCCCAGGTGCTTCTCAAATTGATCCTTAAAAAAAAAAAGCACTTTTTTTTCACAAAAATTATCTTTTAGCCTCAGTTTTTTCATTTTCACATGGGCAATAGGATAAAATGGATCCTAAAATTTGTTGGGCAATTTCTCCTGAGCACACCAATACCTCATATGTGGTCATAAACCACTGTGGGTGCACGGCAGGGCCCAGAAGGGAAGGAGCGCCATTTGACTTTTTGAATGGAAAATTAGCTCCAATTGTTATTGGACACCATGTCGCGTTTGGAGAGCCCCTGTGTGCCTAAACATTGGAGCTCCCCCATAAGTGACACCATTTTGGAAACTAGACCCCTTAAGGAACTTATCTAGATGTGTAGTGAGCGCTTTGAACTCCCAAGTGCCTCACAAAAGTTTATAACATAGAGCAGTGAAAATAAGAAATCATTTTTTTTTCCTCAAAAATGATTTTTTAGCACGCTATTTTTTATTTTCACAAGGGTAACAGGAGAAATTGGACCACAAAAGTTGTTGTCCAGATTGTCCTGAGTACGCTGGCACCCCATATGTGGGGGGGGCACTGTTTGGGTTCACGGCAGGGCGCAGAAGGGAATGAGCACCATTTGACTTTTTGAAATGAAAATTAGCTCCAATCGTTAGCGGACACCATGTCGTGTTTGGAGATCCCCTGTGTGCCTAAACTTTGGAGCTCCCCCACAAATGACCCCATTTTGGAAACTAGACCCCCTAAGGAACTTATCTAGATGCATAGTGAGCACTTGGAACCCCCAGGTGATTCACAGAAGTTTATAATGCAGAGCAGTGAAAATAAAAAATCTTTTTTTTTCCTAAAAAAAAAATTTTTTAGTCGGCAATTTTTTTTTTTCACAAGGGTACCAGGATAAATTGGACCCCAAAAGTTGTTTTCCAGTTTGTCCTGAGTACGCTGGTACCCCATATGTGGGGGGGGACCACTGTTTGGGCACACGTCGGGGCTCGGAAGGGAAGTAGTGACATTTTGAAATGCTGACTTTGATGGAATGGTCTGCGGGCGTCATGTTACATTTGCTGAGCCCCTGTGTGCCTAAACAGTAGAAACCCCCCACAAGTGACCCCATTTTGGAAACTAGACCCCCCAAGGAACTTATCTAGATGTGTAGTGAGCACCTTGAACCCCCAAGTGCTTCACAGAAGTTTATAACGCAGAGCCGTGAAAATAAAAAATCATTTTTTTCCCTAAAAAAAAAATGATTTTTAGCCCGCAATTTTTTTTTTCACAAGGGTACCAGGATAAATTGGACCCCAAAAGTTGTTGTCCAGTTTGTCCTGAGTACGCTGATACCCTATATATGTGTGGGGGAACCACTGTTTGGGCACACGTCGGGGCTCGGAAGGGAAGTAGTGACGTTTTGAAATGCAGACTTTGATGGAATAGTCTGCAGTCGTCATTACGTTTGCAGAGCCCCTGATGTGCCTAAACAGTGGAAACCCCCCACAAGTGACACCATTTTGGAAACTAGACCTTCCAAGGAACTTATGTAGATGTATGGTGAGCACTTTTAACCCCCAAGTGCTTCACAGAAGTTTATAATGCAGACATGAAAATGAAAAAAACATTTTTTTTCCACAAAAATAATTTTTTAGCCCCCAATTTTTTATTTTCCCAAGGGTAACAGGAGAAATTAGACCCCAAAACTTGTTGTGCAATTTTTCCTGAGTACGCTGATACCCCATATGTGGGGGTAAACCACTGTTTGGGCACACGTCGGGGCTTGGAAGGGAGTGAGCACCGTTTGACTTTTTGAACGCAAAATTGGCTGGAATCAAAGGTTGCACCATATCGCGTTTGGAGACCCCCTGATGTGCCTAAACAGTGGAAACCCCTCAATTCTAACTCCAACCCTAACCCCAACACACCCCTAACCACAGCCCTAAACCGAACACTTCCCTAACCCTAATCCCAACCCTAACCATAAACCTAACCCCAACACACCCCTAACCCCAACACTAACCATAACACT
The DNA here is from genome assembly GCF_039654945.1 of Dendrobates tinctorius. Taxonomy (NCBI): domain Eukaryota; kingdom Metazoa; phylum Chordata; class Amphibia; order Anura; family Dendrobatidae; genus Dendrobates; species Dendrobates tinctorius. The sequence goes on from NW_027361830.1 coordinate 10,492,949, forward strand.
AACCACAAGCCTAACCCTAATTCTAACCCTAATTCCAACCCTAACCCTCATTCCAACCCTAACCCTCTTTCCAACCCTAACCCTCTTTCCAACCCTAACCCTCTTTTCAACCCTAACCCTCTTTCCAACCCTAACCCTCTTTCCAACCCTAACCCTAACCCTCTTTCCAACCCTAGCCCTAACCCTCTTTTCCAACCCTAACCCTAACCCTGATGGAAAAATAAAAATAAAAATATTTTCTTTATTTTATTAGTTGTGCCTACCTATGGGGGTGATAATCGGGGGGTTCATTTACTTTTTATTTCATTTTGATCACTGAGAGTGATCAAAATGAAATAATGGAATCTGCAGCCGGCAGATTCGGGCGGGCGCACTGCGCATGCGCCCGCCATTTTCCAAGATGGCGGCGCCCATGAACCGGACCCGCCGGACACCGGGAGCGACAGGGGAACTTAGAAGGTGCTGGGGGCGGTGAGAGTGGGTGAGGGGGGGATCGGAAGCTGGCGGGGAGCGGAGGGAATGGGAGGGGGGGCAGATGATGACAGCGGCGGCAGATCGCCGCTGTCATTTGGTGGCGGGGGGGCGATCACCGGTGGGGGGGTCAAATCGGTGTCTCCAGCCATGTCCGATGCTATTGCAGCATCGGCCATGGCTGGATTGTAATATTTCATCAATTTTCATTGATGAAATATTACTATCGCTCTGATTGGCTGTTTCACTTTTAACAGCCAATCAGAGCGATCGTAGCCACGTGGGGGCAAAGCCACGCCCCCTGTGGTGAATTACAAAGCCCCCTGTATCTGCGGGTCAGGTGACCTTTCATTGACCCCGGTCACCCGACCCGCAGGGGGGCTTTGAATTCATGACACAGGGTATGCGTCATAGGTCGGATTGGCACCGACTTTCATGACGCATACGCTGTGTCACAGGTCGGGAAGGGGTTAAAAAGTGTAAGGGCGCAGTCAGACAGCCGTTTAACATGGATGACGATTGCACTGTAGTGCATGGACTGGCTGGTGGCACTCCTGACCCAAGTATGACAGCTGCATAGAAATACATGCTGTAGCGCTCGAGTCAGGAGAGCCATTGGCAAGTCCGTGCACTGCGATACAATCATCGTCTGTGATATACTGTCATCTGACTGTGCCCTAAAAGTGAGGTTATGTCTCTATTAGAAGAATATCTATGTGTGCAGACTATTTGGGCAACAATTACATTTATTATGCAACTACAGTATTTTTCAGATTATAAGACGCATCATATTATAAGACGCACTCCAAATTTTGAGGAGAAAAAGAGGAAAAAAATCTTTTTTTTTAATTAAATGGTGGTGCTTCTTATAATCCTGGCGTCTTATTGCTTACCGGGGGTGGGGGCTCCGGTGAAGCGGGGTCCCAGGGTCGCTGCTGGAGGAGGCATGAGTGGAGTGTTGCTTAGCACTGAGATCTTATCTCCCGAGATCTTGGTGCAAAGATCTGCCCCGGCAGCCATTTTCCTGGAGTCCACTGCACAGTAAACCATGTAAGTGCGGGGGCTCTGGGCTTTCACAAAATGTTGTCAGAACCGTCGCACCAATGAACACCCGCAGCGTTGCACATCGGAACACCCCCTCATCCCAGCCTGCGGCCTGCAGCAACGCTCCACTCTTGCCTCCTCCAGCATCGACCCTGGGGCCCTGCTCCACAGAGGCCGATAAGGTATACCCACATTATAAGACGCACCCCCATTTTCCCTCAAAATTTTTGGGGAAAAAAGTGTCTTATAATCCGAAAAATACGGAAAATGAAAATCATAAATTTTCCCAACTCAAATTTTTATTTTCATCTGTTAATGTGAGAATAATTGCCAAGCAACTTAAAATGTACAAAAATACATTTCTGACAATTCAAAAAATATAAGTGATCATTATAGCCAGCTGTCTATTAAATAAGTCATAACCCTTCCATCGATGGAGTCTGTAAGATTCATAATCTGTTATATATATACAGCATTTCTGCAACGTGGGCGCACAGCCTGAGTTGAAGTGGATGTCTGTGCCCATTACTGATCCAGCCAAGGGCCAATTCACAAGGTCTGGGCAAAGGTCACTCATTTTATCAGGCTATTAAGGCTTTGAAAATTCTCTCTTCAGATATTTCTTGTCCCAGTATTGACTTTCAGGCTGTGTGCCCACGTAGCGTTTTTAAGCGTTTCCGTGGCTTTTTTAAACGCGTGATTCTGCTGCGGAAACGCTTAAAAAAAGCATTCCATGTATTCCTAATAGAAAACGCACATGTTGTGCCAATGGTGCGTCTTTTACCGCTGCGGAATCGCTTAGCGGTAAAAAACGCAGCATGTTCATTATGTCATTGGCCATTCAAATTGATCGGCGTTTATGTGAATGTAAAACTACACGAGAGGCGGTGCCGCCTTTCGAACAAACTTCTGAACCCATGCAGGGTTTTGTCTAGGGCACAACATCAGGAGTTTAGAAGGTGTAATAAGTTGTGTTTTTTTTGTGGGGACGCCTCTCATACTATTTCTGTCTGCCCTAAATGAGAAAAGCGTTTTGCTCACACATTTGCTATGGGCAGTGTACAGTCTAAGTTCCTTTTGGCGATTACCTTGATCTGCTCCTTGTCTACATTTTCGGCTAATGCTTTTGTTGATTCAGGAGCAGCTTTGAATCTGAGGAATTTTGACTTTGCCAAACGTTGTGGTTTTCCCATGATACCCCTGCGGATGCGGACTCCTATCCCTTTGAGGGGTATTGCTGCTACTCCTTTGGCGGAGAATAAACCCCAGTTTTGGACCCAGGTTATAATGCAGGTCACCCCGGACCACCAAGAGAATTGTAAATTTTTGGTGTTGCACAATTTGCATGATACTATTGTTCTGGGTTTTCCTTGGTTTCAAACCCATAAACCTGTTTTGGATTGGAAATCTGTGTCTGTGGTGATTTGGGGTTGTCAATGTGTTCTTAGTGACACTCCTGTTTTCTCCTCCTCTCCCCAGTCTCATGATATTCCTGACTATTTGGCTGATTGTTCTGATGTATTTAGTGAGAGTCAGTCTGCGTCTTTGCCTCCTCATAGGAGTTATAACTGTGCAATTGAGTTAATGCCCGGGTGTAAATTTCCAAAGGGTCGGCTTTTCAACTTACCGGTACCTGAACATGATGCTATGCGATCTTATATCAAGAAGTCGTGGGAGAAAGGTCAAATCAGACCATCCTCTTCATCTTTAGGTGCTGTTTTTTTTGTGGCCAAGAAAGATGGCTCATTAAGGCCATGTATTGACTATCGTTCCCTTAACAAAATCACTGTTAAATATTAGTACCCATTACCCCTGATTTCTGATTTATTTTCCAGAGTTAAAAGTGCCTGTTGGTTTACCAAACTTGACCTCAAGGAAGCGTATAATCTTATTTGCATCAAGCACGGGGATGAATGGAAGACGGCATTTAATACCCCGGAGGGACATTTTGAGTACCTGGTGATGCCTTTTGGGCTCACTAATGCCCCTTCCATCTTCCAATCTTTTATGAACAATATTTTCCAGGACCTTGTGGATAAATTTTTGATCATTTATCTGGATAATATTTTGATCTTTTCCATTGATTGGGATTCTTATGTGGAACATGTTCGGACTGTGTTCTGGATTTTGAGGGAAAATACTCTGTATGTTAAGGGATCGAAGTGTCTCTTTGGTGTACAGAGGATTTCGTTTTTGGGATTAATATTGTCCCCGTCTGCTATTGAAATGGACCCAGCCAAGGTACAGGCCATTTATGATTGGGTTCAGCCAACTTCTTTGAAGGCTCTCCAGAAGATTTTGGGTTTTGCTAATTTCTACCGTAAATGTATAAGTATTTTTTCTGGTATTGTTAAACCACTGACTGATTTGACCAAAAAGGGAGCTGATGTGGTGAATTGGTCTCCAGAGGCAGTCTCGGCATTTCAGGAGCTTAAGCAGAGATTCACTTCTGCTCCGGTTCTACGGCAACCTGATGTCTCACTCCCATTTCAGGTGGAGATAGATGCTTCTGAGATTGGTGCAGGAGCCACTTTGTCCCAAAGAGATCCGGTAACTTCTAAGATGAATCCCTGTGCATTCTTTTCTCGAAAATTTTCCCCATCTGAACATAACAATGACGTGGGGAATCGGGAATTGTTGGCCATGAAATGGGCATTTGAAGAGTGGAGACATTGGTTGGAGGGAGCTAAACATCAAGTTGTGGTCCTCACCGACCACAAGAATTTGATTTATCTTGAATCAGCCAAACGCTTGAATCCTAGACAGGCTAGGTGGGCCTTGTTTTTCATGCGTTTTAATTTTGTGGTCTCCTTTCTTCCGGGCACTAAGAATGTTAAGGCGGATGCCCTTTCCAGGAGTTTCTTTGTGGATTCTCTTGATGTGACCGAGCCTACTACCATTCTAAATGAGGGTGTAGTTCTTTCCGCCATCTCTCTTGATTTGAGACGTGCTCTGGAGGAATTTCAGGAGTATAAACCTGAACGATGCCCTATGGGAAAATTGTATGTCCCTGACCAGTGGAGGAAAAGAGTAATGTCTGAAATTCATTGCTCCGCGTTGGCTGGTCATCCAGGTATCTTTGGTACCAGAGATTTGGTGAGTCATCCTTTTTGATGGCCTGCCTTATCTTGTGATGTCAGGAGTTTTGTGCAGTCCTGTGGGACTTGTTCTCGGTCCAAGCTCTGTTCTCATGCTAGTGGTTTGTTGATGCCCCTGCCAGTGCCTAGGAGGCCGTGGACCCATATCTCAATGGATTTTATCTCTGATCTCCCTGTCTCTCAGAGAATGACTGTTATTAGGGTGATCTGTGATAGATTTTCTAAGATGGTCCATCTTTAACCACTCCGAAAGTTGCCATCTTCTTCTGAGTTGGTGCCCGTGTTTTTACAACAAGTGGTTCGTCTGCACGGGATTCCTGAGAACATTGTGTTGGACAGAGGAGTCCAGTTTGTTTCCAGATTTTGGAGAGCTTTTTGCTCCAAACTGGGAATTCAGTTGTCTTTGTCCTCTGCATTTCATCCTCAGACCAACGGGCAGACTGAGAGAACAGACCAGACTTTGGAGTTCTATTTGAGATGTTTCATATCTGCTGATCAGGATGATTGGGTCTCATTTTTGCCATTGGCCGAATTTGCACTAAACAATAGGGCTAGTTCTGCCACTTTAATGTCTCCTTTCTTTTGTAACTTTTGGTTTCATCCTCGATTTTCTTCGGGGCAGGTGGAAGCTTCTGCCTGCCCAGATATGGATTCTGTGGTAGAGAGAATGCAGCAGATTTGGGACCAAGTAGTGGATAAGTTGTCCCACTCTCAGGAAAAGGCCCAATGGTTTTCCAACCAGCATAGGACCATTGATCCCCGGTTTAAAGTGGGTGATATGGTTTGGTTGTCCTCAAAAAATATTCCCATGAAGGTTGCATCTCCAAAATTCAAGCCAAGGTTTATTGGACCTTATAAGATTTTGGAAATCCTTAACACCGTTTCTTTTCATTTGGCTCTTTCAATTACGTTTAAGATTCATAACGTTTTTCATAAATCTTTGTTGAAAAGGTTTGTGGAGCCAGTAGTTCCCATGGCAGTGCCCCCTGACCCTGTACTGGTTAAGGGTAATTTGGAGTATGAGGTAGAGAAGATATTGGATTCTCGTCTGGCTAGACAGAGACTTCAGTACTTGGTCAAATGGAAGGGTTATGGCCAGGAGGATAATCTTGGGTCTCTGCTGCTGACATTCATGCCAAGAGATTGATTCGTGACTTTCACCTGGCCCATCCTGATCAGCCTGGTGGCGTGGATGAGGGTTCGGTGACCCCTCCTCAAGGGGGGTACTGTTGTGAATTTCCAGGCTCAGACTTCTGAGCCGAAGCTCCCCCTGCTCCCTCTGGTGGTTACTGGAGGTAGTGGAGCTGGCCAGTTTGACAGAGGTCTGCCACCTGATGATGATTATGATGATTGGAGATCTGGGGTTACTGATTGGAATATTTAAGTCTGCAGACTTCCTTCAATCCCTGCTGGTGATTGCTTTCCTGTGCATTCTGAGGCCTGATGTCTCCTGCCCTGATCCTGCATTGTTCAGCTAAGTGGCTCATTTGCTAATCCTTTGCATCTAATCTGGTTTTGTCTCTCTCTGCTTGTTGTGCGGGTTCATCTTGCTCCTCTGGGGGCTGTGCTGGACCACCACTCCATATGTTGCATCCTGTGTCAGTTTGTTTAGTCCCCTGTTATATTGGTCTCTTTTGCTTTGCTCCCTGTTCATACCGGCGCGCTGATATAGAGGGGGCGAAGTCGTGTGACTTCAGTGTTTTTTCTTTTACATCAGACGTGTTGGATTTTTCAGGGTTTTTGCGTGATTGCAGACAGTGTCTTTTCTTTCCTTTCCTATCTAGTCAGTTTGTGCCCCATCATTTGCTCAGTCTATTTTTCTGCCTGTGTTTGTGTTTCATCTTGTCTCACCGACAATATATGTTTGGGGGCTATCTATTCCTTTTGGGGTCTGCTCCAGAGCAGTTTAGATTTCACCTTTCTTGCTTTAGGCTTAGTTAGCTCTCCAGCTGTGATGAGGCGTCTAGGGCATCGTAGGTATGCTCCACGGCTACTGCTAGTTGTGTGGATAGGATCAGAGGTCTGCAATCTGCTTAGTCACCAACCTCTCTATTTTTCTGGTGGCTTAGCCTGTTCCTGCCATCCTCCTCGGTGACCCATTCATAACACCTGGCATTGGAAATCACACAGGCCCATGCCGTCCCCATACCCAAGCACCAGATGGAATATATTACCCTGGATGGAGGAAAGCAAGATTTACTACAAGACCAATATTTCTAATGATACCTGTAACCTGCTGTGGTAAGTGATTGAGTCAGTGACTTTGTGCTCTAACTCTTAACAGTAAGGGTGCCTTGAGAACACCGATTCTGTTAACAACATAGGTGACGAGGTGGCCCACAACTAGACAGGCCCTTCTGGCATTTGCCAGAATTGCCAGATGGCCAGTGTGGCCCTGTTGGTGATCCAAACTAAAACTGAATGGTCTTCATCAGGTGTCACCAGTGTTTTACGTGACATGGATTCTGCAATTGGTCATGGATTCCCTTTACAAGACACTGATGTGAACACAGCCCCATATTCTTCACTTTCTACAAACTGATCTTTGATAAGAAAAGCTTAGTAAAGTTTTCAGTTCAGTAACTTATGAATTTGCTCTCATCAATCTGTTAGAATGAAAAATGTTGTCTTGTTTTTTATAAACTTCCAATTTCAAGGCTTCCCAAAATAAATGATGCATGGAACACTATTGTAATGTTTCTACTCAGTACTGAATCCTTATATCAGAGTGATAACTTAGCAATTAAAGAGTAACTATAAAGCACATTTTTTTTTTAATATTATCCACCAGCCATGGCAAAGTAATGAATTATTGTAATAGATTTACTTACTTTTTTTCTTCTTTCTCAAACACTATGCCATGTGTGTGTGCCCAGTTGCTGTTACTGTAGAATCTCCCTTCAAATGCTGTTCAGCAAGAATCAATGAACTATATTCAAACAGCCTATGCTTGGAAATTTTCCTCTCTTAGTACAGGTACATGGAGCAGAAAGGTTCCGAAAGGGAAAGTTTTATACACAGAATGAGTAAAGTTTATTAATTACAGAGCAGCAGTTAAAAGGAGCTTCTAAAGAGGCATCAACCTGGCACCGAACTAGTACTTCAGCATAAAGAGAATGAAGTAAAATGACGTAATGAGGCATATCATAACTTTTTAGTGTCTGGAGATAGATTATAGTTCCAAGTTAGATACAAGCTGCACTGAATAAACTATAAGCTGCTACTAATGCACTTACTTTGAGGAAATCTGGGTGGATTGTCATTCACATCGCTGAGAGTGATATTAACAGTGGTTGTTCCAGCTAAGCCCCCCATCTGTCCACCCATGTCTTTGGCCTGGATTAGCACTTCATAATATTCTCTTGCTTCTCGATCCATATTTGTTAAAGCTGTTCTAATTATTCCTGGAGGAGAAACAAGGCAACATTAGTTTAGGCAATATATTATACAGAAAAGTCAATTTAACTGTTAAGTGAAAAAGTGCATTTTTACAATGGAAAAAGACAGGAGAAAAAAATGTTGATATTGTAATAATGTCCTGCGGAAATTCTACTGATATCCTTCCATATGGCAGTAAGTATTTCATTTAGATTGGCAGAGGTAATTGTCCAGATGCTAAAACTACCCAATCAATGTAATTTCTGTACTATAGCCAATTAAACAACTTACAGTGCCGTGTACTAAAGTACGGCTATAGAGTCATCAAGACATTTCACATCATTTTGAAAATGATTATCAGTTCTGTAATGACAGGCTGCGCACAGATTAGTTTCATGTCCACAAATCTTTAGACTTTCCAGTTGTGTGAGTAACAGGTAATTCTTTGCTGGAAATAACTGATATTTGAACTTGCTACACCAGATTCTGCCAATAGGTGGCAGCAATGCTTCTTGAAAGAACTGTGGCTGAATATTGGCCATATAATTAGTGCATGACTGAGTTGCTTCATTTACACTAAAGCTACTGAGATGCGTTTGCTCTTTCTGAAAAGACTATCATGAGCCTGACCCCTTCATAGGATATTTCCCCAAAGATCAAGATTTTTTTGAATGTCTACTTTCGTTTTGTAGAAGAACATGAAACTAGTTTCTGCGCTGACATCCTGGACTGTGGAGAATTTCAATTAGCTTGCTCCCCAATTTGATAAAAGGAGAATGTCTGAGCGCTCAAACCTATGTGTCTGAAAAATATTGATAGTGCAAGCATAAATGTCACTGTATAATTAAAAATGGCCAAAAATAAAATATTACTCTTTCTATGTGTGGGACATTCATACTTTCTAAAATATGAATACGTCTGACAATAGACCAGATCTACAGATCAAGTTTTTTGATACATGCAATGCAAAAGTATGTGACCCCTAACAATAGGGGTGGAAGTTTGGTGAATGGCTGTGAGGGGTTATTTTCCTTCTCACATTAAAACAGGCAGTCACTATGAACTGGATGTGAAGAACATCTCTGCATAGATCTGTGTACGTATTACTTATATACAAAGATGATATTCCGAGTCTTTAGATAATATTAACTGACACAGTCTGGACACAACTATTGGGAGTGCTGGTTTCCAGCTGCATCCTCTGTGCCATAATACAAGCTCTGTATGATCAATGATGCTTGATGGGTGGTGGCTGCTTGTTACAGGCTGTGAGTAAGAGTTCTTCAACTTAAAGAAACACTAACATGATAATTTGTATTGGATAAATCAGTGTAAATGTATATGTAGTTCAGTGATGGTTGCATTAGCCCCTTTCCGACATTGGTACGTAACAGTATGCTGATGTTGGACTTCCCCTGTTTGTTGTGGGATCCGGCACTGAGACCACATCTATCCGGACACATGACAGCTCATATATACAGCTGACATGTACCTGCAACAGCCGCGGGTTGAATTAAGATCCACCCGCGGCTGTTAATTAGCTAAATGCCACTGTCAATCTCTGACAGCAGCATTTAACTCGCGCTTACCGGAAGCATGTCACTAAACCCGCCTATCGGTGACACCATCACATGATTGGTGGTCACCGATGGTTTGGCATGACAACCAGAGATCTCCAGCAGACCTTTATGGTAGTCATAGCCAGATTGCTATGAGCGCTACTCGGTGGTCGGCGCTCATAGCAAGTGAGCATTTCTGCTACACACAGAGGTGATCTAATTGAAGTACTGCAGCTTCTAGTCTCCCATGGAAACTATTGAAGCATGCAAAAAGTAAAAAAAAAATGTTTTTAAAGCTATTAAAAAAGGAAAAAATATAAAAGTTCAAATCACCCCATTTCGCCTCATTCAAAATAAAACAACAAAAACATCAAAAACACACATATTTGGTATTACCGTGTTCAGAATCGCCCGATCTACCAATATAAAAAAAGAATTATCCCAATCATTAAACGGCGCAAAGAGAAAATAAGTCAAAACGCAACAATTACATTTTAACGGGCAATCAAAAGATCTAATATGCACCAAAATTGTATCAATAAAAATGTCAGCTTGGCACGCAAGCAATAAGCCCTCACCCAGCCCGAGAGCATGACAAAAGGAAACGCTATGGGTATTGGAAAATGGCACAATTTTTTTTTTAACAAACTTTGGAATTTTTTTTCACCATTTAGATAAAAAAGAACCTAGACATGCTTGGTGTCTATGAACATGACCTGGAGAATCATAATGGCAGGTTAGTTTTAGCATTTAGTGAACATGGTAAGAAGAAGAAAAAAAAACAACTGTTTGATTGCATTTTTTTTGCAATTTCACCGCATTTGGAATTCTTTTCCCATTTTCCAGTGCACAATGTGTTAAAACCAATGGAGACATTCAAAAGTACAACTCGTCCCTCAAAAAAACAAGCTCTCACATGGCCATTTTGACCAAAAATTTAAGAAGTTATGGCTCTGGGAAGAAGGGGAAAAACGAAAATACTTACTCAAGCGACTTCTATTATGACTTGCTGGATTACACTGGGGTCTATGTGTGAGCTAGAAGTTGCTTTCACAATGTAAGTCTATGAAGTATTGTACTGACTCTCCATAGATTTATAATAGTAAAAATGTCTGGCTTCTGCTGAGTTGGAATAGAAGTCATAACCAAGATGAGGACCGGAGCAGTGGTGAAAACCGACAATGAGGAAGTATATTGCCGCACTTACACTACACTAGTCAATAAAAGGTTTAATTGGGGTGCTTCTTTAAATCTACTACCATGGACAGTCAAGGCCCTGGCCACTCCTTTCAGCACATCTCAGAAACACACTAGTTTTTATCCATTCATCCATACACATGAATCTGCTTTTCTCAGAGTAGTTGCTGGCAGGTGGATAGAGTTGAGAAAGTAATGTTAACAGGCTTGGTCAGAGCCAGGTATACAAGGAAAAAATCACAGACAAAATATTGTCTTTGGTAGCCAAGTACATGAGGTCAGGGTTACAACAGGAAAAGATGGAAGTCAGGCTGACTGAAGGCATTGTAGGTGTCCGTTTCTTGCCACTCAATGGGACAACTCCTGTCCTACTCCTTAGTAGACCTAGCATTAAGAGGAAGCACAACGTCTTTGCTTACTACATACTGTTCAGTGTATCACTGTATACTGTAATCTGATAAAGGAGAAGAAGCTGTCTGACATCCCCTCTGATGACTTTTTGACATACAATTTAATGACATGCTATACTTATGTGTGTTCATCTCCTATGTGGCTGTAGCACAGGGGGGCTACAGGGTTTATTGCTGGCCCCTCCAGATTGTGGGGGGGGGGGGGATATAAGGGAGCTAGGGAGGAAAGTAATTACTATTCCTGGTAGGATAATTTTTAGTGAAGAAAAGAAGTCAGGTTGTCAGACTCGCATACTGGGTGTATATGTGTTTAAGAAGAGACTTGGAAAGCAGGTAGGAAGCCAGCAGCTGAATGTGATCCAGTGGCAGAAACATCTAAGACAGCAATCAATTTGGGGTGTCTTTATGTGAGAAGTAGAGTCTGGATAGCTTAGCTTTTAAGGTGCAGAGCTAGAAGTCTAAGAGACAACTGTGGGTTGTGGATAGCACTGAGATAGCAACAGGCAAAGTGGGACTTAGGGTGACGTGTAAGCCAGTCCTGATAGTATCGGTGAATAAATACTGTGCTTGCCAGGCTGGGGCACCTGTACTAAAAGAGAGAGCTGACAAGTGGAAAGATTGTTGAGGAAATGTAGTGATGCACCTCGACCCATGTGACCCTTACAAATTGAAGATGGAGTCCACTATCTAAGTATGCTGCTTTGATGTAATGTTCTTCACAGTTTACCACATGTGGCGACTTGTGTAACTGTAAAGCTTGAACTTCTGTATTGTGTAGAACGTGATTGAAAACTTTGATTCCTGCTGCATAATGTATATTTTCTATGTTCTCTCCATTCATTCAGTAATGAACCGTTTATTTTTGTATCCAAGAGTTCCTTATGAGGTCAGTGGGTCCTGGTCTGCTATGTCATCTAGCAGTATGTCTTCTGAAAGCAAGTAGAGGAACATCACGCACAAGTATGGACCCATGTATTTGGTGTTTAGGACCTCTGAAACACATCACAAACAGATAGATCCCTCACATATGATTCTTTTACAGGAGCTGCAAGTAGGCAGAATTTTATTTTTTAGTCTTCAGTGTCTATATTGTAGATTTGGATGTTTTGGATATAAAAAAGAGAAAAAAAATCAGCAGCAAGTTATTTGATGAGAATTGAATTATCCTTATTATTTTCTGGGGTCTCTCCAGACCCCAGAAACTAGTAAAAATAGACTGCAAAAAAAATAAATAAATAAATAATACCTTACTGCTGAGCTGTCACTCTTGCAGCCCGCCATCTGGTCCGCTGCACCTCTTCTCTTGACGTCTGTCCATCACCCACATCCTATTTGATCTGCTGCAGCTTCCAGTGCCCACTAGGCAGAAAGAAGAGATGTGGAGGACCGAATTCGCGGTTGTGGGGTTGGTGGGGCAGGTGAACGATAAGGTGAGCATTATTATTTTTTTTAACCTTTTGCCAGGACTCTATGGTTAACTAAAATGGTGGCAACCATTGGCTGCTGGTTTACTGAATTTGCACTGAGCAAATTATTAAAAAAAAGTCCATATTTTGGAGAATACAAATTCTTGTGGTCTTTGAGGAAAATTCAATTGCACTCAAATAAATTCACACATCTCTAGTGGACATGTTTCCCAGTTCGGACAATCAGGTGTGAATTTTCATGTTTAGTTCTGTTGTATTCCGTATAGGTGTCTGGCAGCTGCTCCCGCCATCTTTCCCACCTGTAAAAAGATTAATATGCACATTTGGCCAAGTTTACCATGCGTGTTAATGTATGGCTTGAAGGTGTTAATTGCTGGCCAAAGATCTTTTAGCCCGTAATTATCTTATGTTTCTGGCAGAAAAATAAATCAGACTTTACTAAAGGGTCAGTACACACTCAATGAAGAGCCTAAGCAATAAGTTAGTCATGTTCCAAAAATGATTGAAATCATGTAAGCCTGATTGGCCGGGCTGTTTAATTAGGCAAGCTTTTAGCTCCATCACCGTAATGTTCTGGAGAGGAGGCATAGTTTCCATGGTACCTGAGAACAGATGTTTCATGCTCCCTATATGTACAAACCATCAGTGATACATGATGATGCAGAAGATAAGTCTGCGTTCATAAAGGATTTTCGCTGCATTTAACCAAAGAATAAGTGCATAAATCAAATATATGCTCCATCTTCAATCTCACACATCCTAAAACAACCCATCTCTCCAAGTGTTCCATTCACCATACTAGCAACGTGCAGCCGTGGAGAGGTGCTGCTCCAAAAGCTAGAGTCAAGGGCATTACAGTAGGGAGACGTCTCCTGAGATTTGTGAAAGCTCAATTGAAAATCAAACAATTTATGTGTATGAAATATGAATGTCTTCTCCATTCCGACTAAATGGCATGACTGAAGTTTCATTTACACTGGAATGATCTCGGAAACGTTCAGGTCAAAGCAAGCAGATTTTACGAAATAAGTGTCAGACTCATGCAAGGACATAATCTTTAGCTTAGAACTGAGCAACAAAAGCATTTGTATCTGGGAATCCAATGTCAATCAATTTACATGCTGTGAAGATAAGACGTGAAAGCAGCAAAACAAGCATGTGGATATTTGATTGAATTTTATTTTTTCCTGGACTTTGAAATTGATTAGCTATTGTGAGGATTGGACATCAATGAAATGATATAGAAGAAGAAGTCAAGAATAGCTTTATTTATAATTAGTTTGTTACTCGGTCTCTTAAAGAGAATATGTTTCCAGGTTTTTTATATGTAATCTGAGAGCAGCATGATGTAGGGACAGAGACCTTGATTCCAGCAATGCATCACTTTGATTACTGCCTGCAGCCATTGAGATAGAATCACAATTTTCTCTGCTGCAGATCTAGCAAAGCTCAGTTGTTGAGCCTAGTGTAGCCCTACCCACACCACTGATTAGCTAGGTTCTGTGTACATTGTATTGTGACTGACAGCTGCTAATCTGTGGTGGGGGCATAATTTGACTAGAACGCACTCAGACAGCTTGTCCTGTAGTGATAATCTTCTTCTGATAAAACACTAATTATATTGGAACAGCAAAATACATTCCTGTAAGTGACACATCACTGGAATCAGCATCTCTGCCACTACATCATGGTGCTGTCAGATTACATATAAAAATCCTGGGGACAAATTCCCTTTAAAAGATTTTTCTCTCTACCTTTGTCCAAATTGTTGCTCCTTGGAGGATTGTGTATAATCACCATGTTGCCTCATCAAACAGGCTCAGTCTCCACAGAGGTACTGCACCTTCTCCTAAGGTGTGGTGCCTCACCATCCAGGTAAGGTGGGAACTCCTGACCACGCTCCAACACTCACACCCCACACAACAGGGTAGTTCAGCAAAGCCACATTGCGGTTCTTGCTTAGAGTGTAGCAGAGCACCTTTGGTGGCTCCCTGCTTGGAACACAAAACGTGCTGGGAGGTGGGTGGAGTTAGAATACATAAAAGAGTGGGAAGATTTAGGATTTAGGTCAGTCAGTCAGTGAGTAGTCAGTCAGTTGGAGAGACTGAGGGAGGAAGTCACTCAGAGAGGAGTGAGGAAAGAAGATCCCTGAGAGAGGGATGGAGGAAGGAGTCCTGCAGCGGGCCTGAGTGACCCGGGTCTGCTGGCACAGGAAAGGAAAGAAGGAGACAGACACTGAACTGAAGCCTGAGCTTCCATAGGAAAGAAAGACAAGTACGGAACGTAGGAGAATAAGAGAACACAGAGGACGTGGGTTAGTAGAGAACCCTGCCTAGAAGTTCTAAGCGCAAGGCCGGGGCCCGGTCCCCGAGGTTGTATGGACACTAATGGTTCTGCAGCAGACACCGGTGGAGTAGTGGGCTGTAAATGCACTAATCCCATCTAAGACTTGGGGGCACAACAGCAACACTGATAGAGAGCCGGGACTCAGGAGTAAGGAGTCCCTGAAGCAGGCTACAGCTGTCTGCCGTACAAGTAGAGTTCTTGGGAACATCAGTTAGGAGGAACTCCAGTGTAACTCAGAACTAGGAGATCTTCACACCAAAAGGCGCTATAAGAGGAGACGTTCAGAAAGGCACATGTTGGCGGAGCGTTGGAAGGGAGCTTTCCATCTTGCCTGGAGGTTGGCTGAGTCCCTGACCCGGAGGACATGGCACGGAGGCCGGCACCTGTGTGTGTACTACAGACTGTGATTAAAGCTTTGGAACTACAAGCCCTGGTGTCCTCCATTGATTCTTGCACCAACACGCTCAGCACCGCTACATCTGGGTACCAGCTTCTACACCGCCTGCGCCTCTCCTCTTCCCCTACATCTACACTGCCCGGGGGCTTCAGCTCCACCTGTGGGGAGCTTCACCATCTTTGCTGCAACCCATCACCAGTCCCAGAGGATCTGCAAGCAGCGACGGCCTAACAGCTCACTTGCCGAACACCACAGGTGGCGTCACAAACTATTCCACCATACACAATTTCCCCATTACTTGGGCGCCCAGGGCCACAGACCGGGTCACTGCTGCTGTGACAAATCCCACTGATACCGGCCCGGTACCGAGTACCCCACGGCCCTGGGAGGGTGACCCAAGTCACTTCCACTGCTCTTGGTGTTTGATATTGTATGCAGTGCTGACATAATGTTAACAGTGCTGCAGCCACTATCAAAGCTCAGCAGCCCTGGGTGGCTTGTGCTGTCAACTTTGGCAGAGTCGCTGATCTCAGTTATTGGCGGCAGCGCTGTCAATGTGATGTCAGCACTGCCTGCAATAACAAACACCAGGAGCAGTGGCTGAGACTCTAGGCTGTACCCAGGAAACAAGAGGGTTTCTATAACCAGAAAAAAAACCTTTTGTAATAATAGTGTAGCAACTCACTTGGGAATATAAAAAAGCTGCAACTAACCCTGCCAGTTCCTGTACAGACTAGAATCATGATCAGCAGTCTCAAAAGGTTCCTGCATGAGTGGAGTATTCCTAACCACAAACTAGTAGTGGCACCTTGGGCCTAAACTGCCTGAAAGGCTGTCAAGAGCTTTACGTTCCTCCTAAAGAATCGGAGGCAGGGCAGAGTGTAAATTAACAACAAAAGCCAAAGTGTGCTGAAAAAAGGAAAGATCCAAGATTGAGTAAAGTAAACCACGAAATGCAAAATATAGTATAAAGTATGTACTGTTAGATTATATGCTGCCTACCTTCTAAAAAAAAAAAGAAACTGAAGGTAGGTGCAAAGTAAAGAACAGAAACAGCAAGGAGATAAACCCTAGCTGGAATTTCACTGACTGGCTTTAAGCTATAGCAGAATGGCTGAGCCGCAACAAATTATCACTAACCGGAAATGCCAGCAGGGGTACAGAATATAAAGCCACACCCCAAAAGGTGTGGCAGACAAATTAAAACACCTGAGTTATACTAAACAGACTGCAGACAGAATAACAGAGCCTAAACACACAGAGAAAAAGTGCGTCTGCTGTGGCTTCACAGAAAGAGAAGCCGACCACAAAACACAGGCTTAAGAGTTTGAATCAAAGAGTATGACACCGTAATGATTGATAATTGCAAACATTTCCTCAATGGTCAACAGCTTGAAAAAGGTGTGTATAAACAACAACTATGACCTTGCACTTGCAACACTTGCCTGCTGACAACCAATTCAGCAACTACCCCTTCATTTTACCACAGTCTCTATGCCACTCCCAATATAACGCAGAACATTCTTGATTTTGCCGCACTAAAGGTACTGTCACACTTAGCGATGCACCAGCGATCCCGACAACTATATGACCCGGTCAGGATCGCTGATGCATCGCTAAGTGGTCACTAGTGAGCTTCCAAACAGGCAGATCTCACCAGCGACATAGCAGCGGTCGGCGGTTGCTACTAACCTGTCAGACGAGGCGATAAAGACGTCCTCCCTCCCGCATCCACACGTCGCTCGTCGCCACAGCAGGAAGGTGACGACAAGAAATGGCCCAGGCTGTTCTCGCGCGATCAGCGATAACCAGCGGGGGAGTCGGTTGGAGGTAAGTATCACACATAGCGATATCGCTAGCAATATCGCTGCTGCGTCACAAAATCGGTGACGTTATAGCGATATTGCTAGTGATATCGCTTAGTGTGACAGGCCCTTAAGTCTCCTCTATTGACAGCAATACGCTGCTTATCTGACAATATGATGTTCTCTTGGGCTTTCTCACTTGTGGCTCACAGACATCAGCATAGAGACTCGCTCTGTTGTGGCTATTTCCTCGTTCCTTGTGGGAGGCGAATACTCACTTATCACTTAAACTATGTTGAATTAAAAAGTATGGCTTTTAAAACATGAGTTGGAAAAGCAAACAAACAAAAATTCCCACTGCATCATTAAGTACCAAACTAGGTAGCGTCCTTAAGGAGTTTAGCAATGTCAAATAATTTGTAATGTATTTGCCTAGTTAACATATTAGAAGATACCATCTTACAACACTAATTGTCCCACAGAGAATTATTTACATATCATGTTGATATGGGAGAATAACCAGGGAAGCCTGAACTGTAAGTTTTTCTTTGACTTTTATGCTAAACTGCAACTTTTTAAAAAAATCATTAATATTTTACTTGTAATACATCATATGGCTTCATGGTCTGCTTTTAGGGACAAGTATATCCATAAACAATGTGCAGAGATGTAACTTGAAATTCGCCAATACTAAATCTTTAATATTCCCCATTATCTACCATGTGCCATTCATGATAGTAGTGTTTACTTATGTGGAAGGGGAGTTTTGGTCGCAAGATGCCAAGGTGCACTTTCTATCTCTGCTCATCTCATGAAAGTATGAAAGGTAAATGTCCAAAATGTTTTTTCTTAACAATGAATCATTCATTATCCTATTTTATTGCAGGTCTCTCAGGTTAAACTCTTTTTGCTTTCCCTCAAGGTTTTGCAGCTGCGGCTTTTCAGAGAAGGGCACTCAGGAATTTGATGTACTTATGTCAGTTTTTAGCTAATGATTATGAGACTGATTATTTATAGAATTAAAACAGAGACTTATAAATGGATTGTAAGAGGGAAGCGGGACTATAATTACAGGGACAAGATTGCCAGTAGCATGCAATGCCAGGAAAGTCATTAGTGTAGAGAAGGAGCGAAAAACAATAGTGAAGAACGGAGCAAATGATATGGAAGACTTTGATGATAATGGGAGAAGAGCTATTATGGGAGGAGGGTGATCTGCACCATATTGTTGTGTTCTGTGTAGTGAAGAGGAACATGCACTAGACGCGATAAAGATCAGAGCATGTTAGAATGAAATCACGATCTGAAGGATGTCTTACTTAAAAAATACTGTAAGTAGGAAGAAAAACAATATCCTTTATACACATAAGAAAGAAATGAACAAACCTGGAATGAGATGCACTCCCATCAATAATGTTATTTTCTAAACCTTTATCAATGTGTATTTGGTGCAATGTGCACATATTTAGATACTAAATAGTTTCTAGTTTCTCTGGCTCCCGTTAGCTCTAATCCTCTTCAGAGCCATTCAACTGAGCCGGCTCACAAAGTGTCTTATGTGTGGACCGGCTTCTTTCCCATTGTAAGTCAATAAGACTCATACAAGGCTCTCACAGCTTACATTTAGGCCGGGGTCACATCAGTGTATAGCAACAGATGTGAGAGCATTGGGTGCAATATACAAATGACACTTGGCTCTAGCAATGCTGCGAGCATGAGCCAAGTGTCATGGTACTAAACTCTGGTACTCTCGAATGAGGAGGAAATGATGAAAGTAATTCCACTCCACTCGGATGATACACAAGTGCAGTACAATGTTTCGCACCCACTCACAGACTTGTATGGGTACTTGCCATATGATATAAAATCCAGGGGAAAAGAAAGCGGTCACTGGGGACTGCTGTGAGGGCCGCAGATAGAAACAAAGGAATAAGGTCCACCGCAGCTCCAGCCGTTAACCTTCTGAGAGGATACAAAATGCAGTAGAAAATAATAACGGTCCTAGGAGCTCTGGAAAAGAGACCAAGACAAGGATATTAATGGTGAACCACAACGCGTTTCAACAGTTAAACCGTCAACGTCCACTTGATGAAGACGGTTTAACCGTTGAAACGTGTTGTGGTTCAACATCAATGTCCTTGTCTTGGTCTCATTTCCAGAGCTCCTAGGACCGTTATTATTTTCTACTGCCATACGATATAGGCTGCCAATCGCAGCATGCAGTGATTTTTTTTCTCATGCCGTCTCAGCATGAAAATATTAAGCAGTAGTCGGCACTGCTCTATAGTAAAACATTGGAGCGAGTGTTATCCAATGAAACGTCGGATCGCACTCGTCAGAGTTTTACGCTTGCTATACGTGAGTGAGAGCCAGTCCCTAGAAAGTGACTTCTAGTCCAACAAAAGATACTGTGTGATCCTGCTAGCAGGAATTTCAGATGTGGTTCAGAAAAGAATTGGAATATCGCTGGGAACTGGACACGACGACAGCTGATAATATATGAACACATCTACATCTACACTACATATAAATAACAGTTTAGGGACTACATTTTTTTCTGAGAGTTCTTTAAACAAAAGCATAGTAAAAGTTCAATGTTGTGATATGTTTAGGATGTGCTTATGTAACTAGTGGTTTAGTAAAACCAAGTGGCAAAGTGAAAAGATGAAAGAGATGTTTTAAGAGTAATACCCAACTCAATGCAATAAGTATGATTTTGAATGAAAGCCCATCTATTTCTGTCATCTTCATTAAAGTGTGTTGAGCAATAACACATGCTAATTATGTTGAGACAGGGAAGAACTGCAGTAGCGAAGGATATATTTGAGAGCTCCTTGCTAGTAAAAGCTCTAACTCAAAACTTTGTCTTTAAAACAAGACCAGGATTGCTGCTCTATCTATTGTTTAGCCAGAGCTGGAGTCGGCTAACGAAGGAGTGAAAGAAAAGCTTTCGGGGAACCTGCTGACGGCCTGTCAGGAGAGAAGGAGGATTTGAGTAGTCTTCAAGATTTTGGTGTCAAGTAAGTTGGTCCAAACACTTACACCACAAACAAGCATAAATAAAGTTTAAACATTTTATATTTTACCTCTGCTGATCGTATATGATCTTTAGTGTATAGTCTGCTAGTTAGAATTCTTATGGGGATGTGAAATTATATATATATATAGTCCCAAATGTTTTTTGTATGCAAACCTGCATTGCTGTCTTGATATTTCTTGAAAGGGAATGTGAAATAAAATTCCCTACAGGCATAGTGAATATCTGCAGATAAATACAGTTTTAAACATACTTTGAATCTATTGTGAGAAAAGTACAATGCAGATGTTTGCTGTTGTTGACTTTCCAACTGGATGGTTGGCTGCAGTAAGAAAATGAAGTGCGGTAATATTCTCCCTGTGGTCTCTCTTCTCTTCCAGTCAAGTAGAGGCTGTAAAGGTACTGTCACACTTAGCGATGCACCAGCGATCCCGACCAGCGATATGACGCGGTCAGGATCGCTGGTACATCGCTAAGTGGTCGCTAGTGAGCTGCCACACAGGCAGATCTCACTAGCGACATCGCTGGGGACGGGGGTCGCTACTTACCTGTCACACCAGGTGATCCTGCGTCCTCCCGCACGCGTCCAAGCGTCGCTCGTTGTCACAGCAGGAAGCGCCGCAGGAAGCTGACGACAAGAAACAGTCCAGCCTGTTCTCGCGCGATCAGCGATAACCAGCGGAGGAGCGGGTCGTAGGTAAGTATCACACATAGCGATATCGCTAGCAATATCGCTATAACGTCACAAGTTATAGCGATATTGTTAGCGATATCGCTTAGTGTGACAGTACCTTAAGCAGTCAATGATCTGTATGCAATGAGCGCTCTATGAGCACACTGTCTGCTACACGTGCACACATAAACTGCAGCAGAGAGAATATCACATCGCTTCCTCCCTGCATCCAAACATTCAGTTAGACAGCAACATATGTTTAAACTGTATTTATCTGCAGAATAGCCTATAAGGCACAGACATTGTAAGGGTTTGCCTCAGTAAATTATTGATACCTTATCTCTGATCATATTTTAGGTCATGTTTTAATTTGTAATGATGTTTACTGTTTATTACATCACGTATATTTAATCATGTCTGCCTATATGCACACATTTGCACTTTATCTGATATGGTTCTCACTGGATTCATTACACTTCTACACACGTGGTCAAAATTGTTGGTACCCCTCGTGTAATGACAGAAAAACCCACAATGGTCACAGAAATAACTTGAATCTGACAAAAGTAATAATAAATAAAAAATCTATGAAAATGAACAAATGACAGTCAGACATTGCCTTTCAACCATGCTTCCATGGAATTTAAAAAAAAATAAAACTCTTGAAATAGGCCTGGACAGAAATGATGGTACCCCTGAAAATAATGTGACAAAAGGGACATGTTAAATCGCGGTGTGTCCACTAATTAGCATCACAGGTGTCTACAATCTTGGAATCAGTGAGTGGGCCTGTATAGAGGGCTACAGATACTCACTGCATGGTTTGGTGACATGACACTCAACATGGACCAGAGGAAGCGAAGGAAAGAGTTTTCTCAGGAGATTAGAAAGAAAATTATAGACAAACATGTTAAAGATAAAAGTTATAAGTTATAAGCAGCTTGATGTTCCTGTGACTACAGTTGCACATATTATTCAGAAATTTAAGATAAATGGGACTGTAGCAAACCTCCCTGGAAGAAACCGCAGGAGGAAAACTGATGACAAATCAAAGAGATGGATAATACGAATGGCATCAAAAGAGCCCAGAAAAACTTACAAACAGATTAAAGGTGAACTTCAAGCTCAAGGAACATCACTGTCAGATCGCACCATCTGTTGTGGTCTGAGCCAATTAAATCTCAAGACTATCAAGGGATTCTAGAGAGAAATGTGCTGCTCAGTGTCAGAAAGCTTGGTCTCAGTCGCAGGTCATGTGTCTTGCAACAGGATAATGACCCAAAACACACAGCTAAAAACACCCAAGAATAGCTCAGAGGAAAACATTGGACTTCATGGGAGGTGACCAAGGAGGACACCATTGTTGAAAAAAAAAATCATAAAAAAGCCAGACTGGAATTTGCCAAACTACATGTTGACAAGACACAAAGCTTCTGGGAGAATGTGCTATGGACAGATGAGACACAAATGGAGCTTTTTGGCAAGGCACACAGCTCTATGTTCACAGATGGAAAAATGAAGCATATCAAGAAAAGATCACTGTCCCTATTGTGAAACATGGAGGAGGCTCTGTTATACTCTGGGGCTGCTTTCCTGCATTTGGCACAGGGTGTCTAGAATCTGTGCAGTGTACAATGAAATCTCAAGACTATCAAGGGATTCTAGAGTGAAATGTGCTGCCCAGTGTCAGAAAGCTTGGTCTCATTCGCAGGTCTCTGGTCTTGCAACAGGATAATGACCCAAAACACACAGCTAAAAACACCCAAGAATGGCTAAGAGGAAAATATTGGACTATTCTGAAGTGGCTTTCTATGAGCTCTGACCTAAATCCTAATGAGCATCTTTGGAAAGAGCTGAAAAATGCCACCAAGAAAAGGCAACCTTCAAACACCAGACAACTGGAGCAGTTTGCTCTTGAGGAGTGGGCCAAAATACCTGTCAAAAGGTGCAGGAGTCTCATTGATAGTTACAGGAATTGGTTGTGCAACAAAATATTAAGTTAAGGGTATCATCATTTCTGTCCAGGCCTATTTCACCAGTTTTATTTTTTTTTAATCATGTGGAAGCATGGTTGAAAAGCAATTTCTGACTTCATTTGTTCATTTTCATAGATTTTTTTTATTTATTATTACTTTTGTCAGATTCAATTTATTTCTGTCACCATGGTGGGCTTTTCTGTCATTACATGAGGGATACCAACAGTTTTGACCACGTGTGTATGTGACTGACACATTAAACCATGCTCACCTCAAAAAATCTGAACTATGTAAAAGCTTTCAAGAATGCTTAGGTTTAGTGCTTAAAGCTACTGAAAAATCTGTTACACGTGAAGTTGCTCAGCAGTAAACTAAGATATATAAAATAAAAAACACGCACATTTATTTTATACTATAGGGTATATTTTATGTTATGTATCCGTTAATTGATATTAAGTAACAATTATATTGGGTTTAGATGGCCGGCCATATTTCACGGTGAGTATACACACCGTAATGCTTGGGCTAACTGGTCAGTCTGTACATTGTGGGGCATTGTGGTCCGTAGCATACCGTGAAATATGGCCGGCCATTTGAACTGATCTTGCTTCCAAATCAAGCTTTTGTTGAATTGATCTGATTTGTAGTGCTGGCTTCCCTTGAGTGCCAGCTACATATTGGATAAATAAAAGGTTGTTTGGCCTCATAAATGCAACCTAATACTTCTTACTGATTTATTCCTAGTTACAATCGCATTTTCCACAGTGGCATTAACAATTCTTTACTCCTCAGAGATAAAATTTTCCATCATACTTTGCTGACATGTCTGCACATGGTTTGATCTAAGGTACTGACATCTGTTACGTGTTCTCTATAGTAATCCAATGTAGGAAAAACTAACCACCAGACTGTAATTTATTATTTATTTATGGATACCGTTTTGGGATAGATGTAATATTTGGATTCTTTGTTACAGATTTTTATTGTGTGTCGCCTTCTCCCCCCCCCCTTGGCTTGCTGCACGTAATCTTCATTTGTAAATAGCACAGAGATAACGTTGGTTTCCGCACTTGCGCTTTGTAAAGGCCACTGGTGCCTGCGCAGTATGCTTTGTCCAACTGTGGGCGAAGCATATAATCGCTACTGTGCATGCACCGGTATTTTCCAGTGCGGTCTATGCCCCGGAAATGTGTCCTGCATGTGAAGACTTCTGGGGGGCAAAGCATACTGCACAGCCGCCGGAGGCTTTACAATGCGCAAGCGCGGAAACCAGCATTGTCTGTGCTATTCACAGATGAAGAGGGGGAAAGAAGGCGACTAAGCCACGCCCATCGGACCGGACCATGGCGATTTGCATACATTCCCAACAAGATAAAAAAGGTATTTATGCCTCAAAGGTGCGGGTTGGGGGAGTCAAAAGCCCTAATAAAATCCTTATGAGATACGCAATTGGGTGATATCTTTACATGATATCACTAAATATGGGTGACAGATTCCCTTTAAGAGTTTAAAGTATCTTAAAGGATGTATAGATTTTGTGTCAGTTGGATGAACCCTCTTGAGCTGTCTATATAGGCATGTAGGTCATAGGAAGCTGAATAAAGTGATACTTTGATATCTGTGACCTGAGGTCTTATTCCAGAGAAATCCACATTTTTCTAATATGTAAATTAGCTGTTCAGGACTATGGGGTGGACACTGATCTGCATGAATCTGCCTCCAGATCTTATTGTACATGAAAGGAGGCATTAACATCCTCTGCTCTCCTGATCTCACTGCAGAGCTGTGTGTGGTTATAACTGACACATCTGCAAGTTCCTCTCAGCTTCAGCTTCCATCTCACAGGCAGACAGGGTTACAATACAGTAGAGAAAAGCAAAAACAATGAGTTTATAAGAAGACAAAGTTCAGTTCTACTGTTCTGTGTTAGTTACTTGTCTCACACTGGTAACATCCCCCATTTATTAAAAATAAGCTCTGGAGGCAGATTCTTATGCAGATCAGTGTCCAGCTCATTTACATATAAGAACCTTTATGGATTTTTCTGGAATAAGACATTGGATCACAGATCTCAAGATACTACATTAGATATTACATTTGCCTTATTTTTTGGATCACATCAAATACTGCCTAAGGCCTCATTCAGATGTCCATGTTGTTGCACATATGTAAAAAAATGGTTTGAGTATCAACAGTGTTAATTGAGCATGTCAGTTTTACCATCAGTGATTCATCCTATACTTCATGCATGGATAAGAAAATAAATAAATTTCAAAAATACATACAAACAAATTGTCGAACAATACTCTGGGTGCCAAGATATATGCAAACACTGAATATAGGAATTTTGATTTACATATATGAATTTTGACATATATTACTGCAGTACAGACTATACGTTATCTCTCAAAATCTATATATATTTAACCTTCTGTCTGTCAACCAGACATAGTTAAATATTAATATACATATGAAACTGGATAAATCGTTTTCATGAGACTAATGGAAATTTAAACATGCTTTTTTAGATCAATAAACCAATTTTCAATTCTGCCTTAACACTCAGTGAGGTGCCTTCAGTGTCACCATGCAAATTTAGCATCCTCAGTAATTACCTGTTTTAGAGTCCACCGAAAAATATGGCTGTCCTTGCAAAATACTGTACACAACCCTTGCACTGCTTCCATAAGTAGGATCGTCTGCATCTGTTGCTGACACCTGGATAATAGAGGTACCTGACAAAAAGAGAAAACATTGACCTTTTGTAAATTAAGAGCTGAAAATCTAATTTAGCCTCTTCAATAAAAATAAAAAAAAAAACTTGCAAACTTTGCATAATGACAGCAACACTAACTGTTTAACCACCTGTCAGTGGAAGATTAATTGCCAGGCACATCTTCCATTCCACTAATGTATCCTAACAATATAATGAAGAAACCATTTTTAGAGATAAGCTACAGAAGGCTATTAATGCTTCTCTGTCTTCTTGTATATTGGATTCACATTTATGGACACCATGATGTCTGCTTTAACCACCTGTTCTCTAGATTACGGATGTCTTTAATTTCACTGCTCTCTATTTCTTTATGTGTTAGGCTGGTTTCACACTTGCGTTTTTTTGCGCTGTTTTTGCACAAAAAAAGCATGTGTTTTTTTTTCCTATACTTAACATGGGTGCGCATAGACATGCGTTTGAACGCGTTTGTATGCGCATGCGTCTTTTTGTAGTGTGCGCCCGGGCGCACAAAATGCATCCTGTTGCATTTTTTGTGCGTCTGACCTGTTTCAAAAAAACGCATTCACCCAAAAACACATTATAGTCTATGGGAGCGCTGACGTGCGCATGGTAATGTGCACGTCAGCGCAAAAAAATGCGCAAAAACACAAAAAAAGCACACAAACGCATGATGCGCTTTTTATCTGCGTTTGCACTGCGCACGCAGCGCAGCGCAAAAAAACGCAAGTGTGAAAGTAGCCTAACGCAGGTAAATATTTCATGTTACATCAAGGATTTCTTCCACCATTTCCAGCAATATAAATTCATAATTGGTTTACTCCTAGCATTGGTAAAGATATATAAGGGTCAAAATTGTTGGTACCCCTTGTTTAATGACAGAAAAACCCACAATGGAGACAGAAATAACTTGAATCTGACAAAAGTAATAATAAATAAAAAATTTATGAAAATGAACAAATGAAAGTCAGACATTGCTTTTCAACCAAGCTTCCACAGAATAGGCCTGGACAGAAATGATGGTACCTTTAACTTAATATTTTGTTGCACAACCTTTTGAGGCAATCACTGCAAGCAAATGATTCCTGTAACTGTCAATGAGACTTCTGCACCTCTCGACAGGCATTTTGGCACACTCCTCAAAATCAAACTGCTCTAGTTGTCTCGTGTTTGAAGGTTGCCTTTTCCAGATGACATGTTTCAGCTCTTTCCAAAGATGCTCAATAGGATTTATTTCAGGGCTCATAGAAGGCCTCTTCAAAATAGTCCAATATTTTCCTCTTAGCCATTCTTGGGTGTTTTAGCTGTGTGTTTTGGGTCATTATCCTGTTGCAAGACCAGTGACCTGCGACTGAGACCAAGGTTTCTGACACTGGGCAGCACATTTCTCTCTAGAATCCCTTGATAGTCTTGAGATTTCATTGGCTCATACCATGACAGATGGTGCGATCTGACACTGATGTTCCTTGAGTTTGAAGTTCACCTTTAATCTGTTTAGAAGTTTTTCGGAGCTCTTTTGTTACCATTCGTATTATCCGTCTTTTTGATTTGTCATCAATTTTCCTCCTGCGGCCACGTCCAGGGAGGTTGGCTATAGTCCCATGGATCTTAAATTTCTGGATAATATGTGCAACTGTAGTCACAGGAACATCAAGCTGCTTGCAGATGGTCTTATAATTTTCACCAATAACATGTTTGTCTATAATTTTCTTTCTAATCTCCTGAGACATCTCTTTCCTTCGTGCTTCCTCTGATCCATGTTGAGTGTTATACACACTATGTCACCAAGATTGTAGACACCTGTGATGCTAATTAGTGGACAAACCTTGATTTAACATGCCCCTTTTGTCACATTATTTTCAGGGGTACCATCATTTCTGTCCAGGCCTATTTCATGAGTTTTATTATTATTTTTTTAAATTCTGTGGAAGCATGGTTGAAAAGCAATATCTGACTTTCATTTGTACATTTTCATAGATTTTTATTTATTATTACTTTTGTCAGATTCAAGTTATTTCTGTGACCATTGTGGGTTTTTCTGTCATTAAATAAGGGGTACCAACAATTTTGACGGTGTGTGTAGATCTGATCTAAAGGTTGTGTGTGACACAATTATCAATTCATCCATCCTACATCATCCTACATTCATAAGATCAACCATTTACAGACATGGAGGTGTGATGACTGACCAGTTGTTTCACCCACGATATTACCAATATGGCCACTGGTATTCAAATCTCTGAGGCCTTCTTAGGCCTCTTTCACACTTCAGTTTATAGTGTCAGTTAAAATCCGCCAAAAAGGCAGAAAAGCGGATCCGTTCGTAACTGATGGGAACGGATGCCACAGGATCCGTTTTGTGACGGATCCGCAGAATGAAGAATTTTAAAGGAACCGCTGGCTGGGAAGGAGAGAGAGAGAGAGAGACACAATTTTTTTCGTCCGCCAGAAAGGATTTCAGGGTTAATTTTCTCCCTGACTTCCTTTCTCCGGGCATGCGCAATTGAAAATGCGGATCCAACAACAAAAAAAACGTTGCATGGTCCGTCCAAGCATGCCGGCGGACGAAAAAAATTTGGAGGATCCTCAAAAAAACGGATCCAACAGATGGCCATCCGTCAAGATCCGCCAGTAATGCAACTCAA
This sequence comes from Dendrobates tinctorius, assembly GCF_039654945.1. Taxonomy (NCBI): domain Eukaryota; kingdom Metazoa; phylum Chordata; class Amphibia; order Anura; family Dendrobatidae; genus Dendrobates; species Dendrobates tinctorius. Next base: position 10,521,146 of record NW_027361830.1, read on the forward strand.
TGGGGAAAAAAACGGATTCGCAAAAAAAAATGGCGGATCCGTTTTTTTCAAAACCTGGTGGATTTTGACTGATGGTCAAAAACGGAAGTGTGAAAGAGGCCTTACCAGCCTATTAGAAAGGTCTATATTGTTTTACAACACTGTATAGTTAACATCCATTTCCAAATTGTAGATATAATTCTTGAAAGCCACATGAGTTCATGGTGACATAGCTGGACTAAAGGTAGCCATACTCATACCCACTGCTTGTGGTTGAACAACCATTGACCACTCAATCATCTGGTGAATCATTGGTGCACTGTTGCAGCCTTACACACTAAAGGTTTATATTACCGATTTGCAGCATTAACTATGGCAGATTGGTAAGTATTTACCTATCAGTGGTCATTTAATAGCCTGTTTGAACAGGCAGACCTCAATTATGTATGTGAACTGAATAATCTTTTAAGTTCATTCATTTTGCATAGGCTGCCATTGCCCTCAACAGCGCGAGTGCTGTTAACAAAGAACGAAGTGCTGTCGAGAGAAATGATTTTTGTGCAACACAAAAGATCATTTCACTCAATGTATGAGCATTTTGCTCGTTCATCACGTGATTGGCAACCTGTTTACACTGCAAGATTATCGTGTAATAAGCATTCCTAGGAATGATCATTCACAATAATATTTTAGTGTAAATGTACTTTTAGCTTTTAGTCCATTAGTCATCAGATAACCAGCCATTCGTGTTCAAAGACAACGGGTAAATAACAGTGATCATTCTAGGAAAGTTCTGTCAAGGGAAAATCCTTTGTCGACTAGAAGTTATTGGAAGAGAGGTTTAAACATTGCAAAATACTTTACATTCTCTGATTTAAAAAGATCATTAATTGCCAGATTTTACCTCAAAAATGATTGCTTGGTTGAAATTAACTGTTCGGATCACCTTTAGAGTAATGTTGATGGCTACCTTAAGACAGATCTGGCACCACAAGCAATAAGGCTCATAATGAGACCTATTTTGTACATGATCCCAGAGTTGGATGGGAACACGAAAGGATTTGCCCCAGGTTCTGATATAAGACAAGCCACTAAGGTTCAACAGGAGACAGCTCATTGAACTATTGCTTTAGAACGAATCATTTAACTGTAAGACCTATTTTTATGGGTTGATACTAACATAATCTATCCGATTTAATGGATGATACAGTATGTGCGGTATGTGAAATATTAACCAAGTATACAAGGCAATTAAAGATGGACATGTTCCTTATAGCTGTAGGTTGTCTCACAATCACTACTTCTGATGGATCCAATTATCCCATTCTGACCTTGTATGATGCTGTATCTGTAACTACAATCTTTAAACTGCTGATTCCCAAAAATCGGCATCCCACCATTGAAATTCTGAAAACACTATTGCTCTGTACGTATATGTGACGGGAAAAAGAAGTATCTAATAGGGAAGTAAGGCGAGTAGAAAATATCAGCAGAAATGTTGCATTTCGTAGTCTACTTGTGTTTGTCTCAGAATAAAACCTTTTTATTATATTACATTATTCAGGGGAAAAAAATCTTTGGATATCAGTAAAGAAAAATATTTGCTGTAGAGTGAATGCTTCTATATGAAGATAATGATATGCATCAGGTTAACCTGCTGGAAGACAAAGGAAAGCCATGGTGGTCTAATCCCTTGTGCTGTCAGATGTAGTACCATTGCAATAGTAATTACCACAAAGTACCATTATGCAGCTGTCTGTGGTGTGATTATTATGCTCTTTATGAAATAGATGTGTTTTAGCCTTGCAAACCGCCTCACCATGCATTTACTTTATGTGATCAAGCTAATGCTTCTCCATTCAGCTCTGCCTGTTAATATCTCACATAAACTAAAGGCGTACAATTATTTACAGAATTCTAAGAAATGGGAAAACATATCGCCGGCAATGAAGTTACTGCTAGACTATATAGACCATTTCTTAAGAGATTTATTTTTTTTTTGCTTACCAACTGGTGACATCTCCGGTACAGAAGCTGTGTAGGGTCCATCAAGGAACCTTGGCTCATTGTCATTTATGTCTTGGATTTTAATAATAAATTCAGACTCAGGTTCCATGGGTCTGTTAGTCCTTCTATCCAGAGCTTGGGCCCTGAGAGTATACTGAGCTCGTTCTTCTCTATCCAGTCTTTGAATGGCGTGGATGTCACCTGTCATATCATCAATTGTGAACATGGTTCCTGCTCCATCACCAGTTAGTATGTATTTTATTGAGCCATCTCCTTCATCCATATCTGAATGAAGCTATAAAAAGAAGTAAAAATATTACAAAACGTGCACTTATTATGCGTATGTCACATATTTCAATGCTGCTGCTATGAACTCTACCACATAACGGTATGGGCACAATTAAGTTTACGGATGGTACAGGCGGCTTTGGAGATTCGCAAATATTTTCCACAAAATGAGTTTTCCTGAATTCATGGTAAAAATGAACCTAAAAAAAAATAAATGTGTGTGAGGCCCATTCTGAGTTTTGCCATGGGGTGTAATAATTTCTGTAGCCGTCTCTGTTTCAAACGGCAAAAAACTGTTCTGACCTCCTCAGTTGTCTAGGTAATATCGTGCAAGCTTCACTAATACATTGCGGAAATTATCAGGACATATGTTCTGCAGATGTCTGTAGCTCACAGAGGACTGTTTACACTGGATACCTTTGTGAAGCACTGAAGAGGGTCAGGTTTGTTCAGGTTTTACACTTCTGGATGGCAGCAAGCAAAAATGTCATTCTCTCATTTGGCTCGGTTGCCATAAAATTAGGAACAATCATATGGCAGCAAAGATATTGTGTAAGTTCCAGCAGAGAATGGAAATATAAAGGTCCATTTTAACAGATCGACCGGCAGCACAATACAACCGCCGATTGATGAACCTTTACCGATCAGCAGATGTTTAATAGCCTGCTAACAAAGAAAGACCAATGTAAATGATGCGTACAGCGATCTGATGTAGATCAGTCTGTTCACATAGGCTGCCACGGTTCTCAGCAGTACAAGTCAACTTTACACAGGACAGTGTGCCACCGAGAACGATTATCTTTTGAGCTGCAAGATAATCAGAAAACAAATGTTTTTTAACACAATACTGACGTGTGAATAAGCCCTAAGGGAGAGTTTTTGAATTGCCATAAAACTAATTTAACCTTGTCTTAATGCTGATGTACTCCGCAATTTGGCATTGTTTGTTGAATTGACTGGCAGGTAATTGCTAACTATCTGTCTGTTCTGTCCGGCGCCGGTTCAGAGTGATCACAGACTGCTTCTGCTGCTGATTTGCTATTTCATTCGACCTCACATCAACAGAGCAGCTCATCCTCTTCCGGCTACTCTCTCAATGGGGCAGTGGGGAGCTGGCTATCAATCAGCATTACATCGGCAGTAATGCCCAGTCAACAGAGCAGAGCGGAAGAGGAGCAAATGATCGGTCAACGTGATGTTAGAGACTGATCTGTGGCCTCTCTGATCCAGCAGATACTGGGCAGAACCAGCAGGTAGATTGCAAATACTTGCCTGTAAGTTCTTAGGCCCATAATAAAAAAATAAAATAATCCTGGATAACCTCTTCAACTTTTCTCTGTGGGTGTCTTTGTGAAGATTACGCCCCTTGGCTAACAAGATTATATTTCCATACAGGGAAGAGGGGACCATATCTCAGGAAAGGAGACACACAGGAACGAAAAAAGGCCAAATTCGGAAGAATAGTGGCATTGAAACAAGGTAAAAGATATCACATATTTATGGCAAGTTACATGCTCTCTTGAAATATTGGCCATAAGAAAAATAGCAACATTAACATTTTTCTTGTAATTTTATCAACATTGTATTCTCTAGTCATACTCCTACTTAAAAGGCATGGGAGGAATTTAGCTGATTGCATGAATCTTGTGAACACAATTATTGCAAAATATTGGCTTTCGCCATGTAATTAAACAGATAATGGGAATAGACTCTCGCTAAAAATAACAAGAATTCTTATGATATATTATAATTTATTAATAAGATAGGTAATTAGTTTTAAAAAGGATATGCAGATAATTTACCTACTGAAAATGCCAGTAATAATACATGGTAGTAATATAGGCACTTAAATGTGAAAAAAAGAACATTTGTCATAAATAGCTTGAACTTTTTAACATGCAGAATATTTAATTAGTTCCATATTTTAGTGCCTGCGTTTATTTAATGTTCACAGAAAAAATGGATGAAATATATGCTTTTAAGACATATGTTCACATATCTGTGGGTCACAGTTACACAAACACTCCAAGAAATATTGTACAATGGATTGTGCCCAGTGCAGGGCCTGCGGGGGCAGTGGAAAGCTGAAGTCCTTGATGTGTTTTAGATCCCTCTGCTATCAAATCATCACAGCTTTATGCTTTTGTGAAATGTATATTCATTTATTGATGTTTCTAGAGTTGTACTGCAAGAAAAAAATGATTTTACAACATTGAATTCTGCATCTAGGTCTGGTGTGCATTAGGCACTGCTAAAAATGAACTTTTGAAAGATTAGACCGCCTAGAATGTCTTCTCGGTTGACCACTGCAGGAGAAAGCTATGTTTGGTTACTGCTTCTCCATGGTGTGACAGGTTGGCCCGAAATTAACATTTATTTTAATCCAAAATGTCTATTTAATCTCATAATCTTATCTCCTTTCTGATGTACTTTAATTAAAAAGTCACTATTGTTCCAACACTACTCGGGGGCAAAGGTTGTGGTCACTGCCACAGCCTCTGCTCCCAGCCTGATACGATGCGTCAAAAAGACGGCCCTTTCAGGGCTGCACTAGTCCCTGATCTACTCAGTATGCACTGGTTGTCAGTTCCGATATATTCTCAGTAGGATCTTTTCACTGTACAATATTCTCTTTAATGCATAATAACAGTGCACTCGCTCTTTGGCTCTGATCTGAAATGATGGCCCACCAAGAGAACGTGCTGTCAGTGCGCGTTGTAAGCAGAAAATCCTGCAAGAATTGACCTGCCTCACCTCCACAAGTGACATCAGATGCAGGAGCAGGGCTGGTCTTTGCTTGCAGGATTTGTTCCTTACAATGTGGTGACAGTGCGCTCTCTTTCTGGTTCGAAATGGATGGGCCAAAACTTATATTTATTTTAATCCTAAAGTCTGTTTTTTTAAAGTCATGATCTAAATCTCTTTTCTAATATACTACAATTAAAAAGTCCCTATTGTTCCCTCACTACTCTATCTAATTGCTTAATTTGTATATCTTTACTGACTCCTGTATGATGGTACTTTGTTTGAGAATTCCAGTGCATCTCCTTTTTTAAGTATATTAAAATAAATAACAGCTTCAGACCACCCTTTATGGAATGTTACTAAAGCTGGATCCCAGGGATGAGCTAAATGACAGGCCATTTTCATATAATTAAAAAGCCTTTATCTACATAAAAAAGAGGTAAGACTGCATAGTTGTGATATTTCTTACCTTTCCTTTTGGCCCGATTCTGAGATAAGAGACGAGAGATGGTTAGCTTTCAAAAAAATATGCTTCCCAGTACTCTGTTGGGAGATGTTTCTACTATATGTGTCTATATGAGGCCACCCAGTGGTAATGATGTGGATTGCAGTCTGTCAAGGGTTTTCCTAGTATGTTACAATAATGTCTTCGATTTGTTTAATAAGAAATGATGGCTCTTAAGAAAATTTGAGGAACACATCTGTGCACATCCTGAACAGTGTTTTGTACAAATACACTTTTTCAGCCCTAAAGAAACGAAATAGTGATTTATTTAAAATCTACAACACTCTTGGTACAGAATCTGTCCAGGACAGTAGCGAACAGATCATGTACGCCATTGCACTTGAACAAAGCAGCAGGTGCAGCGGTATCGGCCGTCCTAGTAAACGTCTCTGTTGTCACTTCTTTCGACTGGCATTTTGAGTAGTCACTGGAAATTGCCCAGAGAACAATGCTTCCTTCTGTGGTGTGTGGCTTATTAAGTGAAGGTTTTAATTAGCGTGTAGTAATGATTAAGATCCGATTCTAAAAACAACTCGCTAAGAAATACAAAGCTGAATTTTTTTTCATTAATTTATGCGCTCAGGAAAAAAAAATCTCCTTTCACAAAGTAAACCAACAAATTAATCCTTCTCTGCTGGAAACATCTTCATTATTACAAGAGGAACTGCACTGACATTTCACTAGTTAGAAATTACCATGGTTGTAATTAGCAACTGTCATATACAAATAGCCTGAAACTATAGGCACTGCTGCATACCGTAAGACATGGCGGAGCCTCCGATGAAGACACTATAATTGCAGCGTTATACTGGGGAATCGCGGTGTATAGGATGCACTAAGGAAACATTTCTTTATATGAAATCTAAGCAATTATTCATCACAAACACTGTATAACTGGTCTCATAAGAGCCCATTGTAGAGAATGGGACATCTATCAAAGGATAGTGATCACGACCACTGACTTGTTTCCATTGTACCAATACTGACTGTTGAGTCGGCCATGGCAGAACATAGAGAGGATGGCTCATTAACCACTGGTGTGACACGCCGAATCATAGGACCACTTTCCAAGAAGTTTAACCTCAGTCCATTCTTTAAATCATCTCTGTAAATGTTCTGTATAATGGGCTGAAATGGAAGGGGTTAATGTGTCTCAAAAAGGGAACAAGAGTAGAAGTAAAAAATTTACTAGGATGGTGTCCACCGGCCGGCGTTGCAGCTCAACCCGCTAGGCCACGTTCACAGTGCACCACGTCTGCGTTTTTCACCTATTCATGTTTTTGGCATTCAGATACTGATGTAAAATGCTGACTAAATACTCAACGTGTGAACATGGCCTTAAAGTGAATGTTGCTGAGCTGCAGCACCAGACACAGTCCATGGACTAGAGTGACACAACATTTGGAAAATAAAGATTCCTTTTTTATCCTCATGAAAACCCTTAAAGTGAATCTGTTACCTAATCTGAGTGTAGAATAATGTAGGGGCACAGCCGTGATTCCAGTGATGTGTCACTTACTGGGTTGCTTAGTAAGTTTTTAGAAAATCAGCAGGAGATTATCACTAGAGGACGTCTTGGCCACTTGCCATGTAGTACAGCAACGCCCCCACCAGTGATTGTCAGCTTTCTGCTTATGCACAGTGTACACAGAAAACACACCAATCCGTGTGGGCGTGGTTATACAGAGCTCAGAATTCTGACCCCTGCTACATCTGCAGCAGATAAAACAGCTTTTAACCAAAACTTCAGCACCAAGTAAAACAAGTGATACTTCACTGGAATCAGGGCCTCTGACCCTACATTATGGTGCTCTCAGATGAGGTAGCCAAAACCAGGTGACAGATTCCATGTAAGAGCATATTATTGAATAAAATGATACCAAGCTCTGCAGTGTTGTGCCATTTTCTGTAACCTGTGACTGCTGCAGTCAAAGAGTATCTGCTGATCGGCTGCAGCCTTTACATTACTGCCGAATGTTCAAACAGACTATAGAGAAGCGGCATTGCTCATAATGCTGAATATATTTTTTTTTTCCTTAAAATACAAGGGACTGATTAATATGTGTGGTAATAGTGGTGAAGAACCCATTTAATTTAAAGGGTGATTCTCTTTTAGGTAATTTTTGAACACTTCAAATTATTAAGCCATAAAGTTCTTATTTTATAATGTGCTGAGTCCTTGATATTATGGTTTGTATAAGCTGTAAATGAGACTAAGGCAAGGCAGTGCTTCCAATATATGATTGGCTGTCGTTGTTTCCTCTATAGATACCAGATAGTGCGCGACATTATTACAGTGTTCTTTAGGATGTAATTAGAGGAAAGCAATCATCACAAAATTATAATTTAAATCGGATTTTAGTTTTACATTTATTTTGACTTTTTTTTGCATGTTTTTAACAATAATAATAATAGTAATCTTGCAACTTTAACACTTCCCACTGGGGATTTTCTGACACATACTTCCTGTCTTTTCAGGGAGAGTTTTCAGCAAACTACTTATCATCAGAGGCAGGATCACAGTGACAGTTAAAACCTGTACGCACAGCCGATGACACAGGGTCCACCTTTCACAAGAGCCAATGTCACAGCTGATCCTTCTTTACTCCTTTAACAATAACTTTTGCACAAGCTCAATAGATACTTCAGTACAAAAGATAGGGTCACGTTCTGTTAAATTTTGGTTCCGTACCTGTGTTTTTTCTTGAAACAGCAAGAAGCTGTGAATGATCTAAAAAAAACCACCAGTGGACAACGTAAAAAAAATTCTAGGATGTCTAATTTTTAGTTTTAATTCAGATTGTGATATGGTGAGAAAAGAAAAGATATTTGCCCCAAAAAAGTTTAAAAAACACATCTTACATAAAGCAAAACCTGATTTAAAATATAAGTCATCTTCTGATGATAGCTTCCCTTTAAAATGTCCACAGACCCTGGGTAAGGGCAGTTTCACACGTCCAGATAATTCCGGTACCGGAGCTATCCGTGTCCGTGTGTCCGTGTGCTTACGGAGGTCATCCGTGTGACATCCGTGTGCTATCCGTATGTCCGTGTGTACCATCCGTGTGCTGTCCGTGTCCGTGTTTTTGAAAAATTATCTTCAATGTTAACCCTTTGACTTTTAAAAACGCACACGGATCGCACACAGACAGCATCCGTGTGCGGTACGTGTTGACACGGACCCATTGACTTGTATGGGTCCGTGTGATCCGTGCTGTTGCACAAAAACGGACATGTCAGCGTGTTTTGCACACAGACACACGGTCCGTGAAAACATGCTGACATCTGCATAGACACATTCACGTACCGGAGACACTGACGTGTGAAACTGCCCTAACATTGTAAGAGGAGGTTAGGGCTATATGCTGCATGCCTTGCAGAAGAGGCACTGTGCCTGGTCTGTGCGGCAGGGCATGGAATTGAGGAAGGACAAAACAACCGGATAATTAATTTATTCATAGGTGGGATTATCATCATTCACTACTGGAATAGCTGTAAAACTATAATAGGTTGTCACATTATGGAACATTTGATGTGTTGGCACCTTAGTATAGGGAGCTGCCTAGTTAATGCAAGATTTGTATTCATTCATTGGTTGTAAAGCAGTTAAAACGCTTTCCAGATATCTCAAGGTGACACCAATATAGGTGCCATAAATTACTGCTGTACAGGACCATTGGCCGACAGCAGAGAAGTGTGTTTTCCACATCGTTTTTTATGCTCTTTCGAGCGTCTTACCTTTCCGACATAGAGAGGGTCTGTTCCCGTGTATTCCTCCAAAACAAAGAACTGGTTCCATACCCAGCTCCTCTTCAGCCGATTGTGCTGCAACTGTTTATTCAGGGATTTCTCATCTAATTCTCTGATGAGATGATGACTGGAAGAGCCAAAAACTCCATTTGTCAAGTCCAACAGCATCATGTAGTAAATGTAGACGCCTTGTCCGGGATAATTCTTCAAATGTCGCATTCTCTTGTGATCTCTTTTAGCTTTAATTAATAAAAGTGCGGTACAAGATGATGTCAAATAAATATAGTAGGAAAAAGCTGTTTGATCCTTTGTCTTTGAAAGTAGTCCTTCCAGCAGGTACCTGGGAAATTGGGAAAGAATAAAGTAGCGTAAAGTCAAATGATATCATCAGTGGAAATAATGATATTTTCTGCTACGAAATGCGGAGTAGCATGATAATAAAATATGAACAGTATGTTTAGGAACAAAGAGGCCTGTTATCTTCCTATATACAACAAAGTACCTTTGGACACAGGCACACTGGGGGTTGTAGTTAGTGGGGAGGATTACTTCACTTTGGCTACTTTGATTACAACAGGGTTCCACTGTATTATTGATTTGCTGGAGTTAACAGCGTGCTCTCAGAAATACAGTATTTATGATCTGAGAAGCCCTTTGAAACTGCTGAATATAAGCATTCGCTTCCAGAAAATAGAATACCTACCAAGCAATTTCCAAGGACATCTGCTTTTTTTTTGTGCTTTTTTTTCTAAATATATATTTTGTTGAGACACAAAAGCATATAGCGGTTATTTTTATGGCAAATCTGTACCATTCCTGACCTTAATTACTATTTTACGCTTGCTGTGGCATTCAATGTCACATGAATTGCAGTTTTCCGGAGACGTGCATCATACAGATAATGCAGGGACACAGCCCAGATCTGAATGGTCAGTTAATCATTATGTGATCCTCATGGGAGATTGGGGGTTTGACAGTCATATGCCATTGTACGATATTGTGCCAGTCAGACGAAACAGGTTTTCTTTCTTTAGTCTGAAAGCCTTGTTTAGGTAAAGGAATGTGGACCTCCAATGCAGGGAGCTCTCTCATCAGTCAAGGGTCTTTTGTTGCCTTGAAGTCAGATTAGCCGGTGACCTCACTTGGAGCTATTGAGGAGGAAAACTTTTTCTTTCACAGTTTTGTGGAACTTAATGAGGTGGCAATGCGCTCAAGTTACTCCGTCAAAACACTCCGAACATCTTTTATAGCAATAGCATTGCGATGCTCAGTTTAAAGGCCCTTAAGTCAATTCTCCTTCTGCTTCCTCTCTTGTCCTCTCTCCATCTGGCTCGCACAAGCAATTATAGCAATGTTTATTTATGATTTGGCAACTTAGTGGCAATACATTTTACAACTTTTTTTTTTGTACTTTAATTTATTGGCAGCAACTGAACAGCTGCGTGTCTCCAAGAAAGGCATTATGTATACAATTTCCCTTTAATTCCCACTTCTAAAGAATTCAATACAGCTCCACTGCAAATAACAGAAAATAATATTAAAGGGAACCTGTCATGTTGAAAATGGTTTCTGTTCTGCAGACAGGATGATATAGAGCAGGAACAGCTGATCAGATTGATACAGTGCTGTGCAAATTAATTGGGGCAAAGCATTTTTTTAAGTAAAATCGTAAGTTGGAAACCAGTCAGTGATTCAAACCAGTTTTAACTGCTTTGAAGAGGCATTTACACCTGTTCAAAGCAATTAAAACTGGTTTGAATCACTGACTGGTAACCAACTTATGATTTTACTTAAAAAAAAAAAATGCTTTGTCCCAATTAATTTGCACAGCACTGTACATATTTTTGTAGGAAAATTTCAGTATAACTTGCATTTTGCTTATTGAAATCCATAGTGTTTGTAAGCACATGATTCTAGTGGACGGTCCTAGGCAGTGATTGACAGTCATCACTGTATGAAATACATGTGAATGTAAAAATGTATGCCATATATCCATCTCCCTCTTACTAAGCTTTCCTCTTTCCAATCTATTCTGAATTCAGCTATCAAGGTCATATTTTCCAGCCACTACATTGGTTCCTCCACCCTATGTCAGTCACTGCACTGGTTGTCCATCTGCTAGAGAATACAACATAAACTTATCACTGTAACCCACAACGCTCTCTATAGTTCTGCACCACCCTAGATCTCTGTCATCGTCTTCTTGAAATACCCTTCTGGTGTTCTTCATTCTGTTAATGATCTAAGACCAATGTCCTCCATTATCCAAAGCTCCCACTGTCATCTTTATGCCTTTTCTCGTGCTGCCTAGTCATCTGAACTAAATTATCCCAAACAATCTCATTAATTCACCGTATCCACAGTTTTAATGGTGCCCTAAGAGCACATCTCTTTAGACTGGCCTATCACCGCACCTCACTAATCTAACTGGTCCATGCTCTTGCTTCCTAAATTTTCCTTAGAGTCGGATCCTTCCTATCATCTGTTTCTTCACCCTCAATGCACTTCAGTAGCATTTTGTATCTATACTTATACAGATAAAGGCTGAAGACTGGAGTATCTTTTGTGCCTTCATCTTCAAATAAGGGCAAACATGGATCTTTGTGTTTGGCATCAATTATGAGCAATATCTGTATCCAATTTACCTATTGTACCCATATGTTTGTGTGTTTTTTTCCCTCAAGCTCTAAAGACTTATTTCTAGGCTAACATATAGAGAGAGTAAAATTAGATTGTGAGTCCCACTGAGTAGAGAAACGGATGTAGGTTATGTTTATCTCAATATAGATCTGAAAATATGTTCATGCTATGTAAGTAATTGAAAATAAATAAACTTAGTGCATACTTTACGTGCATGTTGTTCCAGTCATACAGACAGTCACGTGCCAACCACAGATTGAGACGTTCTAGAAACCTGTTTAGTATAAATCAAAACAACCACCTAATATTAAGAACTTTTTGATACATGCGGATATAAGGAGCTTCAGGAAACTCCCTCAACAGTTCCTTAAGACTCGACACCATGGAAACTTTCTTTGCCTGAACTGTCATTCATGCTATAAAGTAATTATGGGGGGCTCCTTTTCTCATCCCCATACTGGACAATCATTCCCTTTTAAAGACTATTATACTTGTGAGCTCTCTAATGTTATCAATTGGCATTGCTGCCTTCTTTATATAGGCGAAACAACACAGATCATAAGAGACAGGATCTCTAATCATAAGTCCACAATTAGATGCATGAAAAAATGTCTATCCACTCCAGACCTTTTCTTTGGAGCCAGAGATTCTATTTCCCAACTCAAATTTCAAATGATAGAACAGGTACCCATAGCCGAGAGAGGAGGAAATCACATTAGATTTCTTACAAAGCAGCAATTCTTCCGGATCCATTATTTACAAACATTGTCTCCAAAAAGAACTCAATAGGGAATATGATTTATTAATCTAATGATATTTACATTACTGTTTTCTATTTTTCTAGAATTGTCGTTTGATCAACTCTTCATATGATCTATACAGATAGCATAACCATTACGTGGTCTTCAGATGATGACTATATAGGCTTTCCCTCTTACTTTCTTTTAAGTTCTTTTTCTTTCCTCAGTTTCTTCCATTTCCCATTTTGCCCTCCCCCTTCTTCTTTTTTCCTTTTTTATCTCTTATTTTACCTTTTGCTTTTTTTTTTATGGACGCTATCATCTTAGCACAGTTTACAGCCAATGAAAACCCAAAAGTCATTATCTAAGTAAATTAGAATACTTTATAACGCCAGCTTGAAAAATGATTTTAAAATCCAAAATGTTGGCCTATTCAAATGTATGTTCAGTAAATGCACTCAATACTTGGTCGGAGCTCCTGCATCAATTACTGCATCAATGCAGCGTGGCATGGAGGTGATCAGCCTGTTTCACTGCTAGGTGTTATGGAAGCCCATGTTGCTTTGAAAGTAGCCTTCAGCTCGTCTGCATTGTTGGGTCTGGTGTCTCTCATCTTCCTCTTGACAATATCCCATAGATTCTCTGTGGGGTTAAAGTCAGGCAAGTTTGCTGGCCAATCAAGCACAGTGTTACTGTTGTTTTAAACCAGGTATTGGTACTTTTGTCAATGTGGACAGGTGCTGGAGAATGAAATTTCCATCTCGAAAAAGCTTGTTTGCAGAGGGAAATAGAGTGCCCGCCAGGGCCGTGGGGATACTCGATACCGGGCCGGTTCTTAAGGGGATGTGTCACGGCAGTGGTGACCCAGTCCATGAACCTGGGGGTCCAATAAAAAATGATGATTGAAAGGGGAAATAAAGTTTATAGGGGATTAGTTCATGATGCCACCTGTGGTTTTGGCATTTAAGGTGTTAGCCGATGCTGCAGCTTCTGTCCACTGGGGCAAATGGTAATGCAGCAGAGTTGGTTCAGCTCTCCACAGGCAGGCAGTATTGGTACTTTTGGCAGTGTGGATAGGTGCCAAGTTCTGCTGGAGAATTACATTTCCATCTCCAAATATCTTGTTGGCAGAGGGAAATAGAGTGCCCGCCAGGGCCGTGGGGGATACTCGATACCGGGCCGGTTCTTAAGGGGATGTGTCACGGCAGCGGTGACCCAGTCCACGAACCTGGGGGTCCAATAAAAAATGATGATTGAAAGGGGAAATAAAGTGTATAGGGGATTAGTTCATGATGCCACCTGTGGTATTCGGCATTTAAGGTGTTAGCCGACGCTGCAGCTTCTGTCCACTGGGGCAGATGGTAATGCAGCAGAGTTGGTTCAGCTCTCCACAGGCAGAGCTATTCCCCAGTGCAGTTAAGGTGTAAAACGGTGATGATGGTGTTATAGTGCAGGGCAGATGATGCACCAACTAACCTGAGGACACAGCAGAGTGCAGTCTTCACGCTTTTACACACAGTTCAATTGTTACAGTCCCCAGCTGGGGTGCTGTGTCCTCCAGGCTTGTGGTCCAGACAGCTCTCAGGTATCTTAGGGTGCATGCTGCTAGGGCTCCCTTTGATGTTCCTTTCCTGGCTGTCTCACTACACTGGCTTACCACCTCTTCTGCCCTGCATCTTCACACACAGTGTCCCGAGCCAGCAGACTCGGATCTTGTTGGGCGACGTTGGTCAGACCTCTGGTTTCTATATGTCTGCCTTTTCAGCGAATGAGTGTGGGGTCAGCTGCAGCATTTAAATATACTGCCGCCTCCAGTTTTCTAGCTGAGTCCTTAGTTTCTCCACTAGTTTTGGGGCCGGTCCCCTATCTGCGACCTGGTCCCTCCACCGACCACTCCGTTGGATGCGGGCCCCAAGGATGGATTGCTCACTATCAGTGCCCCTAAGACCTCTTCTTCCTCTCCTCCTGGAGCTTTCCTTCCTTTCTTCTCTATCTTCACTACGTCTCACTCACTCTCTTTAGTCAGGAGACAAGCTGCACTCAGCTTCAATCTCCATAAGCAACTCCTTCTCTCTCCCTTCTGACTGACTGACTCTTTCCAGAATAATCTCATTACCTCAGCACTAATTCCTCCCACCAATTGTTACTCCTGTTACCGTGACAACTCTCCCCTTCCAACTGTCAGCTTTCTCTTAAGCTGTCCTACCCTTAACTATTTCCTCCACCCACACCCTCTGCTTAACTCGCCCTGTGCCAGATGGGGACTAGTGTTGGATGCTGGTGGGTGAGTCCTGGCAGTGCCCCTTCCTTACCTGAGAGCAGAGTACCACACCTCTCGATGAAGTGCTGTACCCTGTGGCGACTGAGACTGCAGGGGTGCCACAGAAGCATGAAGTGCTCTAAAATTTCATGGTAGATGGCTGCTCTGACTTTGGTCTTGATAAAACACAGTGGACCTACACCAGCTGATGACATGGCTCCCCAAACCATCACTGATTGTGGAAACGTCACACTAGACCTCTGTCATGATCCAGGTTGGATTATGACAGATAAATGCACAGGTACCCTTTTTTTTTCCTTGAGCTGTGTGCTCGGAGTTAGTTTTGCCCACGGTGGCCATTAGGGTTATTGCACTGTGGTGGTTTCAGTTCTAGTTTTGCCCCCGGTGGCCGTTAGGGTCATTGCACACTGGTTCCTTTAGTTTAGTACACGTGATTATGAAGCAGGTGTGGTTGCTCTGGCTGACTTATAAAAGAGTGTCAGGTGTTGCAATCAGTGTTGGTGATATGCTCATTACCAACCAAGTCTGGTGAAGGAAGGAACTATAGAGAGGAGTTCCTGGCAGCTCAGGTGAGCTCTGGTGTTATAGCTTCAGGTGGAAGCTGAATTCAGGTGTCGAGCTTCAGGGGTGAAGCTGAACTTTGGTGTTGGACTCTGTGGCTGGGAGCAATAGCAACAGAGCAAAGCTAAGTGGTGTTTCCCTGTTTGTCACTTTCCTTTATGTGTGTTTCAGTGCAGTGGTGGGATTAGTCTCTGCACTTCAAAGCGGTCTGGGGGCTGAGGAAAATGCTAAATGATGTGGAAATGTTAAAAAATGTAAACAAATGTATATAACATGGGGACACCTGGTCAGGGGCTGCACGATTGTTTTTACACCACTGCTTCACTAGAATATACAAACACTATTTTAAGTCCTTTGGTTTTTTGCCAGAAGAGCGGGACTCGTACGCCACTTACGCAGTGCCAGTCAGTGATATATCAGAAGTACCGTTGGAGCGAGTGATGCTGGAGGCAATCTACTGACAGCTGTGTAAGTGTTTGGCTAAACCATTATGATAAAGCCAGGACTATGAGCATAGAGGTGGCCGTGTCCAGTGTCCAGGCATAGCAATAGTGTCTCCAAAAATTAGCCCAAGGGGCTGTATCATGGTTGATGAAGGAAGCAAGGCAGGTCTGAAGGACCAAACCATTATGATAAAGCCAGGAGAGGTGGCTGTGCCCAGTGTCCAGGCATAGCAATAGTGTCTCCAAAAACTAGCCCAAGGGGCATGATAGCATGGTTGATGAAGGAAGAAGGGTCTCACTCTCATCACAAGTGCCTCCGATGGGAAATATTAATTAACGTAACATTGTTTTTATCTTATTGACCATGAGGTACAAGTGTCAGAAGCAAGTTTTGAAAACATGTGTAAAAGAAGAAGAAAAGGGGCTTGTAAGGGAAGGGATGGATGTGATCACCAATTTATAAAAAAAATGTGTTGGGTGATTTTAGGTTGGGATACTGTCATCTGGAGAGCTTAAATACTGTTGCAAAATCCAGTCCTTGTTAAATTTTATCAGAGTCAGCCTGTCTGCATTCTCTGTAGTCAACCGTGTGCGTGTATCTGTGATGATTGCCCCAGGGGCAAAGAAAACATGCTCTGACATCACACTAGCAGCAGGGCAGGCCAGCACCTCCAAGGCATAGAAGGAGAGGTCGGGCCAACTATGCAGCCTGGATACCCAGTAATTAAACGGTACAGAAGCATCAGGAAGGACGCAGGTATGGTCACTTAGATAGTCGTTGACCATCTTGTTCAAGTTCTCCCTCCTTGACATTGCTACTGTTCCAGCTAGTCCTTGGTGATGAGCCGGTTTATTGAAGATGGCCCAGTTTGTGGACATTTTACCACCACCTCTTTTGACCTGCTTGGCGTCTCTCTCCTCATTAATGCATGCTGTTGCACAGAGCTGGTATCTCTGCTAGCAGTGGTGTCTGAGGGTGCTGTTGCCATCAAATTATCGACAACAGCCTTCTTGAAGGATTCCATTGTGAAACCCCTTGGTGACTGCAACAGTAGCGAAGGAAATTTGTCATTGTACCGTGGGTCTAGAAAGGTGGCCAACCAGTATAGGTTGCTATTGAAAATGTGGATTACGCGAGGGTCTTGGCACAGACAGTCAGATATGAAGTGTGCCATATGTGCCAAGCTGCATAGAGGCAAATTTTCTGTGACCCCTGAAGGAGTAACAATACCCATCCTCTCCTCACACTGACTCTCCTCCTCCACCTCCTCTTCATCCCACCCATGCTGGACAGACATGAAGCTTGGATTGGGATTCCCCTCTGTAGCATGAGGTGTCCCCTCGGTACCACTGAAAAAGAAGTCCTCTCCCTCCTCATTTTCATCATCCTCTTCATCCCCCAATGTTACCTGATGATATTGGCTGGGCTGGGTAGGATCACCCATTGTGAAATCTTGCTCCATACCCAGCTGCTGGGCACGCAAAGATTCAATTTTTTGATTCTGCAGCGATTTTTTCAGCAGACATAGCATAGGGATGGTTACACTGATAATAGCCTGATCACCGCTCACAAGCTTGGTGCAGTACTCAAAGTTATCAAGCACCTCACAAATATCAGTGATCCACACCCACTTGACAGTTGTTATGTGTCTTGGCTGAGTCTCAGTGTGACGGGCATGTTTAAGCTGGTATTCAGAAAGTGCCCTCTGCAGCTCACTTACCCTTGCCAACATATGATATGTTGAGTTCCACAGTGTTGGCAGATCACAAATGAGTTTGTGGTTTGGCAAATTAAATTGCTTTTGAAGTGCTGCAAGACCGGCAACAGCGGTTGAGGAATGGTGGAATTGGGCGCAAATGCGGCGCACCTTCTCAAGTAGGTACGGCAAGTCAGGGTATGTTTTTATAAATTTCTGCACCACCAGGTTCAGCACGTGAGCCATGCATGGCACGTGTACCAGCTTCCCGAGCTTTAAAGCCACCACCAGGTTACGCCCATTGTCGCTGACAACCAGACCAGGTTGGAGTTTCAGTGGGGAGAGCCACTGATCGGTCTGTTGTTTTATTTCTTGACACAGCTCTGCTGCAGTGTGTGGTGTGTCACCTAAGCAGATCAGCTTCAGCAGAGCGTTTTGCTGCTTTGCCTATGTGCTGCTGCACAGCTCCCAACTTGGGAGTGATGCGGAGGGTAATTCAGCATACGATGACGAGGCGGAGGAGGAGGAAGAGGGGAGACTGGATGTATATGATGAAGCGGAAACCCTGATTGAGGTTGGGCCTGCTTTTCGTGGCTTGGGTAGGATATACAGTTGTGGCCAAAAGTATTGACACCTCTGCAATTCTGTCCGATAATACTCAGTTTCTTCCTGAAATTGATTGCAATCACAAATTCTTTGGTATTATTATCTTCATTTAATTTGTCTTAAATGAAAAAACACAAAAGAGAATGAAGCAAAAAGAAAAACATTGATCATTTCAAACAAAACTCCAAAAATGGGCCAGACAAAAGTACTGGCACCCTCAGCCTAATATTTGGTTGCACAACCTTTAGCCAAAATAACTGCGACCAACCACTTCCGGAAACCATCAATGAGTTTCTTACAATGCTTTGCTGGAATTTTAGACCATTCTTCTTTGGCAAACTGCTCCAGGTCCCTGATATTTGAAGGGTGCCTTCTCTAAACTGCCATTTTTAGATCTCTCCACAGGTGTTCTATGGGATTCAGGTCTAGACTCATTGCTGGCCACCTTAGAAGTCTCCAGTGCTTTCTCGCAAACCATTTTCTAGTGCTTTTTGAAGTGTGTTTTGGGTCATTGTCCTGCTGGAAGACCCATGACCTCTGAGGGAGACTCAGCTTTCTCACACTGGGCCCTACATTATGCTGCAAAATTTGTTGGTAGTCTTCAGACTTCATAATGCCATGCACACGGTCAAGCAGTCCAGTGCCAGAGGCAGCAAAGCAACCCCAAAACATCAGGGAACCTCTGCCATGTTTGACTGTATGGACCGTGTTTTTTTCTTTGAATGCCTCTTTTTTCTCCTGTAAACTCTATGTTGATGCCTTTGCCCAAAAAGCTCTACTTTTGTCTCATCTGACCAGAGAACATTCTTCCAAAATGTTTTAGGCTTTTTCAGGTAAGTTTTGGCAAACTCCAGCCTGGCTTTTTTATGTCTCGGGGTAAGAAGTGGGGTCTTCCTGGGTCTCCTACCATACAGTCCCTTTTCATTCAGACGCCGACGGATAGTACGGGTTGACACTGTTGTACCCTCGGACTGCAGGGCAGCTTGAACTTGTTTGGATGTTAGTCGAAGTTCTTTATCCAACATCTGCACAATCTTGCGTTGAAATCTCTTGTCAATTTTTCTTTTCTGTCCACATCTAGGGAGGTTAGCCACAGTGCCATGGGGTTTAAACTTCTTGATGACACTGTGCACGGTAGGCACAGGAACATTCAGGTCTTTGGAGATGGACTTGTAGCCTTGAGCTTTCTCTTGCTTCCTCACAATTTTGTTTCTCAAGTCCTCAGACAGTTCTTTGGTCTTCTTTCTTTTCTCCATGCTCAATGTGGTACACAAAAGGACACAGGACAGAGGTTGAGTCAACTTTAATCCATGTCAACTGGCTGCAAATGTGATTTAGTTATTGCCAACACCTGTTAGGTGCCACAGGTAAGTTACCGGTGCTGTTAATTACACAAATTAGAGAAGCATCACATGATTTTTCGAACAGTGCCAATACTTTTGTCCACCCTCTTTTTTATGTTTGGTGTGGAATTATATCCAATTTGGCTTTAGGACAATTTTTTTTGTATTTTTTCATTTAAGACAAATTAAATGAAGATAATAATACCAAAGAATTTGTGTTTGCAATCATTTTCAGGAAGAAACTGAGTATTATCTGAGAGAATTGCAGGGGTGTCAATACTTTTGGCCACAACTGTATGTTGATGGTCCAGTTTGAGACTTTGTCCCACCTTCCACCAGGTTCAGCCAGGGTGCCGTGACAGAGATGTATCGTCCCTGGCCACAAGTACTTGTCCACGTGTCTGTTGTAAGATGGACCTTCCTGGTTACGGTGTTAGTGAGAGCACGCTTTAGATTGTTTAAGACGTGCTGGTGTAACGCGGGGACGGCACTCCGGAAAAATAGTGCCGGCTGGGAACCGAGTATCGTGGGGCAGCCACAGCCAAAAGATCACGGAAAGACTGTGTCCCCACAAGCCTAAATGGCAACATCTCCATTGCTAGCAACTTGGCAATGTGCGCGTTCACTATTTGTGCTTGTGGTGCATGGCTTGGTATTTACGCCTCCTTTCATACATCTGGGGCATGGACAATTGGACGCTTTCCTGGGACTAACAAGTGGATGAGCTTGTTGTGGCCTGTGTCTGTGCAACCGCAGCTTGTGAGCAAGAGGTATGATGATCACCTGCTTCCTGCCCAACAGATTGGTGAGGCCGTATCACAGGCGACATGGCAGTGATTTGACCCGCAGTCGCATACACTGATTTGGTACCCTGTTGTTCAGCCCACAGACTAGGGTGCTTGGCTGTGATGTGTTTCCGCATACTGGTGATGCTTTGGTTGCCTTTGCCCTGGCCTCTGCTCAGCTTCCTATGCCAGATGCTACAGATGACAACATTTGGTTCAGAAGGACTATCGGAAAAAAATTTCCAGACAGCGGCTGAATGCACCCTTGCCTTGACTTGAGGCACAGAGGGATTGCTCTTGGCAACAGTTGACACACTTCGCACTCTGCTCAAACCTGTAGCCCTTGGTGCCTTTGTTGGTGCTACGTATCCACCTTCATCCTCTTTGCTGCTGTGCTGGCTATGCGTGCCAACGGCCCAGATCGGATCGGTGGTCTCATCATCGACCACCTCGTCGTCCATGTCATCCTCCTTCCGTGTTGATATTGGCGACTGGCCAGATGGCAACTGTGTGTCATCACCATCAGCCTCCACCTCTTCACCCGGTATATCACGTGGATGAAAGTGGCTTTCTTCTGGACGTGGGGTTTCTAAGATTTGGCCATCTTCAACAGACGATACCCCCTCACGTTCCTCTTCAATGTTGCGCGGTGAGAGGCCAGAGGCAACGAAAGAAAATGGACCAAACAGATACTCGGAGTGACCAAGGTTGGGGTCAAATGTTTCCTGTGACTCCTGACCGGGCGATGAACAAGGAACAGGTTGAAAATAGGATGACCCATCGTTCTCTGTATGGACAGTAGACTGTTTTGTCATGGACGATTGGGTGCTGCTAGAACATTTCGTGGAGGCCTTATCAGCCATCCAGGACAGTATCTGCTCTTGTTCTTCTGGCTTCCAGGCCCGTTTATGCTCCGGACTGGGAAATTTCGCCAAGAAACTAGATGCATCAACCTTCTTCAATCTCCCAGACTCTGTGCCTTGTTGGGCACCAACGACCCCACGTCCAGGTCCCTGTCCCTTCACAACAGCCTTTTTAGGAATTTTGGATTTTTCTGCCATAGTTGCAGATGTTCAGATGCAGATATTGGGGAACAAGGAGCAGTTAGTGCTTTGTGGAAGGTAGCACTACAGCCTAGTACTGCTTTGCGTTTTACAAACAGTACTGCAGCAGCAGAAAAAAATTGCCCTGAGGTTTAAGGTGAGATTACGCACCCCAGTCACCACACAAGACAGCGATGCTGGCTGCTTGTCAGTTGTGCAGTACCGTGCGTGCGTACTATTTGCTGTGATTATGTGAACGCAGCAGCATAAAAAAACTGCCCTGAGGTTTAAGTCAAGAATACGCACCCCAGACACCACACAAGATAGCGGTGATGCCTGCGTGTCAGTTGTGCAGTACTGTGCGTACTATTTGCTGTGATTATGTGAATGCAGTACGGCAGCAGCACAAAAAACTGCCCTGAGGTTTAAGGCAAGAATACACACCCAGACACCACACAAGACAGCAGTGCTGGCTGTGTGTCAGTTGTGCAGTACCGTGCATGCGTACTCTTTGCTGTGATTATGTGAACGCAGCACGGCAGCAGCACAAAAAAACTGCCCTGAGGTTTAAGGCAAGAATACGCACCCCAGACAACACACAAGTCAGCGGTGCTGGCTGCGTGTCAGTTGTGCAGTACCATGCATGCGTACTATTTGCTGTGATTATGTGAACGCAGCATGGCAGCAGCACAAAAAAGCTGCTCTGAGGTTTAAGGCAAGAATACGCACCCCAGACACCACACAAGACAGTGGTGCTGGCTGCGTGCCAGTTGTGCAGTACCATGCGTGCTATTCGCTGTGAATGCAGCACGGCAGCAACACAAAAAACCTGCCCTGCTGGGGTAAATGTGACCTAAAAAAAAGCTGGGAAAATGGTCACTACTCTCGGTTCCTGACCTTATACTTTCAGCTCTGAAAAGAGCTTTTGGGTTTCACAGAGGATTTCTGGCTGATTTGAACCAAAAAACACAACTCTCCCTAACAGCTGCTCACACTCTCCCTACACTAGCTGTGTTCTGCATGCAATGTGCAGAAAATGGTGGCAGCAGGCAGGGCTTAGTGCCAGGCTATGATTGATGACTCATAGGAAGTTGGGCAGCCTGCCAATTATAGTAATGTCGCCCACAACCAAGAAGGGTGCGACATTACTGTGATTGGCAACTGCTGGGCGGGAGAACCGAATAACGAGGCGAGTAGTGAAATACTCGCTATGTTTCGAGTACTGCGAGTACCGCATTACTCGCAGAGTACCGAATACCCACGAATATGCTCGCTCATCCCTAATTGTGGCCTCTCCATTCTTCCTCCAGACTCTGGGACTATTATTACCAAATGTAATGCAAAATTTACTTTAATCTGAAAACAACTCCTTGAACCACTGAGCAACAGTTCTTTTTCTCCTTGGCCCAGGTAAGATGCTTCTGACGTTGTTTATTGGTCATGAGTGGCTTGACACAAGGAATGTGACACATGCAGGGGTGTAACTACCACGGTTGCAGCGGCCACAGCTGCGACGGGGCCCGGAGTAATTATGGGCCCGATCGTGAGTTTGCACTTCGAAGGTGAGCTTTGTAGTGGTCGTGTCAGGAGAGTAGCAGCCTTTGGGAGCTGCAGCCACTCATTGGCTGTGCAGCTCCATGCTTTGATTGGCTGCCAGGCTGAAATTGGCCTGACACAATGGCTGTTCTGTGCGCACAGGACCTGTGATGAGGTCACAGGAGGGGAGGAGTCAGGGGTCACATAATTAGGAGCCTCCGTGCATGCAGGACTCTGCTGTGCTTGTTGTCATGGTGCTGGATGAGGTTAAGCTTATGTGTGGGGACAGGAGGTGTTTACAGGGTGGATGTAGCAGAGCCGTGTGTGTACAAGGTGTACGGAGCACAGCCGTGTGTGTACGAAGTGGAGCCGCGTGTGTACAAGGTGTTCGGAGAGGAGCCGTGTGTGTATGAAGTGTACGGAGCAGAGCCACATGTGTATAAGGTGGACGGAGAGGAGCCGTGTGTGTACGAAGTGTACGGAGCAGAGCCGCATGTGTATGAGGTGGACGGAGAGGAGCCGCGTGTACGAAGTGTACGGAGCAGACCCGCATGTGTATGAGGTGGACGGAGAGGAGCCGTGTGTGTACGAAGTGTACGGATTGGAGCCGCATGTGTATGAGGTGGACAGAGTGGAGCCGTGTGTGTAGGAAGTGTACGGAGCGGAGCCGCATGTGTATGAGGTGGACGGAGAGGAGCCGTGTTTGTACGAAATGTATGGAGTGGAGCCGCATGTGTATGAGGTGGACGGAGAGGAGCCGCGTGTGTACGGAGCTGAGACGTGCGTGTACGAGTTGTGCGGAGTGGAGCCACGCGTGTACGAGGTGTGCGGAGCAGAGATGTACATGTATTTTGGCATGGGGGGCCCCATTTGAAAGTTCGCACCAGGGCCCATAACTTTGTAGTTACGCCACTGGACACATGTAACCATGTCCTGGATGCGTCTGAGTGTGATGGCTCTTGAAGCAATGACTCCAGTAGCAGTTCACTCCTTTTGAATTGCCCCCAAATTTTTTAATGGCCTTTTTTAACAATCCTTTCAAGGCTGCGGTTATCCCGGTTGCTTGTGCACCTTTTCTACCACACTTTTTCCTTCCACTCAACTTTTAATTAATATGTTTGGATACAGCACTCTGTGAACAGCCAGCTTCTTTAGCAATAACATGCAAAACACAAGCCGCAGAGACACCATCACATGTTTCTCAACGCAAGCAACGACTAGCCAGGTCTTTCCCCGGGAAGGAACAACCACGGGAAGGGCAGTCTCCAATGAAGGAAACCACCTATGCCAAAACATGGTATCCATCCACAGACAGCTGTTTCAGGGGAATTGCCCCTCATCAGTGTGGAGTAGGAAACTGGCCAGTAGGAGCAATGCCTAGTAAAAGACTGTGAAAAATGAGGATGAATGAACTCATGGAGATCAATATCCAACACTGCGGAGACACCATCACATGTTTCTCAATGCAGTGATTCTAGAGCAATGCCCCCATCCCTTATGGGAAATATGCAAAAACATGCAAAACACAAGCCGTGGAGACACCATCACATGTTTCTCAATGCAAGCAATGACTAGCCAGGTCTTTCCCCTGGAAGGAACAACCACGGGAAGGGCAGTCTCCAATGAAGGAAACCACGTATGCCAAAACATGGTATCCATCCACAGACAGCTGTTTCGGGGTATTGCCCCTCATTAGTGTGGAGTAAGAAACTGGCCAGTAGGAGCAATGTCTAGTAGACATTGCATTTGTCACAGTCTTTTACTAGGCATTGCTCCTACTGGCCAGTTTCCTACTCCACACTGATGAGGGGCAATACCCCAAAACAGCTGTCTGTGGATGGATACCATGTTTTGGCATAGGTGGTTTCCTTCATTGGAGACTGCCCTTCCCGTGGTTGTTCCTTCCCGGGGAAAGACCTGGCTAGTCGTTGCTTGCGTTGAGAAACATGTGATGGTGTCTCCGTGGCTTGTGTTTTGCATGTTTTTGCATATTTCCCATAAGGGATGGGGGCATTGCTCTAGAATCACTGTGTTGAGAAACATGTGATGGTGACTCCGCAGTGTTGGATTTTGATCTCCATGAGTTCATTCATCCTCATTTTTCACAGCTTCTTTAGCAATGACCTTTGGTAGCTTACCCTCCTTGTGGAGTGTGTCAATGACTGGTTTCTGGACATCTCTCAAGTCAGCAGTCTTCCCCATGAATGTGGAGCCTACTGAAACAGACTAAGGGACCTTTTTAAATGCATAGGAAGCCTTTGCAGGTGTTCTTTGTTAATTCTAATTTACTGAGATAATGACTTTTGGGTTTTCATATGGCTGTAAGCCATAATCATTAACATTAACAGAAATAAACATGTGAAATAGATCACTCTGTAATGACTCTATGTAATATGAATTTCTCTTTTTGTATTGAAGAACTGAAATAAATTAACTTTTTGATGATATTCTAATTTTTTTCAGAAGCACCTGTAATTGCTTCTGCTTTGTAGTGAATGAGTGAACAAGGCTCAGGATGAGCTGAAACGTCTCCTCAAAAGTCAAATCCTTCCAATATATTTTCAATTTCTGTCGAATTTTCCAAACGAATTAAATTTTTAATAAATAATAAGAACAATTTTCTTTCGTTTACAGTATATGAGAGTGTGGTAATTTGGACTATTTATTATTTTTCTTATGAGCACCTCTCTATCTTCTGATTGCTGGCGTTAGTTTAACAGCATGGTATTGACACTATAGATGACTATATATTATTTTTTTATATCATGCTAGACTGTTTCTTACAGATGGACAACCTTGTTAATATTTTATTATTCTCTTGGAGTAGATGGAGTTGCTGTTTCTAGCTGTGGAGTTATGAATCCAGTCTTCTTATTTTCTGTCAATTTTTATATACAAATTGAATATTAAAAGCAAAACTGAAGCTGGAAATATCATCTTGTTCTTGAGAT
This sequence comes from Dendrobates tinctorius, assembly GCF_039654945.1. Classification (NCBI taxonomy): domain Eukaryota; kingdom Metazoa; phylum Chordata; class Amphibia; order Anura; family Dendrobatidae; genus Dendrobates; species Dendrobates tinctorius. Next base: position 10,547,046 of record NW_027361830.1, read on the forward strand.
GGGTAACTGGGCAAATGTGTCCAAGTGGTATTGAGTCAACTTGAATTTTATAAAAATGTGTATTCTCCACAGTATGGATATTTTGTAATTTGCTCCTCTTGAATTAAGTAAAATGGCGACCAGCTGCTTCTGACATTTTACCAAACTGTGGAGGGCTGTAAAAAAGGTCACTGCTCACTTGTCCCACCACCTCAGTTGCATCCGGTGTCCACTGCCCTCTAGTCTTCAGGAACTCTTCTTTCCACAGTTGAGCCCCAATGTCATCACTCTAGAACAAGACTTCTGGCTACTACAAGGCCTCAAAGGTCACAGATGTAACATCATAATTTCATCATGAGCCATAACCTTCGAGGCCTGGTTGTGGCTGTAAGTCCTGATCTAGAGTATAAAGACACTAGGCCTTTGAAGTCATGGTACTTTGTAACATCATGGACTCACTACAACCTCCGAGGTTGGGTTGTGGCCTGAAGCACTGTTCTAGAGTGAAGACACCAGACCTCATTGGTAATGTCACAATGTTGTGATGTCATGACACACACTGACCACTGAGGCCTTGTTGCAGATGGATGTTCTGTTCTAGAGTGAAGACACTGGCAAGAGTTATGTGCAAAAGAGGCCCTGAGGATTGGTAGGCGAACATCTAAGCCAGAGGGGATGCTGCGACAGACGAGCAGTGAGGTATTATTTTTCTTTTTTTAATTTTTTGACATTGTTAATTTTGTACTGTGGTCTGGAGAACAACCTTGTTGCAAATGTTTCTGGTAAATTCTGCACGATTTGATGAATCTGAATTTTGCAAGATCCACTCATCTTTACTTATTACAAATTATATAGGATATAAATAAAAAATAAAAATATTAACTTAGATAGAAACTTCATCTTGGTTGTTTTTGGGAAGGTAAGATTGCCCAAAATGTCTAATAATAAAGGTTGGCAAAATCACTATGATGCTTTTCCACTCTTCCAGGTATTGTATATTCTAAAGGCATTAATAATATTCATAGTGATCCTAATGACCTTACGCTACAGAGCACCAACATATTTTACAGCGCTTTCCGATTAGTGGAGCAGCCATTAAGTACAATGACAAATAGACATCAAACAATAGCACAAAGCAAGACCGACCCTGTCTGTAAATGGCATATTTTTTCTTATATATGACCATAAACTGAAATTATACACAAAGTACGTACATCGCACCAACCAGGTGTTTTTGGTATAAAGAGGAGAAATCAATGAATTCAATGAGGCGGCTTTTACTTTCATGCTATTTTTGCGTATGAACATATGTAGCCAAATTTCAAAGTCAGTAATTCAGGATTCATGCTGCCCCGTTGGACTCGGCTGAACAATATGACTGTATGAATCAATGTATACATGTGGTCATCCACGCTCAATACATTTTATTCTTCCTAACAGATGTTGGCTATTAGTTACAATTTAGAACCAGTTTACAAATGTGGCTGATTTCATGTCAGTTGTATCCTAGCAGTAGCAATCTTCTCTTTCATATACGATAACAACAGATAAAGACTGAATATATCCACATATCTTTATTACACCTAGCAGAGTGATGCCTGGGCAATGATGCCTAATATTCTCTTTTATACAATTTTATTTGTATACAATAAAAATAAAAATATTTCTATACAGCATATATACATACATTTTCTTTCTAGAAATAGAATCTTAAGAAAGTCTTTAAAGCTCTAGCATTACAATTGCTGGAGTGTTGCGGGTGACATGTTTTGCACAGAATTTGGCTTTGAATAGACTGCATTAAACAGTGACCTCTTACATGCTGCTTTTTTTTTCCAGATTAAATTTGTAATTCAGTTGCTTGCACGGGACTGCCATGGGACATTGAGTGCTTTGTGTTGTAGTTTCCATCTCTTAGTGACATCTGGTCAAGTTCAACTAGTGAGTTCCCACCCACATGCTGAGCATTCCTCATACATTGACCTGTCTGCCCACAGTTCACAGTGTTCTTCCAGTGTCTGCATGGAATGTCCAAACCATTTCAATACAGGAAAGATGTATATGTTTGTACCGTGTTAGTCAGTAGAGAGAAAAATATTCAGAATTGAGAGTCCTCAGTGGTTGATACCTTTTAAGGTATCAACCACTGAGGGCTCTCAATTCTGAATATTTTTCAAACCATTTCATAAATCAATAGTACTTATAAAAATAAGCAACTTTAAATGTTATCAGAAAAAATTGCTTCCTTCTCTGGCAAAATTGACCAGTCATTATAAAAATTCTCAATTTGAGCTAAAAATCTGCATTCAGTGAAGACAGACTATCCCATTACTGAGACAGGAGATGGCAACTGCTACAGATACAGTATATTTCTATGTAGATGGAAGGAGGGAGCTAGAAATAGAGCTCTCCCCTCCTATCTAGGTAGAATCTTATTAGTAGCATCTTCTATCTCCTATGTGAGTACTACCTCCTATATTAGTCTCTATGTACCATATTTTGCGGATTATAAGATGAACTGGTTTATAAGACACATGCAAGATATATATCTTTGTACTGTGTTAGCCATTAGATAGAAAAACATTTAGAACAACAGAGGACTCTCAATTCTAAATATTTTTCTAACACACATCCCAAATTTTGGGGAGGAAAACAGGAAAAAAATGTATTTTTTTTAAAATAATAGATAATCCGCTTTTGCAGTCGATTACCTGGGGGGCAGTGATGGTGGATCGAGCTCCAGGCTGGTAGGACAGGTGTTCAGTGGCAGCAAGAGTCAGGCAATGGCTGCGGGCCCCAGGCTGGTGTGATGAGTTGTTCAGTGGTACGGGGGCTCCGCCAACATTTTGTGAAAGCCCGGAGCCCCACATCTTCCATATTTTTTAATGCGGTGGACTCAGGGAAAATAGCCACCGGAAGCAGCGCATGCGCAATTGAGATCTCGGGAGCTGAAATCTCGGTGCCAAGATCTCAATTTGGGCATGCACTGCTTCCACTGACCATTTTCCTGGAGTCCACCACATAGAAGAGGATGTAAAGTGTAGGGCTCTCAGCTTTCACAAAATGTCAACAGAGCCCCCATACCGCCGAACACCTCATCGTACTAGACTGGGGCCTGCAGCCATCGCCCGACTCCTGCCTCTGCTGCCGCCAGTAGCTTCTGGCAGCAGCAACCCTGGGACCCTGCTCCTCCGCAGCCATTAAGCTCCACCGTAGCTACAGTTCAGATTGTAAGATACACCCTCATTTTCCCCCCAAATTTTAGGGAAAAAAGTATAATCCAAAAATACAGTACATGGAGTTCTATGTGAACTCCATGTACTGGGTTATCCTAAAAAGACTAAGGCCACTTGCACATGTTGAGTATTTGGTGCGTATTTTACCTCAGTATTTGTAAGCCAAAACAAGGAGTGGAATAATCAGAGGAAAAGTATAATAAAAACACGTCACCCCTTTTGTATTTATCACCCACTCCTGGTTCTAGCTTACAAATACTGAGGTAAAATACTGATCAAATACTCAACGTGTGCACATGCATAAATGTCCTTATGAGAAAAAAGTACCTGACATGATGAATTTCAGCATGGCTAATTCTTTCATCTTCTTGTATATAAGTCACAGAGAAACTGAAAAGCTCATTGTTAAAGGGAACCTGTCATCTCAGAAACTACGATTTGTACTTGCAGGTAAAGGATTACTTGTTACAAGGGTGCCCTACTGTCTTAGTAAAACTAAGGCTACCGGGAGAAAAAAAGCTTATTTCCACCCATGAGTTGCCGACTTTCGGTAATGGTGACATACAATGCTCACAACACCAGAGTGGTGTCAGTAAACACACCTTGGCACTTTGATCCACTGTACTGTGAAAAGATGCACTGTAGAGTCAGTTGTCAATCAAAATGACAGGGAGTGCTTACAATTGCTACTCTTACAGTCGCTGCTGTGACTTTAGCAGCTCTGTGCACTGACTGAAAGCCTGAGGCTTTTGGGAAGAAATAAGTAAATTTTCTCCCATGTAGCCAAACTTTTAGTAAAGCAGCTGTGTAGCCTTGTAGCATTATCAATGTAGAGATTAACCTGCAGGTAAAGAACATTTCCTGAGGTAACAGGTTCTCTTTAATTTCAATCTAGCTGCATCTGCATGTGTGGTTGCTTGGCTATTTTATGGCACTTCCCTCAGAGACAATGGATTGAGGCGTCACGTGGAGTCACCCCTGTAATGACAGTAACCGTGATAAACTAATTTTCTTCACATTAGTGCAGAACCATGGAAAAAAACTGATTGTGCTGTTAAACTATTACGTACCAGACACATGGGCACCAAACATTCATTTTAAGATTAAAAAATGACAAGTCAAAGTAAAAAAAATAATCAGAAAAGAAATATAAAAATTATAATCCTGTAGTTAAATTAACCTTTTTCCTTCAATGTAGATTTTCCCCAAGAATGCATTATATATTAATTTTATTAGGTATTGAGTCCACATTAAACACACATTCAACCTCTCTTGGTTTCTATTATGGTCTAATTTATACTAAGAATTACCCTAAGATTTATAGATGATATGAATACATTTTACAAATATGCTATTCCCAGCAATAGATGAAGCTGGTGTGATGTAGGATGGTGTCAACCTGGCAGGTTGTCCTTAAGCACCTACCATCCCCATCTGTTTCACATCTTTGTTATCCTTTACGCTATGAAATTCTGTAGCACATTTCCTGATGGAATCTAACAGAATGTCTTTACCAATTGTTGTGCAAATTTGTGTAGTCAATATGAGTAATAAGGCTGTGAATTAACTTATTGTATTAATGCCCTGAAACACTGGAGACAAGTTCTTGTGTTCATTGAACCCTGGACATTTAATAGAGATCTGAAAGGGACACATTGTTCTTCCCATAGTAATATGCTGCTCTTTGTATGCCACTGAATTGTGCCCCTTCTTTTCCCAATCGTATGTGCACCTGTTTGTCTCCTGCCAAGCAGGAATCTGAGTAAAATTTTGAACAAAATTCATCATGAAGACTTTGAGCCTCTACTGAAACTTCAGAGAAGGACTGTTATCAGATATTGGTTATTTATGGAGATGGTTCAAGTTTGCTTTATATATCCCTTTAGGATGTTGTTTCTCAGTAAGCTTAGATAAAAAAGAAGTAATCGTGTATGTGATCTTGTGAAACAATAGAGGAAGAAAACCATGTATGTCTTGTTCAGATTTATAATGTATATTGAAATTGCTCACACTGATTTTTTTGGAGCAGAACCAAATATTCTTAAAAGGTAATATCTTGAAATGCACATAATATGACCCATGGTGAACCACTGCATTATATTTGCTTTACTACCATGATAGTCTTATTGAAAAATGGTCCTTAAGACCACAGTATGCCATCTGACCTATGAAATGTCCATTGTAACAGAGATAATACAGTGGGGCAAAAAAGTATTTAGTCAGTCAGCAATAGTGCAAGTTCCACCACTTAAAAAGATGAGAGGCGTCTGTAATTTACATCATAGGTAGACCTCAACTATGGGAGACAAACTGAGAAAAAAAAATCCAGAAAATCACATTGTCTGTTTTTTTTTCATTTTATTTGCATATTATGGTGGAAAATAAGTATTTGGTCAGAAACAAGCAATCAAGATTTCTGGCTCTCACAGACCTGTAACTTCTTCTTTAAGAGTCTCCTCTTTCCTCCACTCATTACCTGTAGTAATGGCACCTGTTTAAACTTGTTATCAGTATAAAAAGACACCTGTGCACACCCTCAAACAGTCTGACTCCAAACTCCACTATGGTGAAGACCAAAGAGCTGTCAAAGGACACCAGAAACAAAATTGTAGCCCTGCACCAGGCTGGGAAGACTGAATCTGCAATAGCCAACCAGCTTGGAGTGAAGAAATCAACTGTGGGAGCAATAATTAGAAAATGGAAGACATACAAGACCACTGATAATCTCCCTCGATCTGGTGCTCCACGCAAAATCCCACCCCGTGGGGTCAGAATGATCACAAGAACGGTGAGCAAAAATCCCAGAACCACGCGGGGGGACCTAGTGAATGAACTGCAGAGAGCTGGGACCAATGTAACAAGGCCTACCATAAGTAACACACTACGCCACCATGGACTCAGATCCTGCAGTGCCAGACGTGTCCCACTGCTTAAGCCTGTACATGTCCGGGCCCGTCTGAAGTTTGCTAGAGAGCATTTGGATGATCCAGAGGAGTTTTGGGAGAATGTCCTATGGTCTGATGAAACCAAACTGGAACTTTTTGGTAGAAACACAACTTGTCGTGTTTGGAGGAAAAAGAATACTGAGTTGCATCCATCAAACACCATACCTACTGTAAAGCATGGTGGTGGAAACATCATGCTTTGGGGCTGTTTCTCTGCAAAGGGGCCAGGACGACTGATCCGGGTACATGAAAGAATGAATAGGGCCATGTATCGTGAGATTTTGAGTGCAAACCTCCTTCCATCAGCAACTGCATTGATGATGAAACGTGGCTGGGTCTTTCAACATGACAATGATCCAAAGCACACCGCCAGGGCAACGAAGGAGTGGCTTCGTAAGAAGCATTTCAAGGTCCTGGAGTGGCCTAGCCAGTCTCCAGATCTCAACCCTATAGAAAACCTTTGGAGGGAGTTGAAAGTCCGTGTTGCCAAGCGAAAAGCCAAAAACATCACTGCTCTAGAGGAGATCTGCATGGAGGAATGGGCCAACATACCAACAACAGTGTGTGGCAACCTTGTGAAGACTTACAGAAAACGTTTGACCTCTGTCATTGCCAACAAAGGATATATCAGAAAGTATTGAGATGAAATTTTGTTTCTGACCAAATACTTATTTTCCACCATAATATGCAAATAAAATGAAAAAAAAACAGACAATGTGATTTTCTGGATTTTTTTTTCTCAGTTTGTCTCCCATAGTTGAGGTCTACCTATGATGTAAATTACAGACGCCTCTCATCTTTTTAAGTGGTGGAACTTGCACTATTGCTGACTGACTAAATACTTTTTTGCCCCACTGTATACCTAGAAGGAATATAGAGCGCACATAGGGTCTTATCCGAGATAAAAGGAATATTCGTGAGAGATAATCAAATTCACTCGCCTATTATGGTTGTGTGAGACACAACCACTGCACTTAGCATTGGCGGCTGCTGCAAGCCTCGATGTGATGATCCTTTGCTAGGTGAAGAGAATGGGGCATCAGACTGCGCTGCTCGCCGGTCAGGATGATGGACCAGAGGAGTTCAAGTGGATGTAATAGAAAATAGACTTTATTTCTACGCGTTTCGTGGTGATCACACCACTTCCTCAGGACAGTCTATACACATACAGGGTCTGCTATTTATAGCAAAGGAGGCAGATGGAGACGCCTCCTTTAAAAAAGGCCACACCCACTGGGCGGGGAATCAGACTTAAGCACATATATACATTGTAAACACAACAAACAATCATAAAATATAATGGAGTATATCACTTAAAACCATTGTTCATACATTTAAAAATCTACATACAGAGAAACACAATAAAACACATTAAAAAAGTAGTTCAATAAATAAAACTTTGCAAGTTCGGGGAGTGCTTAAACCTATGATGCTAGCCCATTCATTCTTTAGCAGGACCCTGCTAATTGTGCTTTAAACCATTGAGCCACAGTAGGATATGATTGAATATCTTTATTTGGTGGTAGTGGAAAATAGATTTAAAAAACTCTGTAAGAAGGAAAAAAAAAACAAAAAAAAAACTAATGAAGGGATGAACCCCTTCATAAAAAGGAGCAGATGTTTGTCAAATCTCTATCACAAAATACAGAGGAAAATTGAGGTGGGTTGTATAGGGGAACAGACACACTCCATAGATAAATCAGTTGAACAAATCAGTTGTTTCATTAAGTCCATGGGGATTTATGGTGTTCAGCTTATGAATCCAGAAGATCTCTTTCCTATTTAGAGTCTGGACTCGGTTGGGGTTATCAGGGGGAACATGGTCAATATGGATCATCCTGAAGGAAATCCTTTTGTTATGATATAACGCATAATGCCTGGAAAGGCCATGCTGTAGAAATCCTTCTTTTATATTATGCCTATGCGAGTTTATTCTTTTATGTAGCTGTTGTATCGTCCTGCCCACATATAATTTCTTACATTCGCATATGATGACATAGATGACGAAACTGGATTGGCAGGTCAAAAGGTATTTGATTTGAAACTCATCTGAATTTCCACTGTCTGCTGAAAAAGTTTTTGCATCATGAATGATGCTAGAGCAGCATAGGCATCCTGGGGTGCCACATCTATAGGAGCCTTGTCTGAGCTTTTTTGCAGAGTAATTGAAGTCCTCTTTCTTCTTTAGCCAGCTTGGAGCCAACATGTTTTTTAATGTCGGGGCCCTTCGGAAAGTTATCAGGGGATTGTTGGGAAGAAGCTTCCCCAATATGGGATCATTAAGAAGTATACCCCAATGTTTTTTCAGAACCAGACAGATTTTTCTGTTCTGAGCTGAAAAAGTGGTAATAAAATTGAAGTTAAACTTAGTATCAGATGCTGATTTTTTTGTTTTATTAAAGATTAAGTCTGTCTGCTCTATTTTTTTTGCTTTCAGAGAAGGCTCTATGGATCAATTTTTTGGGGTAATGTCTTTCAAGAAATCTATGTGTATGCACTAAAAGGTTGAAACAAGAGCGCAATAGGGTCTTATCCGGGTAAAATGTATAAATACTAAAGGTATTATACTCACCTTCTCAAAGAGAAAGTAAAGCCTGTAGTATGTCAGCCTGCTGCACGTCCAACGGTCCACAGCGGAACCGCACCACAATTACTAAGGAATAAATTCTTGGACTTTAAGTGCGCTGCCAGACAAATTTCATAACCACACAAGGTTAAAAAAGTTAACCCTTTAATCCCTACGCGTTTCAAAGCATAGCGCTTCTTCTTCAGGGGTTGACACATGAATACAGAGAGCTGTCATTGCATTTATACATACATGATTCAAATTTGGCGCCATCAAAGACACGAGGTGCGCCGCAAAGGTCAAAGATCAAAGTAATTCAAGCGTCTTGAAGAGTTCATAGAGGTTAAACGTTCCATAATTAAAAAAACAATTATATCTTTATTATATTTTACAGATAAAAGAAAAAAAGAGAAAAAGAGAAAGAAAAAAATGAAAAAAATGGGGAAAAAATTATAAAAGGGGGGAAAAAGAAAATGAACCCACGACGTGAGGGCAAGATAAAGGATCAAAGTCCGACAGACATACCACTACACTCTTTTTTTCTTTTATCTGTAAAATATAATAAAGATATAATTGTTTTTTTAATTATGGAACGTTTAACCTCTATGAACTCTTCAAGACGCTTGAATTACTTTGATCTTTGACCTTTGCGGCGCACCTCGTGTCTTTGATGGCGCCAAATTTGAATCATGTATGTATAAATGCAATGACAGCTCTCTGTATTCATGTGTCAACCCTTGAAGAAGAAGCGCTATGCTTCGAAACGCGTAGGGATTAAAGGGTTAACTTTTTTAACCTTGTGTGGTTATGGAATTTGTCTGGCAGCGCACTTAAAGTCCAAGAATTTATTCCTTAGTAACCAAGAAATCTATGTGATAAGACTTTTGATTGGTTGATGAAATCTATGTCCATACTACAGTTCCTCTTGATTCTTTTGTATTGGTTAAGTGGGATATTCCTCAGCCATTTGGTGTAGTGTCCACTTTGATAATGGACATAACTGTTTGCATCCACAGGTTTGAAATGGGTTCTTGTGTGGATTTTTGTATTAACATGAAAGAAAGTGAGGTCAAGGAAGTGGACTGTGTCAGGGTTTACTACTGGGCTGAAACTCAAACTCCAGGTATTATCTTCAATGCTCCTGAGGAAGGACCCCACATCATCCTTAGATTACCTATTCTTCATTTATGATAATTCTATGTAACGTTTGTAAATGATGATATTTGGGGCATGTGAACTGCGGTACATGAAGATTGACTCAAAGATGGCCATGAACAAATTTTCATAAGTAGGTGCCATCTTCGAGCCCATCACGGTCCCAAGTATCTGACGGTATAGGGTATCTTGAAAAAGTAAAAAAATTATTAAGGAGTAAGAACTGCATGTCTTCATACAAAAATTCTTTTTGTGTGGGTGTCAACAGTGGATTAATGTCTATGAATGTTTTAAAACACACCAGTCCCAAATCATGTGGGATGCTGGAATAGAGGGTGGATACATCCATGGAAATGAAAACAATTGTGTTCTTCCATGAGATGTCCTTTGTGAGTCGGATTAGATGACTGGAGTCCCTCAGATAACTGTGTAGTTGGTCTACATGTGTGTGCATCAGTACATCCACATAATTTGCAAGGTTCGATGTCAGGGACCCTATCCCTGAAAGTATGGGTCTCCCAGGGGGTCTTTTAGCATCCTTGTGGATTTTGGGGAGGTGATAGAAAAAGGCAATCGGTGGGTTTACAACTCTCAGGAAATTTTTCTCTAATTTGTTCAGAATATTCAGTCTATCAGCTTTTTATATTAAAGCATTATAAGTAGAGTTGAGAGACTTTTGTTTTTTTAGGGTCGAGTTTCGTTTCGTGAAACCCGACTTTTCCAAAAGTCAGGTCGAGCAAGATCGGCCGATTATAGGGAAAAGTCGGGGTCGTCCCGAAACACGAAACCCAATGTAAGTCAATGGGGAATAAAAGTCGGCAGTGAGAGGAGGACAGGAAACACACCTACAGTGCTCATTTGAATGCCAAAAGCATCAATTCTTCTTACTTAAGCTTGTCAACCTTAATTAACTTCATAATACAAGTTACGCACTGAAAAATGGGGGTTATTTGGCTAAAGTTGTGGGGGGGTAGGGCTGGCTCCAGGTTTTCATGTGCCCTGGGCGAAAGAGCGCCCCTTTAACACATACCACAACTCATCATGCTCCGATACGGCAGAGAAATAGCGGTATAGTACAATGAAAAATACTTCACTTTTTACATCTCATGACGAGGCCCATCTATTTCTCCATACAGAATCATTGGTCCCATATAATGTTTGAAACAGTATATGATGAGCTCCACATAATGCTACAGTATATGTTGGTCCCCATGGATGAAGCTCCACTGTCTTATGGGCCCAAATAATGCTGCAAACATAATGGGCCCCATTTCTAATGCTCTAGTGTATAATGGGCCCTGTAAATGCTGCTCCAGTGTCTGATGTCCACCTTTGGAATGTTCCAGTGTATGGTGGGCCCCATCTATCATTCTCCAGAGTATAGTGCTCCCCAAAAATTGCTGTCCCAACATTGAAAACAATCAAATAAGTCTCCTCACTAGGGAATCCCTGTACTAGTCTGGACTCCTTGTCGTCCCCATCTTCCATCTCACTGCACAGTATTTCAACCTTGCAAGTGCTGTGATCCTGAGCAAGCAGGGGGGGCCCACTCGTTGGCGACGGCACTGGCACAGGGCCCCTGATAGTACGGTGGTGTGTCTGATGGCGGGTGGGCCGAACCTGCACTTTCATCTGCAGCTTCTTCTTTGTCACCGTGTAAGATGGAACTGGATATGGGAAGGGTAACCTGAGTTTCATCAGGGTCAGATTCAGGCCGTGTAGCGTGCGAGGGGAATGTAGTGGTCTGGGTCAATGTACCAGCAGATTCATCGAGCACTGGCTGGGCATCAGTGCACTTGTGTCACCCCCAGGAGTACGGTCGCCACAGTGGCATTACCTTCCTCCTAGGGAGTGTGATGTCATGCTTGGGAGCAACAAAGGATCTCTCTAGCAGGTTAACTGATTGGGCGGCGTTATTCCCACGAGTCATGACCCTCCAAACAGCGTTCATGAAGGCAAAGTGTTTGTTTTACGTGGGCAGTATGGTTGCAAAGCTGAACCTTAAAGGAATGTCCAGAAGGGCACCACCAGGAGTGGAGCCTACGGATAAATTCGACTCCACCTGGGAAACCTCAACCATGCCAGCTACAGAAAAGATGCACACATTGCAAGCTTAATTCCGTTAACGAACGAGACTCCGGCTTACTAGAGGGACACATGAGGCTCTGGCACATGAGATTGGCCAATAACTGGTGTGTCATGCCCTTACATGTCCGTGGCTGCATGTGCGCTACACTGAAAAGGCCAGCGTTTTTCGCTTACAGGTGCAGATAACCCGCTGAACAACGTTAGTGATGGGGATCACTGATTACAATTATTACCCGCGAACGATGATTTCCCAGTAAGTGCAGGTCAACCGCAGTTCCGGAATTAGGCCTAACCGTCATTCCTGAAAAAATGAAAAACTTACGTGTGCAAACCACAGGTGCTGTAGCTTGCTTAACAGCTCGCCAGCCGTTCTCACGCCCAGTATGGATTACATGTGATTGCACAAAGGTGAGAAAGGGTACCGTATCCCCGGATAACATGTATGGATAGCGTACACATTCAAAATATATGTCAATACATCAGGAGGCAGGCTCAGATGGTGTTAGGCCCAGTATGGCTTGCACGTGATTGCACAAAGGTGAGAAAGGGTACCGTACCCCCGGATAACATGTATGGATAGTGTACACATTCAAAATATATGTCAATACATCAGGAGGCAGGCTCAGACGGTGTTAGGCCCAGTATGGCTTGCACGTGATTGCACAAAGGTGAGAAAGGGTACCGTATCCCCGGATAACATGTATGGATAGCGTACACATTCAAAATATATGTCTATACATCAGGAGGCAGGCTCAGACGGTGTTAGGCCCAGTATGGCTTGCACGTGATTGCACAAAGGTGAGAAAGGGTACCGTATCCCCGGATAACATGTATGGATAGCGTACACATTCAAAATATATGTCAATACATCAGGAGGCAGGCTCAGATGGTGTTAGGCCCAGTATGGCTTGCACGTGATTGCACAAAGGTGAGAAAGGGTACCGTACCCCCGGATAACATGTATGGATAGTGTACACATTCAAAATATATGTCAATACATCAGGAGGCAGGCTCAGACGGTGTTAGGCCCAGTATGGCTTGCACGTGATTGCACAAAGGTGAGAAAGGGTACCGTATCCCCGGATAACATGTATGGATAGCGTACACATTCAAAATATATGTCTATACATCAGGAGGCAGGCTCAGACGGTGTTAGGCCCAGTATGGCTTGCACGTGATTGCACAAAGGTGAGAAAGGGTACCGTATCCCCGGACAACATGTATGGATAGCGTACACATTCAAAATATATGTCTATACATCAGAAGGCAGGCTCAGACGGTGTTAGGCCCAGTATGGATTGCACGTGATTGCACAAAGGTGAGAAAGGGTACCGTATCCCCGGATAACATGTATGGATAGCGTACACATTCAAAATATATGTCTATACATCAGGAGGCAGGCTCAGACGGTGTTAGGCCCAGTATGGATTGCACGTGATTGCACAAAGGTGAGAAAGGGTACCGTATCCCCGGATAACATGTAAGGATAGCGTACACATTCAAAATATATGTCTATACATCAGGAGGCAGGCTCAGACGGTGTTAGGCCCAGTATGGATTGCACGTGATTGCACAAAGGTGAGAAAGGGTACCGTATCCCCGGATAACATGTATGGATAGCGTACACATTCAAAATATATGTCTATACAACAGGAGGCAGGCTCAGACGGTGTCAGGCACAGTATGGATTTGACGGCCCAGACTACACAGCGGAGGAGCAGGGAGAGGTAAAGATTGCAAATGCTGGGGCCCTGCCCAAGCAAGGGGGGCCCACTCGTGGGCGTCGGTACTGGCACTGGGCCCCTCTTAGTACGGCGGTGTGTCTGACGGCGGGTGTGCACCACCACCGTCAGAGACACTTGATTGCACTATGAGGGACCCTGTGCCAGTGCCCGCGCCCAAGAGTCGGCCTACCCACCTGTCCAGGGCAACGGCACTCGCACGGTGTCGTGCGCTAGGTGGTGACCCCGGCCATGGGGGGGAGGCAGCACAGTTAGGGAGTTTTAGAAAGTGGCATATGTTGATGTTGGACATTCAGCTGATGCAAAAGGCGAAATAGGTCAAGTCCCAGGAAGAGGTGGACCAAAGCAAGCCATTTTTCTGTCACCCTATGTGTCATCAGGAGAAGGTGGGACAAAATCTTTGGAAACCCATGCATGGTTCATTTTAATGAAGGTTAGATCATCCACATTTTGGGTTGACAGACGGGTCCTTTTTTCTGTCAGGATTGATCCAGCTGCACTGAAGACTCTTTCCGATAGCACACTTGCAGCTGGGCAAGCGAGCTCCTGTAAGGAATATTGTGCCAATTCAAGCCAGGTGTCCAGTTTAGCGGCCCAATAGTCAAAGGGGAATGACCTGTGTGGGAGAACATCGATATGGGAGGAAAAGTAGTTTGTAACCATAGTTAACAACTGCTGTCTCCTGTCACTTTCCATCGATGCAGTATTACCAGTTGTGTGAGCGGTACTTGAAAAATCAGTCCACAACATTGTCATGAAACCCCTGTCTCCAACGCCACTTCTGCTGTGTGCACCATGAACACCTCTGCCAAGCTGCCCCCGGCCTGTACGGCTCGTGTGAGAACCATCACCGCTGCTGTGTGCTGGGAATGCCTCAAGCAACCGATTTACCAGAGTTGCTTGTTTATTAGCCAATATTAGGTCAAGGTTCTCCTGTGGCATGATGTTTTGTAATTTGCCTTTATAGCGTGGATCCAGGATGCTGGCCAACCAGTAGTCGTCATCGTTCATCATTTTGGCAATGCGGGGGGTCCCTTTTTAGGATCTGCAAGGCATAATCTGACATGTGGGCCAATGTTCCCGGTGTCAATGATGCACTGCGAGTGCTGGTTGGAGGCGCACTTTCTGGCAAATCCACATCCCTCCAGTCATGCACAAACCCTGTGCCAGACCTTGCCATGCCAATATTTTCACTTGCCCCACGAGATGCATCCTCCTCCCCTAAGTAATCATCCCCATCATCATCCTCCTCCTCCTCTTCTTCCTCCACCTCGTCCAGGAGAGGTCCCTGAGCAGACAATGGCTGAATGTCATCAAGGATTCCCTCCTCCTCTTCCTCCCCATCAACATTGGCTGCAGACGCCTGCTCCTTAAGGTGCGTCAAAGTTTGCATGAGCAGACGCATAAGTGGGATACTCATGCTTAGGATGGCGTCGTCTGCGCTTACCAGCCGTGTGCATTCCTCAAAACACTGAAGGACTTTACGGAGGTCTTTCAGCTTCGACCACTGCACACCTGTCAACTCCATGTCTGCTCTCAAAGTGCCTGGCCGTGTATCCTCCCACAAATGCATTATGGCCTGCCTCTGCTCGCACAGCCGCTCCACCATGTGCAGGGTGGAGTTCCACCTTGTTGCAATGTCGATAATGAGGCGGTGGTTGGGAAGGTGGAGCAATCGCTGCAGCTTCTGCATAAGAACGGAGTGTACAGGCGACCGGCGGATGTGCGCGCACAGTCTTCGCACCTTCTGGAGCAGGGCTGTTAACTCCGGATAATTTTTGAGGAAGCACTGCACCACCAGGTTCAAGGTGTGAGCCAAGCAAGGTATGTGGCTGAGTTTTGAAAGGGCTATGGCTGCCACAAAATTACAGCCGTTATCACTAACTACCTTGCCTGCCTCAAGATGTACACTGCCCAGCCATGACTCAGTTTGTCGCTTCAAGTACTCGGCCAGCACCTTGGCGGTGTGTCTGTCGCCCAAACACATCATCTGCAACACAGCCTGCTGACGCTTTCAACTAGCTGCTCGATAGGGGGACACCTCGTGTGCAACAGTGGCAGCTGCAGATGGAGTGCTCGTACGACTGCGCTCTGTGGACGAGCTTTCGCTTCTGGAGGAGGAGGAGGAGGAGGAGGGTCGAACGCCTACAGCCAACTGTTTCCTATACCATGGGCTAGGCAGGACTGTCCCACCACCGCTGTCCCCTGTGGACCCTGCATCCACCACATTAACCCAGTGCGCAGTGATGGACACGTAACGGCCCTGGCCATGCCGACTGGACCATGCATCAGTTGTGAGGTGCACCTTTCCACTCACTGACTGCTTGAGTGCATGGACAATGCGGTCTTTTACATGATGGTGGAGGGCTGGGATGGCTTTGCGAGAGAAGAAGTGGCGACTGGGTAGGTCATAGCGTGGTACTGCATAGGCCATGAGTTCGCGGAAAGCTGCGCTTTCCACCAACCGATAGGGCATCATCTCAAACGAGATTAGTTTGGCAATGTGGGCGTTCAAACCCAGTGTACGCGGATGAGAGACTGAGTACTTTCTTGACCTACTCATAGTGTCTGGGAGGGTGAGCTGGACTTGAGAGCTGCATATGGTGGAAGTAGCGGTGGACAGGGCGGACTGAGAGAGGGTTGATGATGGTGATGGAGTTGGTGTTCTTTCTGATGGCCTAGATTCAGTATTTTGTTGATATAACAGTGGGATTCCCTGACTGCTGTGGCCTTGCAACGACACCTCAACATTTGCTTCTGTGCTAACCGGTGGGCTTACAGTGGGGGAAACAATGTAGCGTTGCTCACTACCTTCTTTGTGATCAGTTGCACATGTGGCACTTGAGGTTTGGTGTTGTGTCCATGCTTACAAGTGCATGCTGGTTAAATGTCTAAGCATGCAACTGGTATTCAAATTTTTCAGATTTTTCCCTCGGCTAAAGGTCTTTGCGCACTTCTTACAGATAACCTTGGCCTGATCATGAGGATTTTGTTCAAAAAAGTGCAACACTGCACTCTTCCTACTTTGGCAGACATTTTGCGGCCTAGCACGCTGTGATCTTTTGACCCTCTGGACAAGCTGTCCAGCAGCTCTTTTGATTTTTGGAACCTGTCTTTGGAGTGCTCCGGGCCTGCCAGATAACAGCTGTTGCGATGTCGATGTCTGCTGTGGATGCTCCTCATCTGAGCTATTGGAAGCAGCACCCTCTTCCCCCAATGGATGCCAATCTGGGTCAACAACTGGGTCATCCATCACCTCCTCTTCAATGTCATGTGCACCTTCCTCTGTGTCACCGTGTATGGTGGTATAGTGTGCGGGAAGGGGCACCTGAGTCTCATCAGGGTCAGAATCTGGCTCTGTACACTGCGAGGACAATGTAGTGCTCTGAGTGAATGTACCAGCAGAATCATCTATTAGCGGCTGTGCATCAGTGCACTCCATGTCAGATTCATCTTGGCCTGGGTAATTCACCATTTCACTTGATAATCCAGGCATGGTATGTGAAAACAGCTCCATGGAGTAATCAGTAGTATGGCCTGCGTCATCCTTCAATCTTGGTTGGGGTGAAGGACAAAAGGAAAGGTGTGGTTCATGAACATGAGCCTCCAATGACGACTCAGTGCTTTTACTTTTTACAACTTCAGAAGAGGAGGCGATAGAGCTGGAGACTGAGTCAGCAATGTAAGACAAAACTTTTTCCTGATGCTCTGGCTTTAAAAGCGGTTTGCCAACTCCTAGAAAACTAAGCCTTCGAAGCCTTATGGAGCCAGACGATGACGCAGGCTCAACACCTCCTGCATTCGGTCCTATTTTGCTCTTGCCACTACCATCAGATCCACCACCAACACCATCATTACCAGCTACCAACCCCCGCCCAATTCCACGGCCTCTTCCACCAGCCTTCCACATTTTTTGTAGAAATGTAGACAAAATCCAACAAACTATATAGTAATGTAAAACAAGGTACAAGGTGTCTATAGGACAGGGGAGATTTTGAATTTCTGCACACACTAGTGGACACTGGATAGTGGACACTGGACACTTTTGGATTGTGTGAGGCCCACTGAATATCAGAGCGCTATGTCACAGGCTCGATGGCACAGGTGTGAAAAAAGTGACTACAGGATCACAGAGATTTTGAATTTCTGCACACACTAGTGGACACTGGACACTTTTGGATTGTGTGAGGCCCACTGAATATCAGAGCGCTATGTCACAGGCTCAATGGCACAGGTGTGAAAAAAGTGACTACAGGATCACAGAGATTTTGAATTTCTGCACACACTTGTGGACACTGGACACTTATGGATTGTGTGAGGCCCACTGAATATCACAGCGCTATGTCACAGGCTCGATGGCACAGGTGTGAAAAAAGTGACTACAGGATAAGGGAGATTTTGAATTTCTGCACACACTAGTGGACACTGGACACTTTTGGATTGTGTGAGGCCCACTGAATATCAGAGCGCTATGTCACAGGCTCGATGGCACAGGTGTGAAAAAAGTGACTACAGGATCACAGAGATTTTGAATTTCTGCACACACTAGTGGACACTGGACACTTTTGGATTTTGTGAGGCCCACTGAATATCAGAGCGCTATGTCACAGGCTCGATGGCGCAGGTGTGAAAAAAGTGACTACAGGATCACAGAGATTTTGAATTTCTGCACACACTTGTGGACACTGGACACTTATGGATTGTGTGAGGCCCACTGAATATCAGAGCGCTATGTCACAGGCTCGATGGCACAGGTGTGAAAAAAGTGACTACAGGATCACAGAGATTTTGAATTTCTGCACACACTAGTGGACACTGGACACTTTTGGATTGTGTGAGGCCCACTGAATATCAGAGCGCTATGTCACAGGCTCGATGGCACAGGTGTGAAAAAAGTGACTACAGGATCACAGAGATTTTGAATTTCTGCAAACACTTGTGGACACTGGACACTTATGGATTGTGTGAGGCCCACTGAATATCACAGCGCTATGTCACAGGCTCGATGGCACAGGTGTGAAAAAAGTGACAACAGGATAAGGGAGATTTTGAATTTCTGCACACACTAGTGGACACTGGACACTTTTGGATTGTGTGAGGTACACTGAATATCAGAGCGCTATGTCACAGGCAGAAATTGGCTAGTGCATCACAAACTACAAGGTGTATGTAGAATTGGGCAGAATAGGAATCTCCCTAGAGTGTAGGTCTGTAAGAACGGAACAAGTCCTCCACTTATCCTTCCACAGTGACACACAGATAGCTTCACTGTGGCCGTGATAACAGCCGTTACACGGTACTGAGAGGAGCGTGCACGTACACGGCTGTCCGGTGTACGTAAAATTGTCAAGCTCCGTGTTTTTTAAGTATACGGACTGACACACGCTGTCTCTCTATAGTTTTGAATGTGATCAAACAGCAAATATATTTAACTGTTTGAAAGCTAGACAAAGCTAGTAGGTGCAGGTCTGTAAGAACGGAACATGTCCTCGACTTATTCTCACAGAGTGACACACAGCTTCACTGTGGCCATGATAACAGCCGTTACACGGTACTGAGAGGAGCGTGCACGTACACGGCTGTCCGGTGTACGTAAAATCGTCAAGCTCCGTGTTTTTTAAGTATACGGACTGACACACGCTGTCTCTCTATAGTTTTGAATGTGATCAAACAGCAAATATATTTAACTGTTTGAAAGCTAGACAAAACTAGTAGGTGCAGGTCTGTAAGAACGGAACATGTCCTTAACTTATTCTCACAGAGTGACACACAGATAGCTTCACTGTGGCTGTGATAACAGCCGTTACACGGTACTGTGTGAGGAGCGTACACCGCTGTATGGTGTGAAAAAATGCACGCTCAGTACCTCAGCAGGACAAAAAAAAAAATTGGGATTGCTTTTAAAAAAGCAGTTTGCAGAGCAGTGGGTAAACAGCAATGCAGCTGTCAGGAAGCCTTAGAAGGCAGCCTAACAACCAACACCGCTGATCCACCACAATATAGCCTCCCCTTGCACTGCACACACAGTGACTGGTGTGTTGTACAGGCAAAATCGCTAGCAGCAGAAGCAGTTTTTTTTTCTTCTTCCCTGCCTATCGCTCTCCCTACAGAATCAGCAGCAGCAACCTCTCCCTATGCTAAGATCGGCAGAAGTAAGATGGCGGTCGGCGTGCACACCCTTTTATAACCCCTGTGACGCCCACCAAAGCAAGCCAATCACTTGCATGCCCTTCTGAAAGATGGTGGTGACCCCTGCCTATGTCATCACGTTGCCCACAGTGTCCGTGGACCCTGATTGGCTGAAAAAGAGCGCAAAACAAACTTTTGAAACGCGACTTTGGCGCGTAAGTCGCCGACCTCGTGGCCGACCTCATCCTAGGGTCGGGTTTCGTTTCATGAAACCCGACTTTGCCAAAAGTCGGCGACTTTTGAAATTTTTCGACCCGTTTCGCTCAACTCTAGTTATAAGTGATCACTGCATTATTATATTGAGTTTTAGCAACCTTATTATAAGTCTTGGGGTCAGATAATAGTCTCATTGCTTCTGCTAGGTAGTCCCCCCGGTCCTTTTTTTTTTTCCCTTCTTAAAGAGTTTTTTAATCCACTATCATCTATTTTCCACTGCCACCAAATAAAGAGATTCAATCAAATCCTTCTGTGGCTCAATGGTTTAAAGCACAATTCGCAGGGTCCTGCTAAAGAATGAATGGGCTAACACCATAGATTCAAGCACTCTCCCGACTTGCAAAGTTTTATTTATTTATTGAACTACTTTTTATTATGTTTTATTGTGTTTCTCTGTATTTAGATTTTTAAATGTATGAACAATGGTTTTAAGTTATATACTCCATTATATTTTATGATTGTTTGTTGTGTTTACGATGTATATATGTGCTTAAGTCTGATTCCCCGCTCATTGGGTGTGGCCTTTTTTTAAAGGAGGTGTCTCAATCTGCCTCCTTTGCTATAAATAGCAGACCCTGTATGTGTATGTGTATAGACTGTCCTGAGGAAGTGTTGTGATCACCACGAAACGCGTAGAAATAAAGTCTATTTTCTATTACATCCACTTGGACTCCTCTGGTCCATCATCCTGACCGGCGAGCAGCGCAGTCTGATACCCCATTCTCTTCACCTAGCAAAGGATCATTGTAACAGAGATGAGACTGACAATCATAGGGCACCAATGCATGCCCTAACAGTTGGTCCCTTATTTCAATGTTTGATAAGGCAATGTTTGTCGATACAGCAAATTTTGGAGTCATGTTCTCCTCTTTTTTAATGACCCAAAGTCTGTTAATCTCCAGAAACTGTGTAATATATTATACAACCTCCAAGAGAGTGCAAATGGGATGTAGGTGGTATTCATGTTGTCTGTTGACGCATAGGATCTGTTTTTAGTGGTCTAGTAGGACACAGAATGACATCTGCCATGGGCAATGGTCACAGATAAAGGACAAGCATCTGCTGCAGCACCAATTGTGATAAAGAACGCAAGTGAGCATTTGAAACGCGTCTTGCTCCCTTGCCCTGTCTATGCAACCTTTGTAACTTTTGTAAATTTTTAATGGACTTAAAATAAAGAAAGAATTATCGTATCAGACGCTGGAACAGCAACTTTTTTTTTTCCTTGAGCACCGATTGCTACATTATGAGCTAACAGGCGGACACTGACAGAAGATAAATATATGGCCTCTTTGCAATCCTATAATGTATATGTGACAAAAGCGATTTTCTTAGTGGGCCCCATTACCAATTAGGTCCCTGTACATTTGTACAGGTTGCACCAATGTTATGTCCTGACATGTATGCAATTAATTTGACAGATCAACATGATGTGGTAGTACATAGATGCCTGGAAACACTCTGCTTCAAGCTATCACAAATTTTATCAGCATATCCTCCAACAAATACAATGTGTCATTGGGAAAATTATACAGACTTCTGTAAAGATAGACTTCTCACATATCCCCCTGAATGTATCCCACAAACTCTCGACATCAAATTTTCACTTTTTGGGGGTCAACCCCCCTCCACATCTTCCCAAAGACACATATTGCCACATATTGCCAGCTCAACTGGCAAGATCAATAAATTAATTTTGCTACGTGAAGGTCAGCACAAAGAACAGACCTCCATTTTGATTTGGCTAGGGCACTATGATATTTTGTCTAATTAATTCAACTAACTTTAGACCATTTCCCATCTGAAAATTTCTCTTTAATAAGAAGACATTTGACAGTACTGGCTAGAAGCAGAGTAGTAGTTCCCTGAGGTTTAAGATGCTTTAAGATGGCTTAAAAGGTCACAGTTTATTCATAAAAAATCCCTTGTTTAATGTACTAGATTCTGGATAACTATATAAAGATCCAAAAATTCCTACCAACCTCATTAACAAAATGATTCTAAAATCTTAATTCTTTGTGCTAAAAGCTAACATTATCACCATAATTTTAGCAAGTACCGTTTGAGGCAATGTCAGATTTAATGCAATTATATATGCAGGCATGTCACTTGGGATCTGCAACTGCAAAGACTCATAGGATTTGAAATAAAAATACTAAAAATGAGTTCAGGCGATATTATACTATAAAAAAGTGTCACTAAAGAGCTACTTTTTAGGCGGTAATTAAAATATATCAGAGTTACAGGTTGGCTTTGAACACTAAACCTTTTCATAAAGAAAGCGGATTGTTTGGAGACAGTTATAACCTCTATCAATGGCTGTAATTTTCTTAGTTTACTTGCAAGCATATTTCTCTCTTGAATGCAATATTTACAGTATGTGCCGGAGGCAACACTGCAAACCTATTCTGTATGTTAAAACATAGTGCCACAGTAAAACTGCTATAAGTATACAGACTCTACAGTATATGAAGTATCAAGAGCAATTTCAAAGCACAATTCAGGTTGGATCTACCATGGAAAATATTGTCATTTCCACTCTGAGCCCAGGCTACTGTCTTCTATCTGAAAGCTTTCAAAACCAGTAGGTTGGTTGAGCATCTCAAGAGTTAAATTGTGGGCTCAACATCATATACAACATATGGTATATTGTGTACATGCCAGGAAACGTGGTTAACACCGAGGTGGGACCCTAGACAACTGCATTGCATGCTGAGGGTCTTGTATTTGGTAAATGTCTGACTTTTTTGTCTAGAATTATAGGCTTTCAGAACTCAAAATCATTCATTTGTACCATGGCTTCCAGTGCCGATAGGGATGACATGTTAAAGATTGGAAAGTTAGGAGCATTTGCTTTATGGGCCACATTAATAAAGGAAACCATGACACAGGACTGGATCCATTGCAAAACAAAGGTCACCTCAGAACAATCCCAAAGACCCCCATTGCCTTATAATGGGTCCATTGGGTTTTACCAAGGTGCATGAAGCGCTCTTTTTTTGCCATTTGAGAATGGAGCCTCACATGGACATTGACAAAGCCTAAGTCTTTTGACTTTATTGTGTCCTTAACTGCATATTAGGTTCCCCATCTGTAATGCCTCATTTATAGCATTGATCCCCTTATATAGGTCAGATAGAACATTTTGGCTAACTCGGTCTCCAGACTGAGGGTGCAACTGTACATTCTGTGCTACCTTTAGTTATACCCTGAAAAGCAATATCATTATCTGATGCACAGTAATATAACTGGTCTCTAAACACCCCATAAACATCTTACTTTCTTAGTTAATCTATACTTTATTGGAACTAATTATTACCACCCATTACCAAACACACACATTGAGACGTGTGGGATCAATATGTCATGTTTTGCAGTATATGCCATATACAGTATGTTATTCATAGTATTTATTATTTCCTTATTTATCTTTTGTAATTATGTATTGTTTGTTTATGTGCTAACAAGGCGACCTACAAACCTGGATCAGTTATACCAGTTTTGTCAGGAAGAATGGGCCCAAATTCTGACCAACTATTGTGAGAAGCTTGTGGAAGGATATCCCAAATGTTTGACCCAAGTTATTCAGTTTAATGACAATGGTACCAAATACTAATGAAATGTATGTAAACTTTTGACTTTGCAGTAAGTAATAAAAGTGCATTAAAACATTCTCTCTCTCTCCCATTATTCTGGCATTTGGCAAATATTAATAATTATGGTAATCCTAACTGACCTAAAACTGGTAAGGTTTATTCTGATTTCATGCCAGATATTGAGAAAAACATGCATATGTGTCTTTATATAGTGTATGTAAATTTCTGGTTTCAACTGTACATACATACGAATATATATAAATATTTATTTACATATTTATCATATATATATGTGTATATACACTCACTGGCCACTTTATTAGGTACACCTGTCCAACTGTGTGTTAAGACTTAATTTCTAATCAGCCAATCACATGGCGGCAACTCAGTGCATTTAGGCATGTAGACATGGTCAAGACAATCTCCTGTAGTTCAAACCGAGCATCAGTATGGGGAAGAAAGGTGATTTGAGTGCCTTTGAACGTGGCATGATTGTTGGTGCCAGAAGGGCTGGTCTGAGTATTTCAGAAACTGCTGATCTACTGGGATTTTCACGCACAACCATCTCTAGGGTTTACAGAGAATGGTCCGAAAAAGAAAAAAAATCCAGTGAGCGGCAGTTCTGTGGCCGGAAATGCCTTGTTGATGCCAGAGGTCAGAGGAGAATGGGCATACTGGTTCGAGCTGATAGAAAGGCAACAGTGACTCAAATTGCCACCCGTTACAACCAAGGTAGGCAGAAGAGCATCTCTGAACGCACAGTGCGTCGAACTTTGAGGCAGATGGGCTACAGCAGCAGAAGACCACACTGGGTACCACTCCTCTCAGCTAAGAACAGGAAACTGAGGCTACAATTTGCCCAAGCTCATCGAAATTGGACAGTAGAAGATTGGAAAAACGTTGCCTGGTCTGATGAGTCTCGATTTCTGCTGCGACATTCGGATGGTAGGGTCAGAATTTGGCGTAAACAACATGAAAGCATGGATCCATCCAGCCTTGTATCAACGGTTCAGGCTGGTGGTGGTGGTGTCATGGTGTGGGGAATTTTTTCTTGGCACTCTTTGGGCCCCTTGGTACCAATTGAGCATCGTTGCAACGCCACAGCCTACCTGAGTATTGTTGCTGACCATGTCCATCCCTTTATGACCACAATGTACCCAACATCTGATGGCTACTTTCAGCAGGATAATGCGCCATGTCATAAAGCTCGAATCATCTCAGATTGGTTTCTTGAACATGACAATGAGTTCACTGTACTCAAATGGCCTCCTCAGTCACCAGATCTCAATCCAATAGAGCATCTTTGGGATGTGGTGGAACGGGAGATTCGCATCAGGGATGTGCAGCCGACAAATCTGCGCCAACTGTGTGATGCCATCATGTCAATATGGTCCAAAATCTCTGAGGAATGCTTCCAGCACCTTGTTGAATCTCTGCCACGAAGAATTGAGGCAGTTCTGAAGGCAAAAGGGGGTCCAACCCGTTACTAGCATGGTGTACCTAATAAAGTGGCCAGTGAGTGTATATATATATATACAGTTGTGGCCAAAAGTATTGACACCCCTGCAATTCTGTCAGATAATACTCAGTTTGTTCCTGAAAATGATTGCAAACACAAATTCTTTGGTATTATTATCTTCATTTAATTTGTCTTAAATGAAAAAACACAAAAAGAATTGTCCTAAAGCCAAATTGGATATAATTCCACACCAAACATAAAAAAGAGGGTGGACAAAAGTATTGGCACTGTTCGAAAAATCATGTGATGCTTCTCTAATTTGTGTAATTAACAGCACCTGTAACTTACCTGTGGCACCTAACAGGTGTTGGCAATAACTAAATCACACTTGCAGCCAGTTGACATGGATTAAAGTTGACTCAACCTCTGTCCTGTGTCCTTGTGTGTACCACATTGAGCATGGAGAAAAGAAAGAAGACCAAAGAACTGTCTGAGGACTTGAGAAACCAAATTGTGAGGAAGCATGAGCAACCTCAAGGCTTCAAGTCCATCTCCAAAGACCTGAATGTTCCTGTGCCTACCGTGCACAGTGTCATCAAGAAGTTTAAAGCCCATGGCACTGTGGCTAACCTCCCTAGATGTGGACGGAAAAGAAAAATTGACAAGAGATTTCAATGCAAGATTGTGCAGATGTTGGATAAAGAACCTCGACTAACATCCAAACAAGTTCAAGCTGCCCTGCAGTCCGAGGGTACAACAGTGTCAACCCGTACTATCCATCGGTGTCTGAATGAAAAGGGACTGTATGGTAGGAGACCCAGGAAGACCCCACTTCTTACCCCGAGACATAAAAAAGCCAGGCTGGAGTTTGCCAAAACTTACCTGAAAAAGCCTAAAACGTTTTGGAAGAATGTTCTCTGGTCAGATGAGAAAAAATTAGAGCTTTTTGGGCAAAAGCATCAACATAGAGTTTACAGAAGAAAAAAAGAGGCATTCAAAGAAAAGAACACGGTCCATACAGTCAAACATGGCGGAGGTTCCCTGATGTTTTGGGGTTGCTTTGCTGCCTCTGGCACTGGACTGCTTGACCGTGTGCATGGCATTATGAAGTCTGAAGACTACCAACAAATTTTGCAGCATAATGTAGGGCCCAGTGTGAGAAAGCTTGGTCTCCCTCAGAGGTCATGGGTCTTCCAGCAGGACAATGACCCAAAACACACTTCAAAAAGCACTAGAAAATGGTTTGAGAGAAAGCACTAGAGACTTCTAAGGTGGCCAGAAATGAGTCCAGACCTGAATCCTATAGAACACCTGTGGAGAGATCTAAAAATGGAGCACCCTTCAAATATCAGGGACCTGGAGCAGTTTGCCAAAGAAGAATGGTCTAAAATTCCAGCAGAGCATTGTAAGAAACTCATTGATGGTTATCGGAATCGGTTGGTCGTAGTTATCTTGGCTAAAGGTTGTGCAACCAAGTATTAGGCTGAGGGTGCCAATACTTTTGTCTGGCCCATTTTTGGAGTTTTGTGTGAAATGATCAATGTTTTGCTTTTTGCTTCATTCTCTTTTGTGTTTTTTCATTTAAGACAAATTAAATGAAGATAATAATACCAAAGAATTTGTGTTTGCAATCATTTTTCAGTAAGAAACTGAGTATTATCTGACAGAATTGCAGGGGTGTCAATACTTTTGGCCACAACTGTATATATATTGGCAAAGATGCTGCACTATCAGCATGACCAATGCAAACTGCTACATAATTACAAAGCCCCTGCCTGTAAGAGGATATATTATTAAAACGCTGTCATTTGGAAGAAGTGCACTCATAGCATCTGTGTGACACTTGACACAAACCTGGCAAGCACAGAGAACCAAGCAATCTGCTGATCAATAATATTTTGGAACTTTTTTTGTCGCTTCAACTTTCGTGAATATATTTTTCGACTCTTGATGCTCTCTCTTACCTGCTGATACCTACTCTCAAATCTCAGTACGGTATGTCCCCTGCTAATGCTGACTGAACTAAAAACAATTCACGATGCAGATTAATGTTTAATATTTAGTATTATTCTGCTGAACTCCAGTCAAAAGTGCTTCTGTTTTGCTACTAGTGAATGTTCAATATAACCTAGTTACACACAGCTATGCATGGCACTTTGTATTAGCAGGAGCCCTTTAAAAGCTTAAAGAATACATCATGCCAAAAATGAAAACCTGAATGGATATGTCAAGTATGTGTTCTCATAAATTGTAACCAGGTACATGTATAATAGTTGAGCGCAATCTCCATTGATGAGGCTGGAATTAATGACCTTGGGGGACGGGGAGTTAGAACTTTGGCTGATGCAGTTAAACTAGATGTTGCCTTTCCATGTGCTTGACCTAATGGAGATGCTATCTCCTGGACTCAACTGCCGTTGGTTGCTATCACCAGAAAGGCACCTTTGTAGATGACATTTGATGCAGATGTGGATCTTGGCCATAGCTAATGAAGACTGTCCTGAGTTAAGGTCCTTTTATACATAGCTAGATCGCTAGCGATATCGCTAAAGCGTCACCGATTTTGTGATGCATCAGCGAGATCGCTAGCGATATCGCTATGTGTGATACTTACCTCCGACCGGCTTCCCCGCTGGCTATCGCTGATTGCGTGAGACTGTCCACGTCCATTTCTCGTCAGCCAATTCCTGCTGGCGCCGACGAGCGACGTGTGGACGCGGGCGGGAGGACGTCATCATTGCCGCATCTGAAAGGTAAGTAACGACCGCTGCTGCGTCGCTACGTCGCTATGAGATCTGCCTGCTTTGCAGCTCACTAGCAACCATTTAGCGATGCAGGAGCGATCCTGACCGAGTCATATCGTGGTCGGGATCGCTGGTGCATCGCTAAATGTAAAGGGGGTTGACACGTACCCGCTGGATATCGCTGATCGCGCTCGAATGTCCTGGGCCATTTTTTCCTCGTTGTCGTCCCGCTGACGCTGACTAGCGACGCATGGATGCAGGCGGAAGTCGTAATCATCGCTGCGGTGTGACAGGTAAGAGCGACCGCCGACGGATCGCTTATCGCTGCTGCGTCGCTGGAGAGATCTGCCTGTTTGGCAGCTCACTAGCGACCATTTAGTGATGCACCAGCGATCCTGACCAGGTCGTATCATTGTCGGGATCGCTGGTGCATCGCTAAATGTAACAGGAACCTTAGAAATCCCTTTTTTTTATCAGCTACACATACCCTAACAGTGGATACTGTACAATCAAAGGATCAGATAAAAAAATTCAATAATTTTATAATTAGGGCTGTGTAAACTACAAGAAAATCTCCACCCGAAATGTAGACTTGGTCATGCATTGGTAATCCATAAGTTAAATAAATAGAAATCGATGAAGTTTAGTAATTATGTTTCTTTTACTTACCGAGTTGTATACATTTTTAGCTGTTTTATTCTGGTGGGTATGTTTGCAAAAATTTGCAGCCATATTAGTTGTCCCCTTCTTAAATAAGTCTTGAATGTCAGGATGGAGACATGGTAAGCCTAGGCTACACATATCATACTTCATCTTTAGAAACTTAACTTCACATACTTGAGATACTTTTTCTTTTATCATTCATTATTTTAAGATCAAATGATGAGGTTCTAAAGCGTCATTGATCAAACGCAAGAAAGATCAAATGCTGAATTCAGGCGATGAACTGCTGAAACTGCTCTACTATACAAAACAATACTAGAACTGCACTGGCTGAACTTGAAGGCTGCGTTCTTCTAAGACTTGATGACCATAGGAATTGTTGAAGGTGGGATGTTGCAATCATTTCTGGCAGATGTGGAGTCACTAATGAATTTGCGGTATTACTGATTGGAAATAAATAGGCTTTATCAAAGCCATACATGAGACATTGGGATATTATGAGTTATTGCCATTTTAAACTACTGGATGTTTGGTAAGTTAAATAGATTCTGCACCTGCTTTACTTGTAGTTCATTCTTTATATAAAAATCAATTAAATTTACTATTCATACACCTAGTTTATTAACCTTAGCAGACTAAAAGCATTTTAGGAGCGCACATGTAAACAGAATAATCCCAATGTACAGGAGAAATATATAATTAATTGTCAGTAGCGTAAATGTAAGGATTTAGTAGTATTGATTGGAACTATTTTGCTACACACTGATTTCACAGAAAAGTCCTACAGAGAATAATTAATTGGTAGTTTTTGAACTTTGTTCTTGTCATATAGTTGACTGCATTAAAGGGTATGTACCAAGAATAGAAGTTACCCCCTAACAATAGGAACAATAGGATATTGGATCATATTCTATTCGACCAGAATCTGACAACTGGACCCCCATCAATCCTACTAAATGGAGCATTGGCCAATCATGTGTATCACAGCTCCATTCATTCTCAATAAGACTGACACAGATAGATGAGCACTGCACTCGACTGTCTCTGACAATCACATTAAGACTGAATATAACAGAAATATGCATGCTCAGCATATGCTCCAATCCAATGGAGCTTTTCCATCAATTGGAAAGTAGCAATGGACGAGCATGCTCGCCACTGCTCGATACTTGATCGAGTATCAGGGTGCTCGATCGGGTATCGAGCAATGCCGAGTATCGTGTGGTGCTTGAGTGCTCGGATCTCCGCAAGAAGCTCATTTTAATTATCTGAGCTGGGAAAGCGAGAGACTCATTTGAACTATCTGAGCCGAGAGAGAGCGAGTCTTCCGGAAAATTGCTTGAGTTTGCCATTCACTTCCATTATGCTCGCTACTCGAGTCAAGTATGTCCGAGCGTCAGACATGCTTGATTTTAGTAAAGAGCAATCGAGCATTTCAGTGACCTATCGATACGCTTGGAATGTTTAATACTATTCTGTGGGTAGTTTGTAACTTCTAATCTGGAACATACCCTTTCAAAGGGTTATTCTCAAGTTGTGTCTTAAGCAGCACACAGTTTACATACTTCCTTATTGCTGGGGGTGGGCACTCCTCCTTGATTGGCAGTCCTGATTCAGTACATTAATAGCACATTAATGGCTTTTTGTTTCTTTTTCTGAAATCTACATTGTTATAAGTATATTTCCATATAGAGTAAACAGTGTCTTAGAACATGCATTTGGCTCAAGTGAAAAGTGATTAGAACTGCTCTGGAAAACGCCAATCCTAGAGTCTGATGATTTTGCAAGATTGAGAGCTGCTTGGTCAGGAGCTAAGAGGGAGGGGCAGGGGGGAAAACAATGGTCTGGAAACAGGTGGCTGGGATCTCATTACTGGACTCACTCCTTAGCCTGGAATGTATATATGAATTTTTGCTTTCTTGGCCTTTTTTCAGAGAATATAAATGATAACACCAAAACTTTTTCTCCAATCATGGTTAGTGATTGGGTGAAGCCATTTATTGTCAAACTACTTTGTTTTCGCTTTTTAAATCATAATGACAACCCAAAACATTCAAATGAACCTGAACAAAAGTTCACATACCCTGATGATTTTGGCCTGATTACATGCACAGAAGTTGAAACAAATGGGTTTGAATGGCTACTAAAGGTAACATCCTCACCTGTGACTTGTTTGCTTGTAATCAGTGTGTGTATATAAAAGCTGAGTGAGTTTTTGGGATCCAGACAGACTCTTGCATCTTTTATCCAGCCACTGATGTTTTTGGATTGTGAGTCATGGGGAAAGCAAAAGAATTATCAATGGATCTACAGGAAAAGGTAGTTGAACTGTATAAAAGAGGAAAGGGATACAAAAAGGTATCCAAGGAATTGATAATGCCAGTCAGCAGCGATCAAACTGTGATTAACAAATGGAAAATCAGAGACTCTGTAAAAATAAAACCACGGTCAGGTAGACCAACAAAAATATTGTCCACAACTGCCAGAAAAATTGTTCGGGATGCAAAGAAAAACCCACAAATAAAATCAGCTAAAATACTGGACTCTCTGAAAACTAGCAATGTGGCAGTTTCAAGATTCACAATAAGGAGGCGCTTGAAGAAAAATGGGCTGCATGGCCGAGTCGCCAGAAGAAAGCCATTACTGCGCAAATGCCATAAAGTATCCCGCCTACAATACATAAAACAGCACAGAGACAAGCCTCAAAACTTCTGGAACAAAGTTATTTGGCGTGATGAGACCAAAATTTAACTTTTTGTCCACAACCATAAATGTTACATTTGGAGAGAGGTCAACAAGGCCTATGATGAAAGGAGCACCATTCCTACTGTAAAGCACGGAGGTGGATTGCTGATGCTTTGGGGATGTGTGAGCTACAAAGGCACAGGAAACTTGGTCAAAGTTGAAGGAAAGATGAATGCAGCACGTTATCAGCAAATACTGGAGGCAAATTTGCAATCATCAGCTTGGAAGCTGCGCATTGGACGTACTTGGCCTTTCCAATGTGACAATGATCCAAAACACAAGGTCAAGTCAACCTGTCATTGGCTACAGCAGAACAAAGTGAAGGTTCTCGAGTGGCCATCTCAGTCTCCTCACCTCAATATCATTGAGTCACTCTGGGGAGATCTCAAGCGCGCAGTTCATGCTAGACAGTCAAGGAATTTACAGGAACTGGAGACTTTTTGCCATGAAGAGTGGGCAGCTTTACCATCTGAAAAAATAAAGAACCTCATCCACAACTACCACAAAAGACTTCAAGCTGTCATTGATGTTAGAGGGGGTAATACATGGTATTAAGAAATGGGGTATGTGAACTTTTGATCAGGGTCATTTGGATGTTTTGGGTTGTCATTATGATTTAAAAAGCGAAAATACAGTAGTTTGACAATAAATGGCTTCAGAAAAAGTTTTGGTGTTATCATTCATAGTCTCTGATAAAAGGCCAAGAAAGCAAAAATTCTGCCGGGGTATGCAAACTTTTGAGCACAACTGTATGTATGTACGTTGCTGGCCATTTCTTTTCACCAGCTAAGGAATATATATGGTATGAGGGTGACCATGAAATTGGACATATTGTCCAAAGTTAGATGTTTAAATGTTTTTTGGCTAACTTTTGTAGCTGTTAACCATTTTAATAACTATATATCGAGTCCGCTTCATATGCAATTGTGACTGGATAATAACTAAGGGTCAGGAATGGATATGTCAGGAGTAGTAATGAGCAAGAACTAAAATGCTTGAATGCTCATTATTCGAACCAAGCATCTACTAATGCTCGGATGTTTGTTTAGAGTAATGAGTAGAATGGGAGTCAATGGGAAATCTGAACATTTTTCTGGCAGACCCTACAGGTACAGTTGTGACCAAAAGTATTGACACCCCTGCAATTCTGTCAGATAATGCTCAGTTTCTTCCTGAAAATGATTGCAAACACAAATTCTTTGGTATTATTATCATCATTTAATTTGTCTTAAATGAAAAAACACAAAAGAGAATGAAGCAAAAAGCAAAACATTGATCATTTCACACAAAACTCCAAAAATGACCAGACAAAAGTATTGGCACCCTCAGCCTAATACTTGGTTGCACAACCTTTAGCCAAAATAACTGCGACCAACTGCTTCCAGTAACCATCAATGAGTTTCTTACAATGCTCTGTGGGAAGTTTAGACCATTCTTCTTTAGCAAACTGCTCCAGGTCCCTGATATTTGAAGGGTGCCTTCTCCAAACTGCCATTTTTAGATCTCTATACAGGTGTTCTATGGGATTCAGGTCTGGACTCATTGCTGGCCACCTTAGAAGTCTCAAGTGCTTTCTCTCAAAACATTTTCTAGTGCTTTTTGAAGTGTGTTTTGGGTCATTGTCCTTCTGGAAGACCCATGACCTCTGAGGGAGACCCAGCTTTCTCACACTGGGCCCTACATTATGTTGCAAAATTTGTTGGTAGTCTTCAGACTTCATAATGCCATGCACACGGTCAAGCAGTCCAGTGCCAGAGGCAGCAAAGCAACCCCAAAACATCAGGGAACCTCCGCCATGTTTGACTGTAGGGACCGCGTTCTTTTCTTTGAATGCCTCTTTTTTCTCCTGCAAACTCTATGTTGATGCCTTTGCCCAAAAAGCTCTACTTTTGTCTCATCTGACCAGAGAACATTCTTCCAAAACGTTTTAGGCTTTTTCAGGTAAGTTTTGGCAAACTCCAGCCTGGCTTTTTTATGTCTCGGGGTAAGAAGTGGGGTCTTCCTGGGTCTCCTACCATACAGTCCTTTTTCATTCAGATGCCGATGGATAGTACGGGTTGACACTGCTGTACCCTCGGACTGCAGGGCAGCTTGAACTTGTTTGGATGTTAGTCGAGGTTCTTTATCCAACATCCGCACAATCTTGCGTTGAAATCTCTTGTCAATTTTTCTTTTCCGTCCACATCTAGGGAGGTTAGCCACAGTGCCATGGGCTTTAAATTTCTGTGCACGGTAGACACAGGAACATTCAGGTCTTTGGAGATGGACTTGTAGCCTTGAGATTGCTCATGCTTCCTCACAATTTGGTTTCTCAAGTCCTCAGACAGTTCTTTGGTCTTCTTTCTTTTCTCCATGCTCAATGTGGTACACACAAGGACACAGGACAGAGGTTGAGTCAATTTTAATCCATGTCAACTGGCTGCAAGTGTGATTTAGTTATTGCCAACACCTGTTAGGTGCCACAGGTAAGTTACAGGTGCTGTTAGTTACACAAATTAGAGAAGCATCACATGATTTTTCGAACAGTGCCAATACTTTTATCCACCCTTTTTATGTTTGGTGTGGAATTATATCCAATTTGGCTTTAGGACAATTCTTTTTGTGTTTTTTCATTTAAGACAAATTAAATGAAGATAATAATACCAAAGAATTTGTGTTTTCAATCATTTTCAGGAAGAAACTGAGTATTATCTGACAGAATTGCAGGGGTGTTAATACTTTTGGCCACAACTGTAGGTATGGGGGCAGTGAAAATGTTGAAATGGATGGAAAAAGTGCTGAATGGAAGGAGAACAGCATGGGAAAGTCCCCTAGAAGCATCTCTGACTCACTGCTGAGAACAATGGTGTCACACTTTTACTGTACTTAAAGGACTGACAATAAAACATTCAAAATCGACTAGAAATTGGAGTTCACAGGAAAAAAATGTTAAGAAACATCTTTTCCTGTATAATCTATCTAATATATAAAGCTCAATGTGGGTGTCTATGTATGTGTGTTTGTGTGTACGTCCGGGATTGGCATCCGCACCGTCGCAGCTACGGCCACAAAATTTGGCACAGTCACACGTCTGGACCCCGAGAGCGTCATAGGCTATGTTGTGAGGCGAAATTTTAGCCCCGCGCCTTCCAATTCACCAAAAAATTTTGCCCCTATCTACATAATGGGGAAAAAGTCTGTGCGTATCAAGCCCCGCCCCTCATTATGATGTCATAATGGTTGCCATGGCGACACTGATGTCATCAAGGTTGCAAGCTCCGCCCCTCATTATGACATCATAATGGTTGCCATGGCGACGCTAATGTCATAACAGGTTGCAATGGCGAAGATGCTGTCACAATGGATGCCATGGTGATGATGATGTCTTAATAGGTTGCAATGGTGACGGTTATGTCATAACGGTTGCCATGGGGATGATGTTATCATAATGGGTATATGGGCACGGGACTATGGGATGGAGGATGTGTGATGGGTATATGGGCACTGGACTATGGGATGGAGGATATGTATGATGGGTATATGGGCACTGGACTATGGGATGGCGGATATGTATGATGGGTATATGGGCACGGGATTATGGGATGGAGGACATGTATGATGGGTATATGGGCATGGGACTATGAGATGAAGGATGTGTGATGGGTATATGGGCACTCGACTATGGGATGGCGAATATGTATGATGGGTATATGGGTATGGGACTATGGGATGGAGGATGTGTGATGGGTATATGGGCACTCGACTATGGGATGGAGGATATGTATGATGGGTATATGGGCACGGGCCTATGGGATGGTGGATATGTATGATGGGTATATGGGCACGGGACTATGGGATGGAGGATAATTATAATTTATTATAACTAACAACAGTTAGTTACTATGCCCGAGCAGCGCCGAGCTCTTCAGCTAGTATATATATACAGGAGTGTATGTGTGTGTGTGTATGTGTGTGCGTATGTGTTTGTGTATCAAGCCCCGCCCTGCCTTATGATGTCAATATGGTTGCCATGACGACGCTGATGTCATAATGGGTTGCAATGGTGACGGTTATATCATAACGGTTGCCATGGTGATGATGATGTCATAATAGGCTGCCATGGTGAAGATGATGTCAAAATGGGTATATGGGCACAGAACTATGGGATGGAGAATGTGTGATGGGTATATGGGCACGGGACTATGGGATGGAGGATATGTATGATGGGTATATCTGCACGGGACTATAGGATGGTGGATATGTATGGTGGGAATATGGGTACGGGACTATGGGATGGCGAATACGTATGATGGGTATATGGGCACGGGACTATGGGATAGAGGATATGTATGATGGGTACAGATGAGCGACTTTGCCTTTTTTCGGGTCGAGTCAGGTTTCACGAAACCCAGCTTTTGCAAAAGTCGGGTCGAACGAAATTGTGAAAAGTCGAAGGCCGACTGAAACACGAAACCCAATGTAAGTCATTGGGGAAGAAAAGTCGGCAGTGAGTGGAGGACAGGAAACACACCTACAGTGTCCATTTTAATGCCAAAAACATAAATTCTTATTCCTTAAGCTTGTCAACCTTAGTTTACTTTATAATAATAGTTAGGCATTGAAAACTGGTGGTTATTTGGCTAAAGTTGTGGGGGGGGTAGTGCTGTCTCCAGATTTTCGTGGGCCCAGGGCCAAAGAGTGTCACTAGGCTCCTTTAACACATGACACAATTCATGATCCTTTGATACGGCAGAGAAATAGCGGTACAGTACAATGAAAAATACTTTGATTCTTACACATGACTGATATCCATTTTAAATTCTCCAATAGCTCCAAAAACAGACAGTATATTCCTCCATACAGTATTATGGCCACCGCATAGTGCGCCATACAGAGTAATGAGGCCCATATATTTCTCCATACAGAATCATTGGTCCCATATAATGTTCCATACAGTATATGATGAGCTCCACATAATGCTACAGTATATGTTGTTCACCATGGATGAAGCTCCACTGTCCTATGGGCCCAAATAATGCTCCATATATAATGGGCCCCATTTCTAATGCTCCAGTGTATAATGGACCCTGTAAATGCTGCTCCAGTGACTGATGTCCACCTTTGGAATGCTCCAGTGTATGGTGGGCCCCAGATATCATTCTCCAGAGTATCGTGCCCCCCAAAATGGCTCCCAACCTTTAAAACAATTAAATAAGTCTCCTCGCTAGGGAATCCCTGTACTCTGGACTTCTCATCGTCCCCATCTTCCACCTCTCTGCACTTGGACTGTTTAGGCAGCGGGCGTACAGACGTGATGTCATCGCGCTCTTTGACCAGAATGTCACTGTCAGGAAAAGTGTTTGGTTTCCAGGGGCAGTATGGTTGCAAAGCTGAACCTTAAAGGAATGTCCAGAAGGGCACCACCAGGAGTGGCGCCTGCGGCTTAATTGGACACAACACGGGCAACCTTAACCATGCCATCCACAAAAAAGCTGCACAGATTGCAAGCTTAATTCCGTTAACGAACGAGACTCAAGCATGCCCCCGCAGTCCGCGTCCAGCTTACTAGAGGGACGCGCGAGGCTCTGGCACGCGAGATCGGACAATAACAGGTCTGTCATGCCCTTAGATGTCCGGGGATGCACGCGTGCTACAATGAAAGGACCAGCGTGTATCGCTTACAGGTGCAGATAACACGCTGAACCCCGTTAGTGATGGGGATCTGGGATTACAATTCTTCCCCGCGAACAAGCATTTCCCAGTAAGTGCAGGTCAACCGTAATTCCGTAATTAGGCCTAAACGGCATTCCAGAAAGAATGTGAAAAAATTAAGTGTCCAAACCACAGGTGCTGTAGCTTGCGTAACAGCTGGGCTCCTCTGCTGAGTAGCACACAGTTCTTACATAAACAGGCGGCATAGCTTGGTTCATGGAATCATAGAATCATAGAATCGTAGAGTTGGAAGGGACCTCCTGGGCCATCTGGTCCAACCCCCTGCTCAAAGCAGGATTCGCTAAATCATCCCAGTCAGATGTCTGTCAAGCCTCTGTTTGAACACTTCCATTGAAGGAGAACTCACCACTTCTCGTGGCAGCTTGTTCCACTCATTGGTCACTCTAACTGTCAAAAAGTTTTTTCTAATATCTAATCTGTGTCTCCTCCCATTCAGTTTCATCCCATTGCTTCTAGTCTTTCCTTGTGCAAATGAGAATAAAGTTGATCCTTCTACAATGTGACAGCCCTTTAAATATTTGTAGACACTTATTAAGTCACCTCTCAGTCTTCTCTTTTGCAAACTAAACATTCCCAAATCCTGCAACCTTTCCTCATAAGACAGGGTTTGCAGACCGGTCACCATTCTGGTCGCTCTTTTCTGAACTTGCTCCAGCTTGTTGATGTCTTTTTTAAAATGTGGTGCCCAAAACTGGACACAATATTCCAGATGAGGTCTGACCAAAGAGGAGTAGAGGGAAATAATGACTTCACGTGATCTAGACTGTATGCTTCTGTTAATACATCCTAGAATTGCATTTGCCTTTTTTCCTGCTGCATCACACTGTTGACGCAAATTCAGTCTGTGATCTATTAGTATACCCAAGTCTTTTTCACATGTGCTGTTGCTTAGCCCTATTCCTCCCATTCTGTATATGTTTTTTTCATTTTTACTCTGCTGAGTAGCATACACAGTTACTAGGCCCAAAGTATTAAGTGGTGTAAATGCAGTCAAAAACTGGTTCTTTCATAAACAGGCGGCATAGCTTGGTTCATGGGTGGGCTCTTCTTCTGAGTAGCAGACACAGTTACTAGGCCCAAAAGGATTTTCAGGACAATATGCGGTAAAAAATTAGTAGAAACCCACATGGTGTAGCTTCTTCACAGGTGTACTACACCGCTGGCTACCAGACACCGCTACTATGCCCTAAAACTGTCTTATATCATTGAAAACCATTATTAATGTGAAAAAAAGATACGCTTTTGTTTAACGAAACATTCTTGAACGGAAACTCGAACAGCCGAATTTTAATCAAAGTGTTGTAGTTCGACGAACGGATCTAACACCGCCCAAAACAGCTAGAATTTGAACTTGGC
The DNA here is from genome assembly GCF_039654945.1 of Dendrobates tinctorius. Taxonomy (NCBI): domain Eukaryota; kingdom Metazoa; phylum Chordata; class Amphibia; order Anura; family Dendrobatidae; genus Dendrobates; species Dendrobates tinctorius. The sequence goes on from NW_027361830.1 coordinate 10,585,437, forward strand.
CAACAGTTCCACTCAAACACCACTTATCTGTAATCAAGAGGCAGACTCAGATGGTCTCAGGCACAGTATGGATTCGACAAAATTGCAGAAAGTTGAGAAAGGGTACAGTATCACCGGATAACAGGTTTATATAGCATAGTTTAAACATTTAAAATCTCCGTGTTTATTTCCAGAGTCCGACAAAGACACTCACAGCCTCAGTATGGATTAGACAACAATCTAAAAAGTAGAATAAAGGAAATGTTTTTGAAGCGTACATAAGTATACACTGTTGGGGTATGTTTAAATCTTCATATATATTTCTGTCTCAGTAAGACAGTCCAGACTCTCCGCAAGAGGAAACGAGATGGATAAAAGTACAGACATAAAGTCGAGTGATTGCAGAAATTTAGGAATTACTAATCAGGGGAAAAACTCCCGGGAGAATTCTCAGAGGCGATGCTGACCCTCAATTACTTTGTGTGTGGAGACAGCGAAAACAGTTCTTTGTGAAGAAAGGGTTGCTGTATCGCAGTACTGTTGATCACATCACCGGTACTCATCTCCATCAAATTTTGATCACAGGGAGAGATGTAGACATGGTCCTCACTGCCTATCATGATCTGTCAGGTAACTTTGGAGTGCAAAAGACAGAAGCCACAGGCTGTAGGCGATTCTATTGGATTGGCATGAGAGGGCACATTTAAAAATGTGGGCAGGAATGTCACACGTCTGTGAGTAGGAAAACTGTGAAAGCTGATGAAAAACCACCACTGCATCTCATTGTGAGTCGACGTCCATAAGAAACAGAAGCCATTGATCATCTAAAGCTAGAGCCCGGCCAGCAGGACAGGGCATAGCTGCGTCTTAACCATCATCTATCAGTTCACCAAATTTTTAGTGGCAGTCCCAGGGAAGGATTTGACAGCCCAGACTACACAGCGGAGGAGCAGGGAGAGGTAAATATTGCAAATGCTGGGGCCCTGCCCAAGCAAGGGGGGCCCACTCGTGGGCATCGGTACTGGCACTGGGCCCCTCATAGTACGTCGGTGTGTCTGACGGCGGGTGTGCACCCCCACCATCAGAGACACTTGATTGCACCATGAGGGACCCTGTGCCAGTGCCGGCGCCCAAGAGTCGGCCCACCCACCTGTCCAGGGCAATGGCACTCGCACGGATGCATGCGCTAGGTGATGACCCCGGCCATGGGGGGGAGGCAGCCCAGTTAGGGAGGTTTAAAAAATGGCATATGTTGATGTTGGACATTCAGCAGCTGCAAATGGAGGAATTGAAGAAGTCCGAGGAAGAGGAGGAAAAAAGCGAGCCATTTTTCTGGCAACCTATGTGTCATCAGGGGAAGGTGGGACAAAATCATTTGAAACCCATGCATGGTTTATTTTAATGAAGGTTAGATCATCAACATTTTGGGTCGACAGACGGGTCCTTTTTTCTGTCAGGATTGAGCCAGCAGCACTGAAGACTCTTTCCGATAGCACACTAGCAGCAGGGCAAGCGAGCTCCTGTAAGGCATATTGTGCCAATTCAGGCCAGGCGTCCAGTTTAGAGGCCCAATAGTCAAAGGGGAATGACCTGTGAGGGAGAACATCGATATGGGACAACAAGTAGTTTGTAACCATAGTTGACAACTGCTGTCTCCTGTCACTTTCAATCGATGCAGTATTACCAGTCGTGTAAGTGGGACTTGAAAAATCAGTCCACAACATGGTCATGAAACCCCTGTCTCCAATGCCACTTCTGATGTGTGCACCACGAACACCTCTTCCATATTGACCCCTACGGCTCGTTGGAGAACTATCACTGCTGCTGTGTGCTGGGAATGCCTCAAACAAACGGTTTACCAGGGTTCCTTGTTTGTTAGCCAATATTAGGTCAAGGTTCTCCTATGGCATGATGTTTTGGAATTTGCCTTTATAGCATGGATCCAGGATGCTGGCCCACCAGTAGTCATCATCATTCATCATTTTGGCAATGCGGGGGTCCCTTTTTAGCATCTGCAAGGCATAAAATGACATGTGGGCCAAAGTTCCAGGTGTCAATGATGCACTGCGAGTGCTGGGTGGAGGAGCACTTTCTGGCAAATCCACATCCCTCCAGTCACACACAAACCCTGTACCAGACTTTGCCACGCCAACATTTTCTCTTGCCCCACGAGAAGCATCCTCCTCCCCCCCTAAATAATCTTCCCCATCATCATCCTCCTCCTCCTCTTCCTCTTCTTCCACCACCTCGTCCAGGAGAGATCCCGGAGCAGACAATGGCTGACTGTCATCAAGGCTTCCCTCCTCCTCTTCCTCATCCTCCTCGGCTGCAGACGCCTGCTCCTTAATGTGCATCAAAGTTTGCATGAGCAGACGCATAAGTGGGATGCTCATGCTTATGATGGCGTCGTCTGCGCTTACCAGTCGTGTGCATTCCTCAAAACACTGAAGGACTGTACAGAGGTCTTTCAGCTTCGACCACTGCACACCCGACAACTCCATGTCTGCCCTCAAAGTGCCTGGTCGTGTATCCTCCCACAAATGCATTACAGCCTGCCTCTGTCCGCACAGCCTCTCAACCATGTGCAGGGTGGAGTTCCACCTTGTTGCCACATCGATAATTTGGTGGTGCTTGGGAAGATGGAGCAACCGCCTCAGCTTCTGCATACGACTGGAGTGTACGGGCGACTGGCGGATGTGCGAGCACAGTCTTTGGACCTTCTGGAGCAGGCCTGTTAACTCCAGATAATTATTGAGGAAGCACTGCACCACCAGGTTCAAGGTGTGAGCCAGGCAAGGTATGTGTCGGAGTTTTGAAAGGGCTATGGGTGCCACAAAATTCCGGCTGTTATCACTAACTACCTTTTTGCCTCAAGATGTTGACTGCCCAGCCATTACTCAGTTTGTCGCTGCAAGTAGTCGGCCAGTACCTCCGCGGTGTGTCTGTCGCCCAAACACATCATCTTCAACACAGCCTGCTGACGCTTACCACTAGCTGTTCGATAGTGGGACACCGAGTGTGCAACACTGGCAGCTGCGAATGACGAGCTCGTGCGACTGCGCTCTGTGGACGAGCTTTCACTTCTGGAGGAGGAGGAGGAGGGTCGAACGCCTACACCCAACTGTTTCCTATACCGTGGGCTAGGCAGCACTGTCCCACCGACACGTATCGGCCCTGGCCATGCCTACTGGACCATGCAACTGTTGTGAGGTGCACCTTTCCACTCACTGATTGCTTGAGTGCATGGACAATGCGGTCTTTCACATGAAGGTGGAGGGCTGGGATGGCTTTGCGAGAAAAGAAGTGCCGGCTGGGTAGATCATAGCGTGGTACTGCGTAGGCCATGAGTTCGTGGAAAGCTTCGCTTTCAACCAACCGGTAGGGCATCATCTCTAACGAGATTAGTTTGGCAATGCGGGCGTTCAAACCTAGTGTACGCAGATGAGAGGATGAGTACTTTCTTGTCCTACTCATAGTCTTGGGTAGGGTGAGCTGGACTTGAGAGCTGCATATAGTGGAACTAGTGGTGGACATGGCGGACTGAGAGAGGGTTGATGATGGTGATGGAGTTGGCGTTCTTTCTGATGGCCTAGATTCAGTCTTTCGTAGCAATAACATTGTGATTCCCTGACTGCTTTGGCCTTGCGAAGACACCTCAACATTTGCTGCTGGTGATGTTCTAACCGGTGGGCTTACAGTGGGGGAAACAATGTAACGTTGCTGACTACCTTCATTGAGAGCAGTTGCACATGTGGTATGTGAGGTTTGGTAGTCCGTCCACGCTTGCAAGTGCATGGTGGTTAAATGTCTAAGCATGCAACTGGTATTCAAATTTCTCAGATTTTTTCCTCGGCTAAAGGTCTTTGCGCACTTCTTACAGATAACCTTTGCCTGATCATTAGGATTTTGTTCAAAAAAGTGCCACACTGCACTCTTCCTACTATGGAAGACATTTTGAGGCCTTGCACGCTGTGCTAATTTGACCGTGTGGCCTAGCTGTCCTGCAACTCTTTTGGTTTTTGTAACCCGTTTTTGGACTGCTCCGGGCCTGCCAGATAACAGCTGTTGCGATGTCGATGCCTGCTGCGGATGCTCCTCCTCCTCCTCTTCTGAGCTATTGGCAGCGGCACCCTCTTCCCCCAATGGTTGCCAATCTGGGTCAACAAATGGGTCATCCATCACCTCCTCTTCAATGTCATGTGCACCTTCCTCTGTGTCACCATGTAAGGTGGTATAGTATGCGGGAAGGGGCACCTGAGTTTCATCAGGGTCAGATTCTGGCTCAGTACACTGCGAGGACAATATAGTGCTCTGAGTGAATGTACCAGCAGATAAATCTAGCAGTGGCTGTGCATCAGTGCACTCCATGTCAGATTCTTCTTGGACTGGGTAATTCACGATTTGACTTGATAACCCAGGCATGGTATGTGAAAAGAGCTCCATGGAGTAATCTGTAGTGTGGCCTGCCGCATCCTTTACTTTTGGTAGGGGTGAAGGACACAAGGAAAGGTGTGGTTCCTGACCATGAGCCTCCAATGATGACTCAGTGCTTTTATTTTTTGAAAGTTCAGAAGAGGAGGCGATAGAGCTGGAGGCTGTGTCAGCAATGTAAGCCAAAACTTGTTCCTGAAGCTCCGGCTTTAAAAGCGGTTTACCTACTCCCACAAAAGGGAGCCTTCAAGGCCTTTTGGAGCCAGACGATGACGCAGGCTCAACACCTCCTGCATTAGGTGCTATTGTGCTTTTGCCACTACCAGCAGATCCATCACCACCACCAACACCATCATTACCAGCTGGCAACCCCCGCCCACTTCCACGGCCTCTTCCAACACACTTCCTCATTTTTGGGAAAATGTACCCAAAATACCACCAGCAACATGGTACTGTAAAACAAGGTACAAGGTGTATATAGTATTGGGGAGAATTTGAATCTCCCTACAGACTTGAGGACACTGAACTATAATCTCAGGCCCAGTGTAGATTACACCTCAATATAACAGGCTGAAATTGGATGGTGTATAAAATGTCTATAAAGGACTGGGGAGAATTTGAATCTCCCTACAGACTTGAGGACACTGAACTATTATCTCAGGCCCAGTGTAGATTACACCTCAATATAATAGGCTGAAATTGGATGGTGTAAAAAAGTCTATATAGGACTGGGGGAGAATTTGAATCTCCCTACAGACTTGACGACACTGAACTAATATCTCAGGCCCAGTGTAGATTACACCTCAATATAACAGGCTGAAATTGGATGGTGTATAAAATGTCTATATAGGACTGGGGAGAATTTGAATCTCCCTAGAGATTTTAGCAAGCTGACAATGATGCTCTCAGTCCCAAGTATGGCAGCAGGCAGCCTAATAATCAGGACTGCTGCACACAAGTGTGGAAAAATGAACGCTTGGTAACTGGGCAAAAAAGAGGATGAAAAGTATTTTTGCTTTTAAAAAAGCAGTTTGCATAGCAGTGTGAAAACAGCAATGCAGCTATCAGGGAGCCTTATAAGGCAGCCTAATAACCAACAGAGCTGATGCACCAAAATATAGCCTCCCCTTGCACTGCACACTAACTGGTGTGTTGTACAGGCAAAATCGCTAGCAGCAGAAGCAGTTTTTTTGTATCTTCTTCCCTGCCTAACGCTCTCCCTACAGAATCATCATCATCAGCAGCAGCAGATCTCCTTATTCTGGGATCAGCAGAAGTAAGACGGCGGTTGGCGTGCACGCCCTTTTATAGCCCCTGTGACACTACACAAAGCAAGCCAATCACTTGCATGCCCTTCTCAAAGATGGTGGCGACCGCTGCCTATGTCCATCATTGGATGAAAAAGGGCCCTGGAAGCATCTTTTGAAATGCGACTTTGGCGCTCTGGTCGCCGACCTCGTGGTCGACCTCACGCTATGGTCGGGTTTCGTTTCATGAAACCTGACTTTTGCGAAAGTCTGCGACAATTGAAATTGACCGACCCGTTTCGCTCAACTCTAATGATGGGGATATGGGCACTGGACTGTGGGATGGAGAATATGTATGATGGGAATATGGGCATGGGACTACGGAATGGAGGATATGTATGATGGGAATATGGGCATGGGACTATGGGATGGAGGATATGTATGATGGGTATATGGACATGGGACTATGGGATGGAGGATATGTATGATGGGTATATGTGTATGTGTGTGTGTGTGTCGACAATGTCATAATCATATGATGATATCACAATCAATCAATGATGTCATAATCAACTGATGATGTCATAATTATTCAGTGATGTCATAATCATTTGATGATGTCATAATCAACTGATGATGTCATAATCATTTGATGTCATAATTATTCGATGAGGTCATGATCATTTTATGATGTCAAAATCAACTGATGATGCCCCGCTGATGATGTCATAATCATTTGATGATGTCACAATCAATCGATGATGTCATAATCAACTGATGAAATCATAATCAACTGATAATGTCCCTGCTATGCGGAGTTGGCGGGGCTATGTGGAGTGGGTGTGGCTTGACACACACACATACACCTATGGATGGAGGATGTGTGATGGTATATGGGCATGGGACTATGGGATGGAGGATGTGTGTTGGGTATATGGGCATGGGTCTATGGGATGGAGGATATGTGTGATGGGTATATGGGCATGGAACTATGGGATGGAGGATATGTGTGATGGGTATATGGGCATGGAACTATGGATGGAGGATGTGTATCATGGGTATATGGGCATGGGACTATGGGATGGAGGATGTGTGATGGAGGATAATGGAGGATGGAGGATAATCATTATAATTTGTTATAACTAACCACAGTTAGTTACTATGCCCGGGCAACGCCGGGCTCTTCAGCTAGTGACTTATATATAAGGCAACATTTGAAAAGAATTTACAAAAATATAATAATTTAAGTAAACCGAAATGGAAAATTTTTATAAAACAAAATCAGAAATTTCAGTGTAATTTATGAAGGAAACAAGAGCTGCCAAAACTAAATGGAACTGTGGTTGTTACATATGGCTAGTCACATATAAAAAAAATTTTGTTTCTATGTTTAGATAAATTGTGAACAAGGCCTCTTGGCCGAAACATCAATATTTTTTGTCATATAAGCCAAGCATATGTTTCTAACAGAGAAAATATGAAATTTTGAAATAAATCATCACCTTGCATGAAATTAGTGTCTCAAGGTTTTCTCTCTAGAATATTGGACATTTTTCCTCGTTTACACTATACATTGGTTGGCAACCCCCTTATTTTACTGTTTTGTAGATGGAAGAGGGACTCAGATACACACTGTATTAGACATAAGGAGGGCCTCATACACATTCTGTTCAAATTGTCATGTAGTGGTACTCCTAGACTCATAAAGGCTATGCACTAAGTGAAAAGCCTCCCAAAAATTTCAGGCAGTGTCATCCATACACCCTTGAAGATAAGATCTGGAAGGCCTCATTGAAATATTGTGAACAAAGTGTAGTTATGGTACTCCTGCACTCATAAAGGCTTTGCACACAGTGCAAAGCCAGGCAAAAATTACAAGCCGGGTGATCCATACACCCTTGAAGATAGCAACTAGAGTGCCCCATTCAAATGTTAAGAAAGTGTAGATGTGGTACTTCTACACTCATAAAAGCTATGCACTCAGTGCAAAGCAAGACAAAAATTACAGGCAGTGCCATACATACATCCTTGAAGGCAATAATTCTAGGAACTCATTTAAATATTAAAAAATGTGGATATGGTGCTTATACACTCATAAATGCTCAGCACACAGTGCAAAGTTAGAAAAAATTATAAAGAGGTTTATTCTTAGACCATTGAAAACAACAACAACTGGTGGGCCTTATTTAAATATTAAGAAAGTGTAGGTGTGATAGTTTTACACTCATAAAGGCTCTGCACACAGTGCAAAGTTATAAAAAAATAATAAGGGTCATACATACACCCTTGAAGGCAACAACTGAAGGACCTCATTCAGATAGTCGGAAAGTTTAGTTGTGGTACTCCTACACTCATAAAGGTTCTGCACACTGTGCAAAGTCAGAAAAGAAATTATAAGGAGGGTCCTTCATAGACACCTGCAGAAAACAACTGGGGGGCCTAATTCAAATTTTAAGAAAGTGTAGTTGTGGTACTTATACACACTCATAAATGCTCTGCACACAGTGCAAAGCCAGAAAAAATTATGAGGAGGGTCATCCAAAAAACCTTGAAGGCAAATGGGGGATCATGCAAATATTAAGAAAGTGTAGTTGTGGTACTCTTACACTCATAATTACTCTGCAGACAGTGCAAAGCCAGACAAAAATTTCAAGCTGGTTCATCCTGACACCCTTGAAAGCAACAACTGGAGGACCTCATTCAAATATTGAATCTTAAAGACACTTTCTGTGCTGCTGTCATCTGGTGGTGTGCAAAGGTTGGGGCTAATCCAAGCTTTGTTCATTTTTATCAGAGTAAGCCTGTCATCATTTTCTGTTCAATGGCGAAGGCTCATGTCTGTTATAACCCTCCCAGTGGCGCTAAAAACTGTCTCAGACAAAACACTAGTGGCAGGGCAGCACAACATCTCAAAGGCATAGAGGGATAGCTCATGCCAGGTGTCCAGCTTTGAGACCCAATAGTTAAAGGTCGCAGAGGAAGTATGGAGTACGATGATTTGGTTGGCCAGGTATTGATTGATCATCTTTAAAAACCATTCTCTCCTTGTCAAAAATACTCAATCATCAAGGCCTGGATGCTGGGAAGGTGTCATGACATTGGCCCAGGACTTTGACAGTGTACTCCTGCCTCTGCTGTTCCTGGTGTGTGTCTCCCTTGCCTCTCCTCCTTGGTTTGGCCATGAAGCTTGGTCCCTGCAGCTAGCGTTGTTTGATGGGAATTTTTTCAACATATTTTCCACAATGGCCTTCGGGTATAGCACCATTTTAGTAGACTTATCCACCTCAGGAAGGAGAGGCACAAGGTTCTCCTTGTTTCGTGGGTCTAGCAGTGTGAACAACCAGTGCTCAATTTCGGCAAAGATGAATGTAACATAAGGTTCACAGAAAAGGCAGCGGTACGTAAAGTTGGCCAAGCTCCCTACAGCCAACAATTGTCTCCACCATGATGATGACTCTCCATCTCCTCCTCGCTCTCTTAATCCTCACTTGCTTCCTCAGCCCATCAATGTAGGAGAGATGGGATGAAGCTTGTGTGGGTACTAGCCTCTGTTGCGTTAGAAACCAGCTCCTTTTCTTCCTCCGCCTCCTCAGCCTCCACCTCCTCATTGTTACCCAAACCATGCTGTACGGATGAGGATGAGTTGAGGCTGGGTAGGGTAGTATCTCCCTGTCTCACATATTCCTCCATCTCCACCTGGTCTGCATGCAAAGATTCATGTTTAGTTGTGAGCAGCAACTGTTTAAGTAGGCATAGAAGCTGGATCATTGCGCTGATTATGGCATCATCATCGCTCACCTTCTTTGTGGAGTCCTCCAAGTCTTGAAAAACTGCACAAATGTAAGGCATCCATTCGCACTCCTCAGTTGCTAGGTGTGGAGGCTGACCAGAATATCGATGTCTATGTTAGAATCATAGAATCATAGAATCGTAGAGTTGGAAGGGACCTCCTGGGCCATCTGGTCCAACCCCCTGCTCAAAGCAGGATTCGCTAAATCATCCCAGTTAGATGTCTGTCCAGCCTCTGTTTGAAGACTTCCATTGAAGGAGCTGGTTCCATTGTTGGAGCTGGTATTCAGCACCTGGCCTCTGCTGCTCACAAAGCCTTGCCAACATGTGCAGTGTGGAGTTCCAGTGGGTGGTCAAGTTGGACACTAGTTGTTTAGCTGGCACCTGCATGCGTTGCTGCTGCACCGCCAGGGCAGCGGCAGCTGTAGCTACTTGCGAAAATGGGCACTGACACGGCATAGCATGACCAGATGCTCTGGCAAATCTGGGTAGGTGTTCAGAAACTGCTGAACCACCAAGTTGAGCAAGTGGATCATCGAACATGTGTGAGCTTGCCAAGCTTCACAGCCACCACCATATTATGGCCATTATCACATATGACCATGTTTGGTTGTAGGTTCAGCAGCGAGGGCCACAGATCTGCCTGGTTTGTTATTCCTTTCAATAACTCTGCTGCGGTATAATGTTTGTCTCCTAAACGAACTAGTCTCAGCAGAGCCTGTTGTTGCTTTGCTAAGGCAGTGCTGCAGAGCTTCCTGGTGATGTGGATGACTGCTCTGAGATAACAAATCAGAGATGGAGGAAGAGTATCAGCAGGAGGGGGTGCAGTAACTGGTATAGGAGGTTGAGTAAACGCTGACAGAAGTAGGGCCAGCAATTCTCAGAGTCGGTAGTACATGTGCTGTGCCCGGGTGGGACTCGGCCCCCAACCTCCACAATGTTCACCTTGTGTGCTGTCAGGGAAATGTAACACCCCTGACCACAGTCGTTTGTCCACGTGTCAGTTGTTAAGTGGACAATCCTGTTATGTGAGTTGGTCAGGACACGGGCATTGTCCCTGGACACATTCTGATACAAGGTGGGGGCGCCACACTGGAAGAAATTGTGGCGGCTGGGGACCGAGTAATGAGGGGCGACTGCCACCATGAGTCATCAGAAATCCTCTATGTTTACAAGGGTAAAAGGCAACATTTCCACTGCAAGCAGCCTGGAAATGTACCCGTTTATCGTTTGGACTTGTGGGTGGGTGGCTGAGAACTTTCTTTTTCATTCCAAAGCCTAGGGTAGAACAGCTGATACTTTGCTGAACCATCATACTAAAAGTCCTTCTAAGGGCTAATCTTGTGCTTTGATGTTTGAAGCTAATGGTAGAGACTAAAGGCCTCGTCACACATAGCGATCTCACTAGCGAGATCGCTGCTGAGTCACAAATTTTGTGACACAACAGCGATCTCACCAGCGAGATCGCTGTGTGTGACAGCGATCAGCGACCGGCCCCCCTGCCGGTATCACTGATCGCTCTGGGAAATCTCTGGACATTTCTTTCGTCTCTGATCTCCCGCTGGTCAGCACGCATCGCTGCGTGTGACAGGCGGGAGACCAGCGATCAGCGATAGAATAATAAAAAAAATAAAAAATATTGTTATTCTCACCTTCCGGCATCCTGCGCAGCCATCCCGCCTCTCTCCACGCTCCCGGTCCCAGTGATCCTTTGCAAGAATGACCGTGAGACTTCGCGATCCCACGAGAACGGACGTCATCGCGGTAATTCTCGCAAAGGATTACTGGGACCGGAGCGTGAAGAGAGGCGGGAATGCTGCACGGGACGTTGGAAGGTGAGAATAACAATCATTTTTCTTTTAATTCTATTTTTGACATGAATCAGCGCTGAATACAGCGATGTCGCGCGCGCGGCGTCGCTGTGCTAATCGCTGGTGAAGCTGTCTGTCTGACAGCTCATCAGCGATCACATAGCGACTTACCAGCGATCCTGACACGTTGATATCGTTGTCGGGATCACTGGTAAGTCGCTATGTGTGATGGGGTCTTAAATAGAAAGCAGATTTCCTATCTGATAGCATGTAGGAACCTTCTGCCAGAGTTGCTCAGAGCATCATGTGTAGCAGAGAAATAACCACTGTGTGATCACAGAAAACAGGCTGGATCACTGGAGAGACAATAAGTCGAGCTGCAAGAGTAGGACAGAAGGGCCAAATTAAAGGCAGGTGCAAGGGGAGCGGGGAGCAGCAGGGGGCAATGGGTAAGCTAGTGAAAGGCAATGACAAGTGCAATGCCAGGAAACCAGGAGAGCTGAGTGGGAGAGAGCCTGGTTTTAACACTTTCAGGAGGGGAAAATTCAGAAAAGGTGTGAGAGGAGCCCGTGTGTGTGAGGGTCTGAACCAGCAAGCCATGCCACCTTAGTGAATGATGTCAGGTTGGACCTCACTTGATTATGCAAAATTGAGTGATGACGTCAGCACAGGCTCATGTGAAAAAGAGAGATTGTTGAAAAATAATATTGCTCTGAAATGTTACAAACCATAAACATAGTTATCCATTATGGAAACTGTAAATTAAACTAAAGTTGTAGTTTATTCATTGTGTTGACACTTTATTGGGGAACAGTTATTCTCTCGGACTTCTGAGGCAACAGTAGCTTCCAGCTTGTCTTGCATTTGTGGTTTCTCATAGGATATCAACAGGGCTGGATCAAGACTGGAGAATGAGAATGTTACTGGACAAATAATATAGTGAATGCTCCTAGCTGTAGGAGGTCACTTGTTAGTGAAAACTTTAAGGCAAATGCCCTTTCTGCCTTGCCTATAATTCAGCTCAGGACAGTTATTGCAGTATATTAAAGGACTAGCTGAAGAGCCCGGCATTGCCCGGGCATAGTAACTAACTGTGGTTAGTTATAACAAATTATAACGATTATCCTCCATCCTATAGCCCAGTGGCCATATACCATCACACATCCTCCATCCCATAGTCCCAAGCCCATATAACCATCACACATTCTCCATCCCATAGGTGTATGTGTGTGTATCAAGCCACGCCCACTCCACATAGCCTCGCCCACTCCGCATAGCAGGGAAATCATCAGTTGATTATGACATCATCAAATGATCATGACCTCATTGAATAATTATGACATCAAATGATTATCACATCACCAAATAATTATGACATCATCAGTTGATTATGACATCATCAGTTGATTATGACATAATCGATTGTGATATCATCAAATGATTATAACATCATCAGCGGGGCATCATCAGTTTATTATGACATTAAATGATCATGACCTCATTGAATAATTATGACATCAAATGATTACGACATCACCAAATAATTATGACATCATCAGTTGATTATGACATCATCAAATGATCATAACCCCATTGAATAATTATGACATCATTAGGTGTTTATGACATCATCAGCGGGGCATCATCAGTTTATTATGACATTAAATGATCATGACCTCATAGAATAATTATGACATCAAATGATTACATCATCAGTTGATTATGACATCATCAAATGATTATGACCTCATTGAATAATTATGACATCATCAGTTGATTATGACATCAGCGATTGACTGTGGTATAATCAAAAGATTATGACATCATCAGCAGGGCATCAGCAGTTGATTATGACATCATCAAATGATCATGACCTCATTGAATAATTATGACATCATCAAATGATTATGACATCATTGAATAATTGTGACATCATCAGTTGATTATGACATCATCAATTGATTGTGATATCATAATATAATTATGACATTGTCAATACACACACACACACATATACCCATCATACATATCTGCCATCCCATAGTCTCGTGCCCATATACCCATCATACATATTCATCATCCCATAGTCCTGTGCCCATATTCCCATCATACATATCCTCCATCCCACAGTCCAGTGCACATATACCCATCATACATATCTGCCATCCCATAGTCCCCTGCCCATATACCCATTACACATCCTCCATCCCATACTCCCGTGCCCATATACCCATCATACATATCCTCTATCCCATAGTCCCGTGCCCATATACCCATGGCAACCATTATGACATCATAATGCAGGGCAGTGCTTAATACACACACACATACACACACACATACACACACATACTGTACACACGCTCAGCTTTATATATATATACAGTTAGGTCCTTCTATATTTGGACAGAGAAAACATTTTTCTAATTTTGGTACTAGACATTACCACAATGAATTTTAAACAAAACAATTCAGATGCAGCTGAAGTTCAGACTTTCAGCTTTCACTTGAGGGTATCCACATTAAAATTGGATTAAGGGTTTAGGAGTTTCAGCTCCTTAACATGTGCCACCCTGTTTTTAAAGGGACCAAAAGTAATTGGACAGATTAAATAATTGTAAATAAAATTTTCATTTCTAGTACTTGGCTGAAAACCCTTTGTTGGCAATGACTGCCTGAAGTCTTGAACTCATGGACATCACCAGACGCTGTGTTTCCTCCTTTTTGATGCTCTGCCAGGCCTTCACTGTGGTGGTTTTCAGTTGCTGTTTGTTTGTGGGCTTTTCTGTCTGAAGTTTAGTCTTTAACAAGTGAAATGCATGCTCATTTGGGTTGAGATCAGGTGACTGACTTAGCCATTCAAGAATATTCCACTTCTTTGCTTTAATAAACTCCTGAGTTGCTTTGGCTTTATGTTTTGGGTCATTGTCCATCTGTAGTATGAAACGACAACGAATCAGTTTGGCTGCATTTGGCTGGATCTGAGCACACAGTATGGCTCTGAATACCTCAGAATTCATTCGGCTGCTTCTGTCCTGTGTCACATCATCAATAAACACCAGTGACCCAGTGCCACTGGCAGCCATGCATGCTCAAGCCATCACACTGCCTCCCCCGTGTCTTACATATGATGTGGTATGCTTTGGATCATGAGCTGTACCACGCCTTCGCCATACTTTTCTCTTTCCATCATTCTGGTAGAGGTTGATCTTGGTTTCATCTGTCCAAAGAATGTTCTTCCAGCACTGTGCTGGCTTTTTAGATGTTTTTTAGCAAAGTCCAGTCTAGCCTTTTGATTTTTGATGCTTATGAGTGGCTTGCACCGTGCAGTGAACCCTCTGTATTTACTTTCATGCAGTCTTCTCTTTATGGTAGATTTGGATATTGATACGCCTACCTCCAGGAGAGTGTTGTTCACTTGGTTGGCTGTTGTGAAGGGGTTTCTCTTCACCATGGAGATTATTCTGCGATCATCCACCACTGTTGTCTTCCATGGGTGCCCACGTCTTTTTGCATTGATGAGTTCACCAGTGCTTTCTTTCTTTCTCAGGATGTACCAAACTGTGGATTTTGCCACTCCGAATGTTGTAGCAATTTCTCGGATCGGTTTTTTCAGTTTTTGCAGCTTAAGGATGGCTTGTTTCACCTGCATGGAGAGCTCCTTTGACCGAATGTTTCCTTCACAGCAAAACCTTCCAAATGCAAGTACCACACCTCAAATCAACTCCAGGCCTTTTATCTGCTTAATTGAGAATGACATAACGAAGGGATTGCCCACACCTTTCCATGAAATAGCCTTGGAGTCAATTGTCCAATTACTTTTGGTCCCTTTAAAAACAGGGTGGCACATGTTAAGGAGCTGAAACTCCTAAACCCTTCATCCAATTTTAATGTGGATACCCTCAAATGAAAGCTGAAAGTCTGAACTTCAACTGCATCTGAATTGATTTGTTTAAAATTCATTGTGGTAATGTCTAGAACCAAAATTAGACAAATGTTGTCTCTGTCCAAATATATATGGACCTAACTGAACACTAGCTGAAGACCCTGGCGCTGCCCAGGCATAGTAACTAACTACTGTTAGTTATAACAAATTATAATCATTATACCTATATACTACCTGAAGAGCCCGGCACTGCCCAGGCATAGTAACTAACTGTGGTTAGTTATAGCAAATTATAATTATCCTCCAACCCATAGTCCCGTGCCCATATACCCATCATACATATCCATGATCCCATAGGCCCGTGCCCATATATCCATCATACATATCCTCCATCCCATAGTCGAGTGCCCATATACCCATCACACATCCTCCATCCCATAGTCCCATGCCCATGTACCCATCACACATCCTCCATCCCATAGTCCCATGCCCATATACCCATCATACATATTCGCCATCCCATAGTCGAATGCCCATATACCCATCACACATCCTTCATCTCATAGTCCCATGCCCATATACCCATCATACATATCCTCCATCCCATAGTCCCGTGCCCATATACCCATCATACATATCCGCCATCCCATAGTCCCGTGCCCATATACCCATCATATATATCCTCCATCCCATAGTCCAGTGCCCATATACCCATCACAGATCCTCCAACCCATAGTCCCGTGCCCATATACCCATCATACATATCCTCCATCCCATAGTCCAGTGCCCATATACCCATCACATATCCTCCATCACATAGTCAGCCATAATGACATCATAATGAGTGGCAGGGCTTGCAACCTATGATGACATCAGTGTCACCATGGCAACCATTATGACATCATAATGAGGGGCGGGGCTTGATACACACACACTTTTTCCCCATTATGTAGATAGGGGCAAAATTGTTTGGTGAATTGGAATGTGCAGGGTTAAAATTTCGCCTCAAAACATAGCCTAGGACTCTCTCGAAGTCCAGACGTGTGACTGTGCCAAATTTTGTGGCTGTAGCTGCGACGGTGTGGATGCCAATCCCGGACATACACACATACATACACACACTTGAGCTTTATATATTAGATATAAAGCTGAGTGTAGAGCCCCGCCCACTCTGCATAGCCACATTCACTATAATATGTCTAATATCCCACATCATTCCGTCAGCCAGAGCCACCGGACTACTTCCCCTAATATCCCACATCATCCCATCAGCCAGAGCCACCGGACTACTACCCCTAATATCCCACATCATCCCGTCAGCCAAAGCTACCGGACAACTACCACTATTATCCCACATCATTCCATCAGTCAGAGCCACCGGACTACTACCCCTAATATCCCACATCATCCTGTCAGTCTGGGGTCAGAACCAGAGCGCTGAGTGGATCAGTCCTAACTTCCATACCGGCCGGGGATCCCGTTAAGAGAGGCCTGGGGTCAGAACCAGAGCACTGAGTGGATTTGTTCTGACTTCCATACCAATGATCCCTTTAATAGAAGCCTGGGGTGAGAATCAGAGCGCTGAGGGATTTACCCTAACTTCCATACCAGAGATCCCTTTAAGAGAGGCCTGGGGTCAGTACCAAAGCGCAGAGTGGATTTGACCTCATTTCCATACCGGGGATCCCTTTAAGAGAGACTGGGATCAGAACCAGAGCGCTGGGTGGATTTGCCGTGACTTGCATACCAATGATCCCTTTAATAGAACCCTGGCGTCAGAATCAGAGCAATGAGGGATTTGCCAGTACCAAAGCGCAGAGTGGATTTGCACTAACTTCCATACCAATGACCCCTTTAAGAGACCCTTGGGTCAGAGCCATGGAGCTGAGTGGAACGGTCCTAACTTCCATACCAGGGATTCCTTTAAGAGAGGCCTGGGGTCAGAACCAAAGCACTGGATGGATTTTCCCTGACTTCCATACCGGAGATCCCTTTAAGAAAGGCCTGGGGTCAGTACCAAAGCGCAGAGTGGATTTTCCCTAACTTCCATACCAATGATCCCTTTAAGAGACCATGGGGTCAGAACCACAGACTTGAGTGGAACGGTCCTAACTTCCATACCAGGGATCCCTTTCAGAGAGGCCTGGGGTCAAAACCAAAGCCCTGGAAGCATTTGCTCTGGCTTTCATACCAATGATCCCTTTAAGAGGGAAGATTTGCCTATGGGATGGAGGATGTGTGATGGGGATATGGGCAGGGAGGGGGGATTCATTTCTGTCAAGTGATCTCTGCTCCTTTCAGGGGGGCAGACTTATGTTCCCGAAGATGCTAGATTTCTCCCACCATGTCTTGCTCATAGCAACCAATCACAGCTCAGCTACTTTTAACCAACTCTGGTGAAATGAGAGATGCTTAGTGATTGGTTGCAAGGAAAACTGTTGGTCATAGCAACCAATCACAGCTCAGCTTCTTTTGAACAGCTCTGGTAAAATGAAAGATGCTTCGTGATTAGTTGGTGATATACACACACACATACATACATACATTCACTTTTATATATAGAGATATGCCTACTTTTGCAAATTATTTTTATTGATTCATCTGCAGGAAAAAATGTATACCAAATTAACTCAAGAAAAAAGCTTACGTACAAAGATAAAGAATCAAAATAAATCTTTATTAAACATAAATAAATATTCTAAGTATATAGTGTCAATGCCAAATCAGAAGCTGCAAATCTGAAAAAACAGTATAGGGAGACCTAAGTTCATCTTAAACACATTAGTGAGGGCCTCTAAAGATACAGACGTTGAACAAACTCTATATTATATTGCAGTCCTAATCATTTACATTTTCCCCTAATTTTTGCTACTTTAACAAGTATAGGGTGTGAGACAGTGGGATCCTGTCACTGCACAGCGGGCATCCCGAGCCTGGCTTTCGGCGGTCTCCCATTCCTCTCCAGCCGCA
Organism: Dendrobates tinctorius; assembly: GCF_039654945.1. Classification (NCBI taxonomy): domain Eukaryota; kingdom Metazoa; phylum Chordata; class Amphibia; order Anura; family Dendrobatidae; genus Dendrobates; species Dendrobates tinctorius. Next base: position 10,603,550 of record NW_027361830.1, read on the forward strand.
GAGAACATTGCTCAGCAAACTCGTCGGTCCCGGCGCTCTGCCCAGACCAGCTCGGTGGGTTGGCTTGCTGCTGCCACCTCTGGCACAGCTATGGCAATGCAGGCTGCTCAGCAGCGAGATTCTCCAGGGACTAAGTCCCCACGTCGGGCCACTGAGCATGCCCGTGGAGTGATCTCCCATTGGAGATCAAAGGTCACGTTCTCAGGTCCTGCTCGTGTTCGGATTGGCCCATCCGAGAAGCCAGGAAGGTCCCGGACGCTCGCAGCTATAAAAGGCTCGCATGGCCGCTCGGCCATGCGCTAGGATCAGACTGTATTTTCAGACTATGAGGACTGAGTGATGTATGAATGTCTCTGGTGAATGACTCATTAAGAAACCCCTACCCTTGGTACGCATGTGTTGTGCAGCCAAGCCTGCTAGAGCCCAGGCTTAGGCGTAGGTAGGTCAGAGTTGGAGTCAGGCATTAGTCCTCACCAGTGACTCGGCACGCCTCAGTGCACATGCTCCACTCTCCTTAGCCGGCGTCTATAGCGGCATTTGCAGCAGCGACGCCACGCGCTCAGTGGGCCTAGAGGGACTCTAACCCTGTGTCCTTGGGGTAGAGTTCTGTGGCCGTACACTGTGCGCTCTTTTGGTCGGGCTCTGTGAGCTAAACAGGCTCCGGCATCTACATTCAGCGGTCGTCCGGCTCTGTTAATTAACAGAGTTCGCTCTTGTTCACATTGGGTGATGTAACCCACGTGTGACTGTTTTCACACCACTTAATTCTTCCGCCATTATCTAGCAGCAGTGTACCACCTCTGCACGGTTGACCCCGGGCTGCGAACGCACCTACTACTATTTTATAATTTGGTGCATTCCGCTAGACCTAACAGGCAGTGAGGGGAATCATACGATGGTCATTGTGTGTCCCCCAAAGTGTGCATGGAAGCATACTAAACCTGCTGGAGAGCATTGTAATTACAGCTACAGCTGTGGCTACAAAGCAAAATAAAAGAGAGTGTGGATTTGGTCAAAGTCAGATTTAAGAAAATATGACATGGGCCTTTATTTTTGTAGAGAATCTGTAGGATGGCAGTGGTCGGGATCTCTCCCTTCACTCAGGGCCTTGGGAGTGGCCCATGTCCACAATTCCCATTGAAACTTTCAATTAAGGTTTGGGCATAAATCAACTAACTGGTTCCCTTTTAAAGACATTAGCTTCACAGGAAACAAATTCAACACAATATTGTGTTGTTCTAGTCAAACTCCTCAAACCAAGGTCTGGGCATCACAACTCCAAACCTTGTATTTCTGAATTTGGGTCCTGGTGGGCTGATCACTACCCATTCATATCCAAATACATTACAGATGATCATCAGAACAGTATGCCAATATGGCTAAAAGTGATATACTGTATATTCAGATCTACATATACTCATGTATGTATGAATGTTAGATTAACAATGTTTTGAGTGTTACCCTTCACCAGGCATTTACGTATATGCAGGAGATGGACACATTTCTCAATGCAAGCAGAGGCAGGAAATACAATGGACTTTGCCAGTTACAGCTGTCTACAATTTTATTTTAAAGCTGGTAATCTATTGCCTCCAAAAGGAAAGGTAACATGTCTGTATGTAGGTAAATACTGCTCTGAAAATCCACATTAGCAACTACTTGGAATACGTGGGAAAAAATTGTTTTGTGAATAGGACATGGACTCATTCATTCCTTCTGTAAAAAAATATGTAGGAAACTGGTCAAGACTCAAGAACAAAGACTGTTTACCCTGCAACAAACAAAAGGGCCAAATACTATTATTTGCCTCTCAATGTGATGGGTAAGTCCCCAGTCTCAAGGTAATACATTAGCAGTGAACTGAAACATATCACTTGGTACAAACATGTCTTTTGGCTATTTCAGTTACCATGAAGACCCTGATGAACTCAAAGATGTTGGTGGTCTTAGCAGGAAAAGATATTCCAATTTATAGCCCACCAACTTGCACTCAGAGATGTTTTGCTGCCTAGTGTTAGTTCACTTTAAAAATAAAATTAAACTTAAAATATTGCAGTCCATTTTAATTTTGAGACAATTTTTTTCCCCAAGCAGCAGTGATATCCTGCTAATTTCACTGAGCTGCATGAATTATTACACTAAGACCCATTCTAGCAATTCAAGGTTTATACTATAAAAACAGTCCACATGATTATATTCAATTATATTATGTTTTCAAGTATTTTGTTAAGAGGATTATTAGTAATAAAACCAAGATAAGTGTTAAACTGTGACAATTAACAGTGTTTTAACCATACGGTTACAAGAGCTAAGTCCTAATCCGCAAATAAAAGAGCAGAAAGTGGTTTAAAGGGATTTATCTCTTCTGAGATGAATAACCAGCGCTGGATTATGAGTTTGCTGACAGGATGGTGCCTATGCTATGAATGAAAATTAATAAGTATGTGAGCAAGTCAACAGTAAGGAAACAGATTTTTTTCTAATTTAGAGCAACATTTTTATTTCTGAAAACGAGTTGTCTCACCTTAGCCAATGATGACATATCACTAAAATATTTCTCCAATATCAAATTGGTGGGAGGCCAAAGCCTTGATGATTGCTAGAAAAAAGTTGCATGTTGCATGTGCCACATTGTCTTCAGTCAACTCTGCTTGAATTATGGAGGACAATATTGAGTGGAGCCAACTGTATACAAGGCTTTCTTAGCACTGCTGCCCTTATATTCAAGAGATTGATGGATGCCATAGAGGTTAAACCACCATTCATCATAAAATTATATCCTTTCCATAGAATTCCCAATGTCTAATTAGACTACCACTATTACTGTACTTTAATATAATGTGCAAACTCTACTACACAAAGATAGGTCCACCTTTTTCTCAGGGGAATGATTAGTCTTAGTAACAAAGCAAAAACTAGTTTGGATTGACAATTAACTTTCACTAATGACTTGAAAACCCATTTTGCTATGCACAAAACAGAAATTACAAGGACCACTAATAATGGCACTATTATCATTAAAGAGTAAAGGCGCTGTCACACTTAGCGATGCACCAGCGATCCCGACCAGCGATATGACACGGTCAGGATCGCTGGTGCATCGCTAAGTGGTCGCTAGTGAGCTGCCACACAGGCAGATCTCACCAGCGACATAGCAGGGGTCGGGGGTCGCTACTTACCTGTCAGACGATGCGATCCCGACGTCCTCCCGCCCGCGTCCACGCGTCACTCGTCGGCGCCACAGGAAGCCCAGCAGGAAGCTGACGACGAGAAACGGCCCAGGACGTCCTCGCGCGATCAGTGATAACCAGCGGGGAGCCGGTCGGAGCTAAGTATCAGACATAGCGATATCGCTAGCAATATCGCTGCTACGTCACAAAAACCAGTGACATTACAGCGATATCGCTTAGTGTGACAGGCCCTTTACCATCAGTTTTATTTTTATTGCATTAATCAATAGTACACACAAAAATAAACAGCAACACAATATATCTTATCTGTGAGATATGCAACTTTACAATATATCTCATCTGTGAGATATGCTTCATTCTCATTTCACGAGTAAAATCTGTATTCAGTGTAGATAGATTTTTACATTAGTGAGACAGGAAATGATAGTCGCTACTGATGAGAATCTATGGAGAGGGATGGATGGGTGGAAGAGGCAGGAGCCGGAGGCAGAACTCCTCCTTCCACATAGAATCTAATGAGCAGTATCTGCGATCTCCTAACTCAGAAATGTAAAAATTCATCTTTGCTTAATACAGATTTTTCCTGTGAAATGAACCCCTTAACCTTCGGGACATTTTCTGTTTTGCGTTTCTAATTTTCAGAGCCATAACTTTTTTATTTTTCGGTCAATATGGCCAAGTGAGGGCTTGTTTTCTACTGGGGGAGTTGTTACTTTTGAACGACACTATTGTTTTTAACATATCGTGTGCTGGAAAATGGGAAAAAAATTCCAAGTGGGGTGAAATTGCAAAAAAAGTGCATTTCCACAGATTTTATAGTTTTTTTTTTACCATGTTTGCTAAATGCTAAACCTGACCTGTCGTTATGATTATGAATCATTTCAGTAAAAAAAAAAGGCACAATTCTCCAAGACCTGTAGCGTCTCCATTTTTTGTGATCTCGGGTTGGGTGAGGGCTTATTTTTTGTTCACAGAGCTGAAATTTTTATTGATACAATTCTGGTGTAGATATAATGTTTTGATCACCCATTATTGCATTTTATTGCAATGTAGCAGCGATCAAAAAGGTAATTCTGCTTTTTGAATTTTTTTCTTGTTATCCCGTTTAGCGATCAGGTTATTTTTTCTTTTATATTGATAGAGTGTATGATTCTGAATGCGGCAATACAAAATATGGGTGTATTTGATATTTTTAATTGTTTTATTTTGAATGGGGCGAAAGGGGGTGATTTGAACTTTTTATATATTTTTTATTTTTTAATATTTTTTAAAACTTTTTTTTTACTTTGTGCAAGCTTCATTAATCTCCTTAGGAGACTAGAAAGTACAGTACTTTGATCTCTTCTGCTACACATGCGATGACCAGATCACCTGTCTTTAGCAGAAATGCTCACTTGCTATGAGCTCCAACCATAGGGCTGTTGTGGGCACATGTCAGCTGCATACATCAGCTGTCATGTGCCCGGAAAGGTGGGATCTTGCCCTGAAAAGGGCCTTTGAAAATGTGTCAGGGGGAATCCGACATGTGCGTCTTATTACGGCACATGTTGGAAAGGAGTTAAAAATGTTGAAAATGTTTGATCAGTCCTGGCGGGAAAGAAGTACATTTCTCTCATTAGATATATTGCAAGGTTTATTATTTTCATGTGCACTATTGATTGATGAAATAAAAATGATTGTTTCTCATTAACTTTTAACTGAAACTGAAACTAACTGTTAACTATAGATTTTTACTAGACCCTAAGATATATTTTAATATGTACAGTGCTGGAGAAGATATAGACTGTCACATAGCCCTGAACGTCCAACTCACTACTGCTACAGGTGCTTCTCACAAAATTAGAATATTATCACAAAGTTAATTTATTTCAGTTTTTCAATACAAAAAGTGAATCTCATATATTATTTGTACATAGAGTCATTACAAACAGCATGATCTATTTCAAGTGTTTATTTCTGTTAATGTTGATGATTATGGCTTACAGCCAATGAAAAACCGAAAGTCATTATCTCAGTAAATTAGAATACTTTACAACACCAGCTTGAAAAATGATTTTAAAATCCGAAATGTTGGCCTATTGAAAAGTATGTTCAGTAAATGCACTCAATACTTGGTCGGGGCTCCTTTTGTATCAATTACTGCATCAATGCGGTGTGGTAAGGAGGCAATCAGCCTGTGGCACTGCTGAGGTGTTATGGAAGCCTTGGTTGCTTTGATAGAAGCCTTCAGCTCATCTGCATTATTGGGTCTGGTGTCTCTCATCTTCCTCTTGACAATACCCCATAGATTCTCTATGGGGTTAAGGTCAGGCGAGTTTGCTGGCCAATCAAGCACATAGAATCATAGAATCGTAGAGTTGGAAGGGACCTCCTGGGCCATCTGGTCCAACCCCCTGCTCAAAGCAGGATTCGCTAAATCATCCCAGTCAGATGCCTGTCCAGCCTCTGTTTGAAGACTTCCATTGAAGGAGAACTCACCACTTCTCGTGGCAGCCTGTTCCACTCATTGATCACTCTAACTGTCAAAAAGTTTTTTCTAATATCTAATCTGTGTCTCCTCCCATTCAGTTTCATCCCATTGCTTCTAGTCTTTCCTTGTACAAATGAGAATAAAGTTGATCCTTCTACAATGTGACAGCCCTTTAGATTTTTGTAGACAGCTATTAAGTCTCCTCTCAGTCTTCTCTTTTGCAAACTAAACAATCCCAAATCCTGCAACCTTTCCTCATAAGACAGGGTTTGCAGACCGGTCACCATTCTGGTCGCTCTTTTCTGAACTTGCTCCAGTTTGTTGATGTCTTTTTTAAAATGTGGTGCCCAAAACTGGACACAATATTCCAGATGAGGTCTGACCAAAGAGGAGTAGAGGGAAATAATGACTTCACGTGATCTAGACTGTATGCTTCTGTTAATACATCCTAGTATTGCATTTGCCTTTTTTGCTGCTGCATCACATTGTTGACTCATATTCAGTCTGTGATCTATTAGTATACCCAAGTCTTTTTCACATGTGCTGTTGCTTAGCCCTATTCCTCCCATTCTGTATATGCTTTTTTCATTTTTATTGCCCAGATGTAGTACTTTGCATTTCTCCCTGTTAAAAACCATACTGTTAGTTGCTGCCCACTTCTCCAGTTTATTTAAATCTTTTTGAATCCTCTCTCTCTCTTCTCTAGTATTAGCTATCCCTCCTAGTCAATACAAGGCCTTAATGAACCATCTTTTTTAGCCACGAAAAAAACCCCAGCACCTAAGGGTGAAGAGGATGGTCTAATATGACCCTTCTCCAATGAGTCCTTAATATAGGATCGCATAGCCTCGTGCTCGGGTACAGATAAATTGAAAAGCCGACCCTTGGGAAAATTACACCCCGGGCTCAGCTCAATTGCACAGTCATAACTCCTATGAGGAGGCAAATACGCAGACTCATTCTCACTAAATACATCATAAAAGTCAGCCAAATAGTCAGGAACATCATGCGACTGGGGAGAGGTGGAGAAAACAGGAGCATCACTAAGGGCACACCGACAACCCCAACTCACCACAGTCACAGATTTCCAATCCAAAACTGGATTATGGATTTGCAACCAGGGAAACCCCAGAACAATGGTATCATAGAATCATAGAATCATAGAATCGTAGAGTTGGAAGGGACCTCCTGGGCCATCTGGTCCAACCCCCTGCTCAAAGCAGGATTCGCTAAATCATCCCAGTCAGATGTCTGTCCAGCCTCTGTTTGAAGACTTCCATTGAAGGAGAACTCACCACTTCTCGTGGCAGCCTGTTCCACTCATTGATCACTCTAACTGTCAAAAAGTTTTTTCTAATATCTAATCTGTGTCTCCTCCCATTCAGTTTCATCCCATTGCTTCTAGTCTTTCCTTGTACAAATGAGAATAAAGTTGATCCTTCTACAATGTGACAGCCCTTTAGATATTTGTAGACAGCTATTAAGTCTCCTCTCAGTCTTCTCTTTTGCAAACTAAACATTCCCAAATCCTGCAACCTTTCCTCATAAGACAGGGTTTGCAGACCGGTCACCATTCTGGTCGCTCTTTTCTGAACTTGCTCCAGTTTGTTGATGTCTTTTTTAAAATGTGGTGCCCAAAACTGGACACAATATTCCAGATGAGGTCTGACCAAAGAGGAGTAGAGGGAAATAATGACTTCACGTGATCTAGACTGTATGCTTCTGTTAATACATCCTAGAATTGCATTTGCCTTTTTTGCTGCTGCATCACACTGTTGACTCATATTCAGTCTGTGATCTATTAGTATACCCAAGTCTTTTTCACATGTGCTGCCACTTAGCCCTATTCCTCCCATTCTATATTTGCTTTTTTCATTTTTATTGCCCAGATGTAGTACTTTGCATTTCTCCCTGTTAAAAACCATTCTGTTAGTTGCTGCCCACTTCTCCAGTTTATTCAAATCTTTTTGAATCCTCTCTCTCTCTTCTCTAGTATTAGCTATCCCTCCTAGCTTTGTGTCATCAGCAAATTTAATCAGTTTACCCTCAATTCCTTCATCTAAATCGTTGATAAAGATGTTGAACAATACAGGGCCCAGGACAGAGCCCTGTGGTACCCCACTTGAGACATTCTTCCAACTGGATGTGCAGCCATTTACGACCACTCTTTGGGTCCGATCACTAAGCCAGTTATGAATCCACCTAACAGTTGCCTTGTCCATTCCATATTTAGTCATTTTTTCAATAAGGATTGTATGAGAGACTTTGTCAAATGCTTTGCTGAAGTCAAGATATACTATATCTACAGCATTTCCTTGATCCACCCAATCAGTGATACCGTCATAGAAGGAAATTAAGTTAGTCTGACATGATTTATTAGTTACAAACCCATGCTGACTCTGTTTAATCACTTCATTCTTATCCAGGTATTGACATACATGTTGTTTAATAATTTGTTCAAAGATCTTTCCTGGTATAGAAGTCAGACTCACCGGCCTATAGTTGCCTGGGTTCACCTTCTTCCCCTTTTTGAAGATAGGAACAACATTTGCTCTTCTCCAGTCTTCTGGCACTTCTCCTGTTCTCCAAGAATTTTCAAAGATTATAGAGAGGGGTTCAAAAATTTCTTCTGATATCTCCTTCAGTACTCTGGGGTGTAATTCATCTGGACCTGGAGACTTGAATTCATTTAGGTTAGCTAAGTGTTTCCTCACTGTCTTTCTGCTTATAGATATCCTGGATTCTTCTATTCCCTTAATAGGACAGTGAATAACAGTTGATGTTACATTTCCTTTCTGAGAGAAAACAGAAGCAAAATAGGAATTTAAAAGTTCAGCCTTCTCAACATCCTGTCTTACCATTTCATCATTTTCATCCTGTAAAAATCCTATAGCATCTTTGACTTTTCTTTTACTTTTGACATATCCCCAAAATCCTTTATTATTTATTTTGACATTTCTTGCAAGCCTCAATTCATTTTCAGCTTTAGATAATCTGATTTGTGCCCTGCAGGTTCTGCAGACAGCATTATATTCTTCTTTAGATATGCCTCCCTCTTTCCATTTTATAAACATTTTTTTCTTCCTTTTTAGCATGTGCTTAAGTTCTGTGTTCATCCATCCTGGTTTCCTTAAATGCTTCCTGTTCTTCCCTCTTTTCGGAATTGTTAACAACTGTGCTTTGAGAATTTCATTTTTCAAGATTTCCCATCCTTCCTGGACATTTTTGTCTTTAAGGATATCCAGCCATTGGATCCCTCCAATTCTCTTTCTGAATCCCTTAAAATCTGCCTTTCTGAAATCTAACCTTGACGTCTGAGTCTTCACAGGTCTTCCGCCTCTAGTTATCCAAAATTCTAAAATAGCATGGTCGCTACCTCCTAGGGTCCCAGCCACTTTTACCTCCTCAACCATTTCCTCCCTGTTTATAAGGATTAGATCCAAGGTAGCAGTTCCCCTTGTTTTCTCCCTTACCTTTTGGAAGATAAAGTTGTCAGCAAGAGAGGATAAGAATTTCCTTGACCTGTTAGTTTTGCCTGAGAGAGATTCCCAACAAATGTCTGGATAGTTGAAATCTCCCATGACAACTATGTCATATTTTTTGGAGAACTTGGCCATTTGATGCATAAAGAGTTCATCCATATCTTCAGCTTGCACAGGCGGCCTGTAGTAAATGCCTACAATGGTGTCCTTTCCATTGTTCTGTCCTTGTATTCTTACCCAAACAGTTTCCACAGAACTCCCAGTCTCTGAAGCTTCAATCTCTGTGCAGATATACACGTTTCTAACATACAATGCGACACCCCCTCCTCGTTTATCAAGTCTGTTTCTTGCAAATAAGTTGTATCCTTCTAGCCTTGTATTCCAATCATGTGTATTGTCCCACCAAGTTTCAGTGATTCCAATGACATCATATTTCTTTTCCTGTGTTAGTAGTTCTAACACAGGTACTTTTGTCAATGTGGACAGGTGCTGGAGAATGAAATTTCCATCTCGAAAAAGCTTGTTTGCAGAGGGAAGAATTAAGTGCTCTAAAATTTCCTGGTAGATGGCTGTGCTGACTTTGGTCTTGATAAAACACAGTGGACCTACACCAGCAGATGGCATGACTCCCCAAACCATCCCTGATTGTGGAAACTTCACACTAGACCTCAAGCAGCATGGATTGTGTGCCCTCTCCACTTTTCCTCCTGCCTCTAAGACCTTGATTTCCAAATGAAATTCATTATTTACTTTCCTTGTGGAGTGTGTCAATGATTGCCTTCTGGACATCTGTCAAGTCAGTAGTCTTCCCCATGATTGTGGGGCATACTGAAGCAGACTAAGTGACCTTTTTAAATTTAAATGCTTCGGAAGCCTTTGCAGGAGTTTTTTGTTAATTATTCTAACTTACTGAGAAAATGACTTTTGGGTTTTCATTGGCTGCAAGCCATAATCATCAACATTAACAGAAATGAACACTTGAAATAAATCACTTTGTTAGCAATGACTCTATAATATATGAGTTTAAATTTTTTTTGTATTGAAGATCTGAAATATATTAGCTTTTTGATTATATTGTAATTTTTTGAGAAGTACCTGTATGTCTGGAGGAATCAGGACAACTCAACCCCTCTGAGTCTTAATCTTGGAATTGAAGGAACTTTATACTAAGATGCTGAAGAAAAAAAAATAAATTGCTTCACACAAAGGATTGTGGAATAGAGATACAGTAAATCTTAAATGATCTATCTTGATTCCAATGATTCAAGCTATTACTAGTAAAAGAATTGTAACTTGTAGGAGTGCAGAGAGAACTTAGAGGCCTACTATTAAAACCAATTGACTTATATTGTTTTTGTGGACACTTGTGGTCTTCCAGGACTGGAATACCCTTGTCAAGTGAAAGAGTTTGAGAGTTTAAAAGCTATACCCTATCTGAGGGGTAGAGCGTAAGTTACTAAACTCTGCGGGTACAACCACTAGGACACCCTCCGATCCGGAGAATGGAGCCGAGATCATGTGCCTCTGCTCCATTCATTGTCTTTGAGATTGCTAGAGATAGCACAGCTTCATTTATAGTGAGGAGTGCATGCTCAACTGTTGATCCATTCAGATAGGAATGTTTTCACGCTCGGTTTGGATCTCAGCAATTGAATCTCCAAATATCAGGACATTATAGGGGATAACTTCCCTTATGCTGGGTACAAACCCTTTAAATTGGTTGCCTCGTAAATAACAGGATGAATGTATGATCACAGCTGAGATCTCCTTTAATACTAAGAACAGGAGTTACAAAGTCCCCTATGTGAACCACTCCTATTGACAAAGAATAAGGAGTTTTTGAATAAACTCACTACTGCTTCATTCACACAGGGGGCTTTAGAATCACGATTAAAGTGATCAATTGGTTTCCCAGTAGTGATGAGCGAGTATGCTCATTACTCTAGATTTCTGAGCATGCTCCGGTGTTCTCCGAGTAGTTTAGGCGTGCTCGGAGATTTAGTTTGTGTCGTCACAGCTGCATGATTTGCGGCTGCTAGACAGCATGAATGCATGCAGGGATTGCCTTTTTGTTATGAAATCCCCACATGTATTCAGGCTGTCTAGCAGCCGCAAATCATGCAGTTGCGGAGACACAAATACTCGGAGAACACACGAGCATGCTCGGAAATCTCAAGTAACGAGCATACTCGCTCATCACTAGTTACCAGTGGTCAAATTCACATAGTCATATAATTATTGCCTATTCTCTTATTGTGTACATGCAAATAAAAGCAGAACATATTGGATGGTTTCCAATTTAATATTAGAGTTTTGTTGTTTAACAATAGGGTGGAAGGTCGGCTCACTCAGCCTATCCCCGAGGTAGAAGTAATAAAGTAAACCCCGGCACTCAAATGAGGACAAAGGAATAAATGCATAAGTGAATTTATTGACACACTGCAAAGGGAACCAAACCAGAGCAACAGCACCAACGTTTCGGCATAAAGCCTTTCTCAAGGTAGTTGCCTGAAGAGGTGTGAAAAAATAACAAAAATAGTGAGTGCATTTATGTACACGTGATACATAGAATGAATACATACACAAATAGTACAAATAATACAAATATGCATAGAAAATGTACTGCGGACGGAACGTACATTACTGGTTTAGAGCAGGAAAACACGGGTCTCACAGGACAACCAAGTATTTTCAAATGGAGGTAAGGTTCCATACATTTCGCAGAGTGTGCTTCTTAGTCACATGGGGAAAAAAAATTCAACATAAGTGGACAAATATGTACCAAAAAAGAGGCAACATTGGTCAAGGCACAAATAATGCAACAGCCAAAGATAGTATCCGTATGGGGAAGGGAAAAAAAGGGAAAAGAGAAAAGAAAAGCAGAAAGAAGGAAAGAGAAAGAAAGGAGAAAAAGAGAAAGGAAGGAGCGAAAGAGAGAAAAAAGAGAAAAAGAAGAAGAGAGGAACGAGAAAAAGGAAAAGAAAGAGGGGGGAAGAAAGAAGAGAAGGAAAAAAAGGAGAGAGAGAGAAAGAGAAAAGAGGAGAGAAAGAGAGAAGAGGAAAAAGAAAAAGGAAAAGAAAACAGAAGGAAAAAGATACGGAAAAAAGGAGAAGAGACGATGAGTGGAACAGAAAAGGAGAAGGAGGGGAAGAGAGAAGAGAAAAGAGGAACGAAAGGGAGGGGGAAGAAAGAGGAGAAAAAAGCAGGGGGAAGAGAGAAGGAAGAAAAAAGGGAAAGAAAAGAAAATGGGAGCTGGGAAAAAGATAAGAGGGGGGAAAAAGGGAAAAAAGGGGGGGAGAGGGAGGAAAAAAGGAAAAAAAGGAAAGAGAAGTAAAGTAGAAGAAAGAGGAAAAGGGGAAAACAGAAAAAAAAAATAGAAAAGGAAAAAGAAGGGGGAAAGAAGAAAAGAGAAATGAAAAAGAAGGGAGATAGAATGACAGAGGGAGAGAAAAGAGTGAGAGAAAGATAGAATAACAAGAGAGAAGAGGGAAGAGAGGAACACAGCGAGTAGGCACAGTTGACAGCAAGAATGCACCGAAGAGAAGGGGGGAACACAGCAAGTAGGCACAGATGGCAGCCTCAGGAGGGCAGGACACGTACCGTGGGTGGAGGAGTGATCAGGTCACTATGCTAGGTGAGTGGATGGTGGATGGACGCCTGAAAAGTAAACGAGTATGGTAAAACAGAGCAAAACAAGAGAGGAGTGAGAGATCAGGACCAGAGGTACCTGCAGTAGAGGTCCGGGACAGGCACATGTGGCGGTGGGAACGGCTGCGGCGGCGTGGTATAGACCGGATGGACGGCGCCATTATAAAGGGGCCGGCAGTGTGAAGGAGACGGCGTCATGTCCGGTAGCGTGCAGTAGGGCACGCACATGGGGGGACAGTGTGCGCATGACCGTGACGCGCTCAGTCATGAGACCGCGCGGTGGCGCGCGGTGGAGTGCAATGGGATGCGCATAAAGGGACAGACTATGTGCGCATGTCTATGGTGCGCAAAATGGGAGTGGGGCGGCTAGTGGGGCGGCCATATTACCTGTTGCAGGGGGTGAATGGGGGTGTATCGCTGGAAGGGTATGGGAAAAGTGGGGATCAGTTGTGTGAGATCTAGAAAGAAAAAAAGAGAAATAAATATTATGAAAAGAAAAGGAACATAACAAGAAAGAGAGAAAACACATGGGTACATACATATATATACCCATATTTATATATATATATATATGTATATATATATATACAGTATACACATATATGCACCGAAGCGTATACGAGTAAATGTGAACCCAGAGGGACAAGAAATAAAAAATAAAACGGCATATAGAAAATCGAAATCCATCAAAGCAAGTATAAAAGCCACCAGTAATGCAGTCCCATATACAAGATAAAAGAACAATAGGGCATGAGGTATAAATCAACAGGGGGGAATCGTATTCCCTATTGAGCCCTAATGGCTCTAGGGTTTGGAGGGTATGGATCCAAAATGCCTCGCGTTCCCTGAGGGTATTAATGCGATTCCCGCCGCGGCGGGGTTGGGAGATCTGTTCGATCACTTGAAATCTGAGTTGTGGGATGGAGTGGCCAGCAGTATGAAAGTGAGACGGAATAGGTAAGGTAGTCAATTTACAACGGATAGTGGATTTGTGCTTGTTGATGCAGTCACGGATATGCTGAGTGGTCTCTCCAACATACCCGAGGCCGCACGGACTCGTATACGCTTCGGTGCATATATGTGTATATATATATATAAATATGGGTATATATATGTATGTACCCATGTGTTTTCTCTCTTTCTTGTTATGTTCCTTTTCTTTTCATAATATTTATTTCTCTTTTTTCTTTCTAGATCTCACTCAACTGATCCCCACTTTTCCCATACCCTTCCAGGGATACACCCCCGTTCACCCCCTGCAACAGGTAATATGGCTGCCCCACTGGCCGCCCCACTCCCATTTTGCGCACCATAGACATGCGCACATAGTCTGTCCCTTTATGCGCATCCCATTGCACTCCACCGCGCGCCAACGCGTGCTCATGACTGAGCGCGTCACGGACATGCGCACACTCTCCCCCCATGTGCGTGCCCTACTGCGCGCTACCAGACATGACGCCGTCTCCTTCACACTGCCGGCCCCTTTATAATGGCGCCATCCATCCGGTCTATACCACGCCGCCGCAGCCGTTCCCACCGCCACATGTGCCTGTCCCGGACCTCTACTGCAGGTGCCTCTGGTCCTGATCTCTCACTCCTCTCTTGTTTTGCTTTGTTTTACCATACTCGTTTACTTTTCAGGCGTCCATCCACCATCCACTCACCTAGCATAGTGACCTGATAACTCCTCCACCCACGGTACGTGTCCTGCCCTCCTGAGGCTGCCATCTGTGCCTACTTGCTGTGTTCCCCCCTTCTCTTCGGTGCATTCTTGCTGTCAACTGTGCCTACTCGCTGTGTTCCTCTCTTCCCTCTTCTCTCTGGTTATTCTTTCTTTCTCTCACTCTTTTCTATCCCTCTGTCATTTTATTTCCCTTCTTTTTCATTTCTCTTTTCTTCTTTCCCCCTTCTTTTTCCTTTTCTATTTTCTTTTTCTGTTTTCCCCTTTCCTCTTTCTTCTACTTTATTTCTCTTTCCTTTTTTTCCTTTTTTCCCCCCTCTTTCCCCCTCTCCCCCTTTTTCCCTTTTTCCCCCCTCTTATCTTTTTCCCAGCTCCCATTTTCTTTTCTTTCCCTTTTTTCTTCCTTCTCTCTTCCCCCTGCTTTTTTTTCCTCTTCCCCCTCCCTTTCGTTCCTCTTTTCTCTTCTCTCTTCCCCTCCTTCTCCTTTTCTGTTCCACTCTTCGTCTCTTCTCCTTTTTTCCGTATCTTTTTCCTTCTGTTTTCTTTTCCTTTTTCTTTTTCCTCTTCTCTCTTTCTCTCCTCTTTTCTCTTTCTCTCTCTCTCTCTCACTCTCTCCTTTTTTTCCTTCTCTTCTTTCTTCCCCCCTCTTTCTTTTTCTTTTTCTCGTTCCTCTCTCCTTCTTTTTCTCTTTTTTCTCTCTTTCGCTCCTTCTTTTCTCTTCTTCTCCTTTCTTTCTCTTTCCTTCTTTCTGCTTTTCTTTTCTCTTTTCCCTTTTTTTCCCTTCCCCATACGGATACTATCTTTGGCTGTTGCATTATTTGTGCCTTGACCAATGTTGCCTCTTTTTTGGTACATATTTGTCCACTTATGTTGAATTTTTTTTCCCCATGTGACTAAGAAGCACACTCTGCGAAATGTATGGAACCTTACCTCCATTTGAAAATACTCGGTTGTCCTGTGAGACCCGTGTTTTCCTGCTCTAAACCAGTAATGTACGTTCCGTCCGCAGTACATTTTCTATGCATATTTGTATTATTTGTATTATTTGTGTATGTATTCATTCTATGTATCACGTGTACATAAATGCACTCACTATTTTTGTTATTTTTTCACACCTCTTCAGGCAACTACCTTGAGAAAGGCTTTATGCAGAAACGTTGGTGCTGTTGCTCTGGTTAGGTTCCCTTTGCAGTGTGTCAATAAATTCACTTATGCATTTATTCCTTTGTCCTCATTTGAGTGCCGGGTTTACTTTATTACTTGTATACAGTTTTTTACCCCCAGAGCACCCTCAACGGGTGGTAGAGCCTGGAATTTCTATACTCTTATCCCCGAGGTAGACACAGGAACACTTTATGTCAAAGTCTCTGCTTGGTTTATTGCCTCATAAACATAAAGCAAAAATTGTAACAAAAACAGCCTTTCTGGCACAAATGAAAATAAAAAGTCCATACAAAGTCATTCCTTAGTGGTTCATCGTCAGAGTACCGGGTCGTAAAGTCCATGACAACTAGGATATATTGGTAGCCTTGTGCAGATTTAACTAGAGGACCTACGAGGTCCACGGAAATTCTATCAAATGGGATATTTAATATGGGTAACGGGACCAAGGGACTTCATAACTGAAAAGTGGGAGCGGTTATCTTGCAGGTGGGGCAGGACCTACAATAATTCAGGATCTCCCAGTAACATCCCGGCAAATAGAAACTCTGCATTATCCTCTCCTGCATTTTCTCTACACCCAGATTTCCCCCCAAAACATGCGAATGGGCCTTGTCTAAAACCCTCCTCTGGTAGGGTTCTGAAACCAACAACGGCTCCACTTTCTCACCTTCTCTCAGTGCGGTCACCCAATACAATAATTCACCATTGACTGCAAAGGGTGGGTACCTGGTGTCAGCCTTTGGCTATTGAGCAACCATATCAATCACAGACACATTTGCAAAGGCCACTTTTAGAGTAAGATTCTGCATTTGAGCAGTCCCAAAAGTTTCGCCAGTAACCCCATTTCAGTAATATTGGCCTCACTTGTCACCATCTCGTTCTGGTCACCAGCTAGGACACACAAGGGGAACTCATCCACCTCCAGTTGTGACGGGATTTCATCAGAGTTGAGCTGGCTTCTGTCTGAGACACTTGGTATCCCCGCTTTCCCCCATAAATCCCAAAACAGGGTGAAGTCCTGCCCGATTATCATGGGGTATAGCAAGTCTCTTACTACCCCGACCTCATAGGACTCCATACCCCGGCTCACTTTTACTAATACTCTGGAAATAGGGTAGTCCTTGGCATCCTCCTGGATAAGGCAGATGCCCACATGTTTCCTGGGGTCAACTGGTGGGGAAGTGTGGCCCTAATCTGGGTCACCAATCTCCCTGAGTCCAAGAGTCCTGACACCAGCAATCAGTTTATGGTCATGGGACATGACTGCAGCCCCTCTCCGGGCTGATAATCGACACTGCAGGTGGGATAGGCATAGTACGAAGAGCACTTCCCTAAGCTGCAATCCATCTGCTAAGATGACATAAGACAATTGGCGTCTTTGTGTCCAGGCCTGTGGCATCTCCAGCACATCAGGTCTTTACCTGCAGCCTTTGGCTACCCCTCAGCGATGCCTTGGGATTTCTGACTCCACTCTCTACTATCCCTCTTTGGGACTTGGGCTCATGCTGAGTACCCAGTATGGAGATGCCCCACCTCCTGGCTTTCTTAGGGACCTATTGACCACCTGGTTCCTTTCTATGAGGCTCACCAGGTTGTCAGCATTATGAGGGTCTCCCTGGGAAATCCATGTCTGCACCTGCCTGGGCAGGGAGTGAATAAATCTGTCCATGGACACCTGCTCGACCATATGGTCTAGAGTGGAGGACTCTGGCTGCAACCATATCTGGACCAAATGCAACAAGTCAAACATCTGAGAGCGGGGAAGTCTGCCATATAATACAACCAGTATGGACTCAGACAGACATAGTGACCCCTCAGCATGCCAATATCTCCATTTTTATCTTGGCATATTCCTGGGTATGCTGTAAGGCCAAGTCAAAATAAGCTTTCTGAGGTTCACCCATCAGATAGGAGGCTAGCAACTCTGCCCAATGCTCCAGGGGCAGCCTCTCCAGCTCTGCAACCCATTAAAACACAGTCAAAAATGCCTCTACATCATCCCCCGGGGTCATCTTTTGCATGGCTCATCTTACCACTTTCTGGACGTACTAGTCATCACCTTGATGTGGGGGAGGGGTGGTCTCTCCTTTGTGGTCATCTCCCTCCAGGAGTTCCAGCTGCTTTTGCTGCTGTTGAATCTGTTGCATCAGGAGCCTATTTGCCTCCTGCTGTACCTGCTGCTGCTCATGGATGGAACTGTTGCTCTTGGTGCTGCTGCTGCTCTCAATGCAGCTGGTTTTGCTGCTGTTGACTCAGGATCAGCTGTTTGATCAGCTCCTCAATTTTGTTCCATCCCTGTAGCCACATTCATCCAGGACATATGATTTGTCCACAGCTGCTACCCGTGTTCCTGGAACGTTGCCCACATCCAAAATAACACCTGTGGTAGGTCGGCTCATTCAGCTGCTCCCCAAAGTAGACACAGGAATACTTTATGTTAAAGTCTCTGCGTAGTTTATTGTTTCATAAACCACAAAGCAAAAATAATAACAAAAGCAGCCTTTCTGGCACACAAGAAAATAAAAAGTCCATACAAAGTCGTTCCCAGTATGACTCCCACCTTTTGGTACAAGCACACACTGTAGCTCTCCCTGGAGCTTCAGCCTGGAGGTTTCCATCTTGCAAACACAACCGACAGAAAAAAAAACAACTGGCTGGCCATTTACCTCTCTCCAACCACGCTCTTTAGGTGGAGATATGGTGAGTAGGCGTCCCGCCCATCTCTGACCTACCCACCATGAAAGCCGATAACGACTAGTTTACTCTCAGCACATATCATGAAGGAGGAAAACTTATGGCTTTCACATCACGTAGGATAATAACCTTTGCTTAGTGTTTGCCACATGTTTTTTTTTTGCCCTCCTCTGGATCAACATGTTAGGCTATGGGATGAACTAGATGGACTTAAAGTCTCCCTTCAACCTTAAATACTATGTTACTATGTTAAATATCTCCCCTCACATATGGCGCCAGTAACCCTGTCACAGTAGCTAAGGAAATCAATAACAGTAAAATTCCTCTAATACAGCATCCTATAATCCAGAAATTGGTATAAGTCACACTTTTTGAACAGAATATATAATATTGTGTAATTTCACAGGACATAAAGCAGAACCAATTATGAACTTTTCTAACTAAATGACTAAATTATAGAAGCAGATAGGTTCACTACTAATCTGGTCTTATTAATACAAAATTAAAGGGATTTTATGTGTTAGCAAGTTAAAGACGCACTCCTCCCATCAGTTTTGATCCTCTTAATATATATATTTCAGCCATCATATTATATGGCACTGTGTACTTACAATTCCCCAGTTTACCTTTCTCCCAGCTAATTCTTCTGTTTTCCATTAGGTCTATGAAATCACGTGATTAAAAACTGACTAGCTGAATCCTTCTAAGCTCTATGTAGAAAAAGGAGGTCTCTCTTTCCTGCATGAGTCATGAATCACTGAAAAAGTGTCTGGCAGGGGGAGGGGCAAAATAGCTGGGTCAGGAGGTGAAGAGAAGGATAATTCATCCAAGGAAAAGAGACTTCCTGTTTCTACATAGAGCAGAGCAAAGAGAACAATTATCTGGGTAGAAAGGCAAAATTAGCAATTGTAAGTACACAGTGGAATATAATGTGATGACTGCAATATGTTAACAGGATAAACATTTTGGAGGGAGTGCTTCCTTAAGTAGTGGGCTAATTCATAATTTGATTCTTTTTGTGTGTTGGTCCATTCATAAATATGACTGATTTCATATAGAAAGAAAGCAATGTTTGCCAAGTCATCCTATTAAGAAAGCTGAAGAGGGAAATCGATGTCTGCCTCCTTACATAGCTATTATAATCTGTGTACTGAGCCCAGTAACTACATGCTACTGTATATCAGTGTGACATTAGCAAGTATTGACTTCTGGGAGTAATTACTTTAAGGAAAGCTTAGTATAATCTGGGAAAAATAATGAATTTTTAAATACATGAAAGGTTTATCACATTTGCTTTTTGTACATTACTAGATCTGAAATTCTGAGCAAAAGTGGAAAAAGCTGTTTCTTTGTTCCAATATTGCGACACAAGGAACGGGGTCTTTTTTCAGAACACCAGCATCTCCAAAGTCTTTTGTTCTATAGGAAATAAAACGGACTCCCTAAGTTGTGCATGAGCGAGCTCAGCAGTGTGTGAATGGGCGCTTGGCACAGGACGCTTCTCGTGCCCCAGACTCTTTTGGAACAGTGAATCTGCTTCAAAGAGATGCTGTGACATGATCCCCCCGAGCAAGTACTCAGTCCGCTATTCACACAACCAACAGCATCGCTGCTTTGTACTGTATTCAGATGGGTCCTCGGCCTTTGCAAATGAAAGGGGACAACCTCATTGATACCTTGTTAGAGGGGTGTTGGAAATACAAAACAGATACCCATTGCAATTTCCCTCCAGCTATTTGAAATGAATCCAATTAATAATCTGGATTTCAGCAGAGAAGTGAAGAAACACTTTCTCATTAATTTCTGCCTTGGAGCTTGGGTTCATAGTCAAAAGCACATATATACATAAAAGAAAGTAATGAAGGGCTTATTTGTTTTAAGTACAGTACACACATATAAGTCATTCCGTTTTGATATAGCTGACTCTCCGATGTAATGGGATGTAATTTAAGTGGGATATCTGCTCTCCAACATCCCCTCCAGCAAAGCAACATTTTTAATCCCAATTAGTATTTCAGGGGAAGTGTTTTCTCTCTTCTCAGCCTAGTAAATCGACATTACTTGTACATGAATGGAAAACAATCAGCCTCATTATTCGAGCTTGGGAACGATAACAGAAGCAACCTTTTCCATCATACTGTCACAAAAGGTGAGAAGGAAATTAAACACAAGGAAATAAAACTACTGGACAGACTGAGAAGTCTCTTTAATGTCTTGTCAAAGAATCTGGAGCTCAATGGCACTCTGGTTATTGTCGAAAAGTCAGTTTAGCAACTCTTGTCGACAGCTCAACTTTCTGGTGAAGTGTATGGGGGCTTGGTGTAGCACACACTTATGGACTTTTTAGGAAAATAGATTCAGTCATATATGGATCCAGCAACAAGTAGGGAATAAGTATAAAAGCATAATCCCTATTCCCTTTAAATCCAGAAACTACAGCTTTTTCTCCCCTAAAGCCACTCCAGAGCGTTATCGCAATACACATGCTATGCTTTCCAAAAAATATCCAAATCTACTACATGTCTATTATCTGGCGTTGCCAAAATTACATGGAACATTTATTAAACATACAAAAAACACATTCTACAATTGTAAGGGTAATTATTTCATTAAATTAGGCCAAAACTGAAATAGGGACGCTAGATATTAAATACCATGCGTAACTTTATCAAGTGTCAATCAGTAGAAGATATCACACTCTCACATTTTTATCTTCTACGCTATGCATTGAGCTATTGCGACTTACAGATGTAGCAGACCTGAGTTTATGATTTTACAAGCTACCTGGTTTTGCATAGGACTGCTGTTAAAAGCCAAGTTCATGTCTGCTGCACATGTAAAAACAACAATAAAGCACACTTAGTTGTACATCTTTTCATTAGATAGTGCCAAAATTCTACAATCCACGTGTTAATGTAAAGATTATATTACCTTACCTTTTTCCTACGGACCAATTTCTTTGCTGAAAAAGAGATCCTTAATGAACCCAGGATACTTCTGTTGCTGCAATAAAAAACAATGCAGCACGTCAGAATATATATATTTTTGGTTCTTAGCGTCCAATTTTGACTTGTGAGGCAGACAACTTTCACTGAGAAGCGAAGAACACAATTTTAAAAAGACACACCAATCAGTGTCTGAGCTTCAGCCTGCTGTCTCCCTTCTCCTCCTCCTCCATCCTTCCCCCATCACGCTGATTCAATGGACGAGCCCTGAGAGATTTACGTAAGAAGTCATTCATAAGTAAAAGTCTGAGAATACTGACAAAACCCAAAACGCCGGCACAATTTTCAATATGCTAAAGAAATTCCAAATTCATCAAAGCCCACGTTGCATCTGCTACTTCAAATCCTGCAAAACGGAGAACAAAGACGGTTTTCCCAAATAGGTACAGTAGCTTGTATAATTAGTCTGACAAGCAACGTGTACATAAGAGATCCCCGCAACCTTCCTATGCATTTCTCTCTTTAATTGGACGCTCCATGTGCCCTAATTAAACGCTGCAGTCTTTTAATGTTGTATCTCCTTTTATGTAAATCAACAATGCATCTGGGCTGGCCTATTAAATCATTATTAATTAGGAATTACAGTGCTCCCGGAGAACGCTGTCATTATTGGATGCCGCTCGCTTCATTTTCCGTTTGCTCTCGGCTGCTGACAGGCTACTAATTGTGAAGAGATTATAGTGTTGATACCCGCCTGCCATCTAAGCAGCAAGTTTTATGAGTGAAACTTATTGGGTCTTTAATCCTGATGAGTCATGAAGACGAGAGGATACGATTCTGTAACGTCTTTTTCTCCAGGGGAAAACAGAACTGTGCTTTTGTTTGCCGCACAATATTTAATATACCTCTGATTAATTCTATTTCTTAATTAGCAGCCTCCCGTACACGGGAGAAATGACTTTTAATGCTCATTTCAATTGCATGAAATCATTTGTTACATAGATGATGAGGAGGATCCGGCAATGAGCCATTTGTTTTCAAATATAACCATCTGGCCTCCTAATAAAATAGGTTTTGGACATCCCCTTATGTTTTAAATAATGGAAATGCAAGTTACAGAGTTTTCTCTTGCAAGAAATATTTTAATCAGATTCTGGGGTACATAACATGACATGCACTGGTAATAGGGGTCTTTGGTCAGCTATTCACAGTACATAAAGATGTATCAAAACCTACTTGTACTTCTCAATGTTTAAGGCCGATTCCACACATCCTTTTTTTCTCATAAATGTAAAACGGTCTCTTTTTTTGGTCTGTGTGTCCAATTTTGCAGCCATTTTTCATATCTGAAAAAAAGGTGGTTTCCACGACCTCAAATGCTCTAAAATATCAGAGAGCAAGAACTCACCCTCCCTGGGTCCAGCACTGCCCCTGCACCACTGCTCGGGTTTTGGTGTTTTGACTGCAGCGGTGACATCATGTCATTCTCACGCATCACCGCTGTAACCAGGCACTGAGCTCTGCGGCTCTATTAAGGTACACGGCAAGAGTTCAGTGATGGACTACAATGTGACATCATTGATGAAGCTAAAACACTGAAACTGGAGGAATGGGGAGCCAGCGCTGGATCCGCGGAGGGTAAATGGTGGGAAGGCACTGAAAGAATGCTTTAATGGACAGGTACAAGACAGAGATTTTCTATTTGATCATTTTTCGATTTCCATCTTATGCAATACCCCTTAGCGCTGCACTAGGGATAACAGAATGTGGCAGATTTACTAATCCTGTCATAAATATACAGTGGGTATGGAAAGTATTCAGGCCCCTTTAAATTTTTCACTCTTTGTTTCATTGCAGCTATTTGGTAAATTCAAAAAATTTCATTTTTTTTCTCATTAATGTACACTCTGCCCCCCATCTTGACTGAAAAAAAAAACAGAAATGCAGAAATTTTTGCAAATGTATTAAAAAAGAAAAACTGAAATATCACATGGTCATAAGTATTCAGACCCTTTGCTCAGTAGAAGCACCCTTTTGAGCTAGTACAGCCATGAGTCTTTTTGGGAATGAAGTAACAAGTTTTTCACACCTGGATTTGGGTATCCTCTGCCATTCGTCCTTGCAGATCCTCTCCAGTTCCATCAGTTTGGATGGTGAACGTTGGTGGACAGCCATTTTCAGATCTCTCCAGAGATGCTCAATTGGATTTAGGTCAGGGCTCTGGCTTGGCCAGTGAAGAATGGTCACAGAGTTGTTCCGAAGCCACACCTTTGTTATTTTAGCTGTATGCTTAGGGTCGTTGTCTTGTTGGAAGGTGAACCTTCAGCCAAGTCTGAAGTCCAAAGCACTCTGGAAGAGGTTGTCATCCAGGATATCTCTGTACTTGGCCGAATTCATGTTTCCTTCAATTGCAACCAGTCCTCCTTTTTCACACCCCCATAGCATGATGCTGCCACCACCATGTTTCACTGTTGGAATTGTATTGAGCAGGTGCAAATTGAACCAGTGCCTAGTTTTCTCTACACTTTTTTCACCAAAAAGTTTTATCTTTGTCTCATCAGACCAGAAAATTTTATTTCTCATAGTCTGGGAGTCCTTCATGTTTTTTTTAGCAAACTCTTTGTGGGCTTTCTTATGTCTTGCACTGAGGAGAGGCTTCTGTTGGGCCACTCTGCCATAAAGGCCTGACTGGTAGAGGGCTGCAGTGATAATTGACTTTGTGGAACTTTTTACCATCTCCCTACTGCATCTGTGGAGCTCAGCCACAGTGATCTTGGGGTTCTTCTTTATCACTCTCACCAAGGATCTTCTCTCACGATTGCTCAGTTTGGCTGGGTGGCCAGGTCTAGGAAGACATCTGGTGGTCCCAAACTTCTTCAATTTAAGGATTATGGAGGCCACTGTGCGCTTAGGAACCTTGAGTACTGCAGAAATTCTTTTGTAACCTTGGCCAGATCGGTGCCATGCCACAATTCTGTCTCGGAGCTCCTTGGCCAGTTTCTTTGACCTCATGATTCTCATTTGGTCTGACATACACTGTAAGGTCTTAAATAGACAGGTGTGTGCCTTTACAAATCAAGTCATATCAGTTTAATTTAACACAGCTGGACTCCAAAGAAGGAGTAGAACTTAAATATGAGTGTCTGAGCAAAGGGTCTGAATACTTATGACCATGTGTTATTTCAGTTTTTCTTTTTTAATAAATTTGGGTGCAGAGTGTACATTAATGAGAAAAAATGAACTTTTTTGAATTTACCAAATGGATGCAATGAAACAAAGAGTGAAAAATTTAAAGGGGGCTGAATACCTTCCATACCCATTGTAGGCACAGAAAACTTAGTCTACGCCAAATATATTACAATCACTCAAGCTGGATTAAAATTTCATGCATCTTTGAACAGTGTTGTCTTAATTTTGCATCTTAAGCTGTGCCCCTTTTATCTAAAACCACAACCTGGTGGTCTCTATTGTAAATCATTGGAGGCCAATATGTAAATGTAAAAAAGAATTTACACAAACACCTAAAGAGAATTGCAGGTTACATATGCATCTAACGAGGAGCTATGGTGAATTATACTTCCCCTTTCCCTTTAGTTACCAACTATCCTACCACTTTCCAGAAACAAATGAGCTGTTGCAGTGTATTCACTTGGTGAACAGTTAAAAGGAATCTGTTAGGATGATTTTCTCTGTAATATGAAGGTAGCATGACTTAGGGGCTTAGACACAGGTTTCTGGGATGTGTCATTTATTAGGCAGTGTGCTGTTGTTTCAATACAATGAATGTTTTATCACAAGGAGATAATCACTGCCGGACTACAGCACACGCGAGCCCCTGGTCTGATTACACCAACTCCCAATATACACGGAAAGCTGTGTTGGGGGCAGAGTTAGCTTTCTGAGCTCTGCTACTTGCTACATATAAAAACTCTGATTGTATTACAACTGCTGCACTCAGTAATCTAAGTGATACATCATTAAAATCAGGGTCTCTTTTCCTACATTACGCTGCTCTCAAATGAGGTAGTAGAAATCTTGTGACAGATTTCCTTTAATATGTTTTTTTTAAAGGGGTAGTCAGTATCTTAAAAAAAGATACAATAACATGAATTTAGGCATATCTTCTAAAGAAAACGTATGTTTAATTTTTTGTTTATTAACACACGCAATCTATATGAGCCTATTGGAATAGCTACAGTAATGTTTAAACTTTTCTGAAAAAAAAAGTACAATATAGTAGAATACACAAAAAAAAACACAATATTCTGTTTTCTGTCTAGAAATGAATTGCTAACACACATTTCAATTTAATACATGCCATGAATTTGTGATTGGAGCGCCCAAAGTTTCACAACAATCCTATGGAATTATGATCCATCCTTGAAAAAAAAAAATAATGTTGCCTACGGCCAAAGAACACAGAGGGATAGCAAAATGGGGGCATTGTCAGAAACTATTTTGTCTTATTACCAGAGTTGAGCTCCTTAGAGCTTCTTGTCCCTCCAGCGGTGAGGAGTATACCTTTGTAAAAGGCAGTAGTCTATAAGTAATGACAGCAAACGGTGGGCAGTGATAGCAGAGTTACACAGAAAATAAGTCATAGCACGCATGGTTTCAAAAATACCAACTCTACATATACAAGTTTTGATAGAGGAGATGTCAGCGCACTAACCATGATTGCAGATGACAGTTTAACAATTCACTGATGGTTTATCAAATCTGACAATGGATAAGGAAACCGGCCGGCTTTGTTATCAGAGTGAATAATATGAGCTTTCTGGGTAAATAGGCAGGTATTCCGAGTCATCTCAATATACTGAATATCCTTTTCTATATTATTTGGTCAACTGGAGTAAAAGACTGAGAACTGTGTAATCCTGTCAGTGCTATGTAGAATCATGTGTGCTATAATATTTAAACACCCATTCAATTCTGTAGCTAGACATGCTGATCACAATAAGGTTCCATTTTTTTGGCACCAGCACATACCAGAGTTCTTTGGAATGAAGTAAAGCAATAAAAAGTACAGTAGTTAGATTTTGCAGCAACTGTTAGACAAGGACATGCTTCCTCAAGCTTAGGGCATGTACACGCATTTAGTATTTGCCACAGAGTGTTGACAGTAAAATCACTGCACAAAATATGCACGTTTTTGGCGCCTAAATCTCGAGCCACAGAGACTTGATGAATGAACGCTCTGTAGCAAGATCGATCTTGTACAAGCCTAAATAGGTCCACCAGGGTCTTCTCCGCTGTTATCTTGATAGTATCAAGACATCGGCTTGCTGGTCTTCCTCTTCGCCTTTTTCCTTCTATTTTTAAGACCAAGATATCCTTCTCCAGTGACTGCTCTCTTCATATGATGAGTCCAAAATAGGAAAGTCCTTGTGATCCTTGCTTTGAGTGACATGTCTGACTTGATTTGTTCCAAAATTGATATATTTAGCAATCTTGCCATCCATGGAATTGTAAGCAGGTTGCGGGATGCAAGGCAGACAGAACAAGGGTTAATAATTTAACAGTTTAATTAAAATTGGGTTAATGCCTTGCAGGGAGAAAGATGACTGAGGGGTTAATGCAAAAAAAGCAAATCCAGAATAGTAGTAGTCCAATTATCAACTTATTGTGTCCTTTATGTTCCTCCTCCGCAGATGATCCCGCAGGGATTGTAGCACCGGCAACGACCGGGGAGATGTCCACAGATGGGTTCCTTTCCCCCAGGCAACATGGGAAGCAGCCTCAGCAGTTCTAGACCCAGCATGGTGCAGGCACCTAGAGCCCGGTCTTCCTCCTTACACTCCTCCTCTCCTTTAGCTCACCATTCTACGGGCGAGGACTCTTGGTGCCCCATTATGTTCTTTGGAGGTGGGCCAGATGCCCACAGTTTTTGCACCCATCTCTGCCTCTCTTGCACTTCATTTTGCCAAAGAAACTTGTTCTACGGATATTGCATGGGCAGAAAACCAGCGTGGTCACACTGAGTACTTTGAGGCACCTCTTGAATTTTCTTGTCAGGAGTACTCACAACTTCAGTTATCTCATGCAGAATTTCAACATCAGGCTCTTCTCCATGGCATCCAATGTCCTTCTCCACTAAGTCATCTGACTGTGCACTAAGTATGAGTTCTACCTCCGCCTCTTCACTGGGGCTGCCATCATCTTCAACTTTCTTGGTGCACTCCGGCTCCACCCGATTCACTTTCATGCTCCTGAGTAACGCAGACATCTCACTGCAGGTAGATGACACCTTCTCCCTCTCTTCTCGATGTCCGACGCCATGGCTCTGCCTTGCTCTGAGTGAGGCTTCCCTCCGCTGATCGTGCCATTTCTACCAGGTGCAACGTTCTCTCCAGTGAGAATGACCTTTGGAAGGGTGAGCAAATCTTCGCAGTCAGCTGTCGTGTGTAGGGCAACTCCTTGACATGTGTCCCTTTTCCACAAGTCCAACACTCACTTCTGCGCCTGTCTGGTGGGTGCTTCGGTCTAGATCGCCGTCCTCCAGGAGAGGCATACCCCCTCTATAATCACTCTTCATCCCAGGATCTAGAACTAAATTCTGGGGCTGCTGCTGGAGTTTCTTTTATACTCCGCATCTCTCCTCTAACTTCTCTTATCTCTTGCCATAAATTACCCCAGGGTACAGGATTGGACTCCAAAGTAGCAGCAAGGGCTTCCTTTAGACTCTCTATTTCTGCCCTCATTTTCCGCATTTCCTACCGTAATTTGCATGACCATTCCGGCTTTGCCACATTCGGGGTAAGTACTGCTCGGCTCCGGACCATCCCTGTTCCATAATTTACCAGCAGGTAGGTGATTTACCACAAGAAATGTTCCTGTGTCTACCTTGGGACGCAGCTGAGTGAGTCAACCCCTCACAGCTCGTACTGTTTAAAGCAGCAAAAACGCAGTGTATGAACAAACTGTAAAGTCTAAAGGCATACAGCCGTGTTGTGGAGCTATGCACGACCTATATTCTGCATTATTATACTTCAATGCAGCAAATACTATGGCGAAAAAAGCTTCTATATATGATTCTTACCTCTATAATCTAGCGGAAAACTAGTGGCAATCCCACCAGTCATTTTTTTATATTGGAATCAATATAAACTATTAGCAAAGCCACAAAAGAAGACTAAAAGCCTCCAAAAATTCAAATTAAACAGCAGAAAAAAAAGGCAGCACCACTTACCTGCCCAGATCTTAGAACAAATGCACTAGAGGGTGCAGCCAGAAGAACATACAAACTCCTTGCAGATGTTGCCCTCAGTTGGATTTGAACCCAGGACCCCAGCACTGCAAAGCAACAGTGCTAACCACTGAGCCATTGTGTTGCTCATGACCACTGTGCCCAGCACTGTCACTGGAGGATTCTCATAGCGTGAAGCACATGTAGTCTGAGGATTCACAAGTCTTTGGTCACATATAGTGACAGCAGACTTAAGGTACTGTCACACTTAGCGATGCCCCAGCGATCCCGACCAGTGATATGACGCGGTCAGGATCGCTAGTGCATCACTAAGTGGTCGCTAGTGAGCTGCCACACAGGCAGATCTCACCAGCGACATTGCAGGGGTTGGGGGTCGCTACTTACCTGTCAGACGCGGCGATCCTGCGTCCTCCCGCCCGGCTCCACGCTCGTCGCTCCACAGGAAGCCCAGCAGGAAGCTGACGACGAGAAACGGCCTAGGCCGTTCTTGCGCGATCAGCGATAACCAGCGGGGGAGCGGGTCGTAGGTAAGTATCACACACAGCGATATTGCAAACAATATCGCTTTAACGTCACAAGTTATAGCGATATTGCTAGCGATATCGCTTAGTGTGACAGGCCCTTTATAGTTTAAGGCTGGACAATCCCTTTAAATTCTTATTCTTACATACATTAATACGATCAATCTATTTATCTTTAGTCTTTGACTTTAGATGCCCCTGTGACCACTATCTACTCTAGGGAGACCTATTGTTGCCACTTATTGTGCTGTGCTTTTCTTGTGACTTAATAAAGATTGTGTTTTATAAATTGTTGGCTATTGGCACTGTGTGCTTGCAGGTTGTCATTATAGATTTGGCTCTAGTCTTATTGATTTTGACATGTTCTGTATGCACTTTAGTACTGAGTCTGGCTCTGTCACCCTGACTATATGTGCAGCTTCTGCTGTTAATTTAGTAATAGTCCTTGAAGGCTGAGGCCCTAACCACTGTTTCATAACATCGCAATACAGAAATGATCTAACATCTAAGGACGCAGCACATTCTCTCCCGCTGTATTGTGTCTTGTACAGTTCAACATAAGTCATGTAGGTTGGAGAATGATGTGTGTAAATCAATTACTGACTGCAATTGTGCAGCCCTTTCCTTGTCCTTAAACATGATGCCGGAGGTTGTGTAAACCCGAAAGATGACTGTGTCACTTATATTGTCTTCAAGTGTTTAGAGAATATAGACACATAAATCTTAAGTGAGAATGAATGACAATGGTGGATTTTAGGCTGGTTTCACACTTGCGTTTTTTTGCGCTGTATTTTAGCGCTAAAAAACGCATGCACTTTTTTTCCTATATTTTGCATGGGATGCGCTTATGTGCGCATACACATGCGTTTTACGCGCATGCTTTTTTTGTGGTGTGCGCTCGGGCGCACAAAATGCATCCTGTTGCATTTTTTGGGCGTCCGACTTGCCTCAAAAAAACGTATGCGCGCGCAATGCGTTTTTTTACAGCAAGACACCCATTGTAAGTCTATGGGTGCGCATATGTGCGCATTGGCATGCTCATGTATGCATTTTTTTGCGCATGCGTTTTTTTGTTGAGCATTGGTTAGACAATGGAAATTAGGGGTTTGGGTTAGAGTTAGGGTTAGTTAAGGGAGTTTAGGGTTAGGGTTAGGGTTTGGGTTAGGGTTAGCATGGTTTGGTTAAGGGTTAGGGTTTAGGGTTAGTTAGGGTTTAGGGTTAGGGTTAGGGTTTTGGTTAGGGTTAGTAGGGTTTGGTTAAGGGTTAGGGTTAGTATGGTTTGGTTAAGGGTTAGGGTTAGGGTTAGTATGGTTTAGTTAAGGGTTAGGGTTAGGGTTAGTATGGTTTGGTTAAGGGTTAGGGTTAGGGTTAGTAAAGTCATGGTTTGGGTTAGTGTTAATCCTAACCCTATTTTGATTTTTTTGGTGAGGCCAACTAATGTTGGAAAAAAACGCAAACGCGGTAAAAACGCACTAAAAACGCATACAAATGCATAAAAACGCTGCGTTTTTTTCATGCATGTGCTTGAAAAAAACGTAGCATTTGTATGCGTTTGTATGTGTTTTTTCCATGTGTTTTTTTGCGGGAAAAACGCGCTGCAAAAAAAAGCAAGTGTGAAAGTAGCATTACAAGGACCCCAAATGGCTTGATTAACCAAGTACTACATTAACATTAATGTCTACCCTTGAACACTTTTTTATTCATACATTTGCCATTTTGACTGACATCTGCATGGTAGCTGAAGTGCTATTTACAATCACGGGAAACAAACCTATATATTTCCTAGATGATATCCTAGTTGCTTCAGTTTTTTTTCATCCATTTTTTTTCAATGAAGCAGGTAGATTGTCTGAAGTTTCTTTATCTATTGACTCTTAGCAATGGATCGGATAAAGGGAATCCGTCACCAAGTTTTTTGCTACCTCCATCTAAAAGCAGCATAATGTAGGGGCAGAGACACTGAATCCAGCGATGTATCACTTATTTGCTTTTTGGTAAAATCTCTGTTTTATCTGCTGCAGATTTACCAGTTCTCTGAATGCTGAGCTCTGTATAACCCCGCCCACATCAGTGATTGGCAGCTTTATGTGTACCCTGTGCATAGGCAGAAATCTGCCAGTGAAATGTGGGAGCGAGGTTATACAGAGGTAATAAATATGGAGGACTATATGGCAGTAGGTTTATTAACACATAGTGCATTTATTTTTCAAATCTGTAGCACGCCAATTTGTTTTTTTGTTGCATTTTTCACCCATCAAATGAATGCATAACTAACTCAAGTAAAATAATACGAAAAACTTATCAAAATACATAAAAAACATGTTTAATGTACGCTACATTTTTCCTACAAAAGGTGCAATTTTTGTACTGAAAAATCTGGTACAAATACTCAAAGAGTAAAAATCCCCAATCAAGTTAGGCAGCTGTAGGACAAACAGTCAATCATCTGATAGCTTGACTTAGGAAAGTCTGACTGACGGCTTCACTGTAATGACCCCTCCCAAAACCCACACTTACCCCTTCTTAACTTAAATAAGACACGACTGCGTGACATTGGATGTAAAAGGCCACAGCAGCCCCGTTTATTAACACCAAACAAGCAATAACATTTTATCCATAAACGTAGAAATATTCCATAAACATAACCACCAGCAAAAGGAGGGGGGGTAAATGAAGAGTCCATTGTACATGATTGCAACACCAGCTCCACCACGTGCCCTCAGCCGCACCACACCGGCTCGAGGACACCCAGCCGAGTGTTGCAAAACCCATTGTACATGATTGCAACACCAGCTCCACCACGTGCCCTCAGCCGCACCACACCGGCTCGAGGACACCCAGCCGAGTGTTGCCCAACCAATGTCCTGCTGGGACCCAGCCCAGCAGGGACCCACGTTAACATGCCCCGCTGTGACCGAGCACAGCAGGGTCCCACGTTAACATGTCCCGCTGTGACCCAGCACAGCTGGGACCCACCTTAACCAAGTATACCATTGCACCACCAGGGGTAACCCGCTCCTGCACTGGGTTCACCCCCCCGCTCTTTGTGCAATCCACCGACTTCAAATACCCCCCTCCTTTCCGCCGACTGCTGCGACAACGTCAAACCTCTTCTTCTCTTCACCATGTCGATCTCCAGAAGATCCTAAAATTAGGGCGGGAGGGCGGGACGATTCCGGACGTCTGAAAGGTAAGGAATGACCATCCCCCCACAGTTCTGCCCTATATATCCATCCCACTACTGACCACTCCCTGCCAACTCACATTGTACAATAAGCCCCATAGCTCCAACCCACACCTTCCCCACAAGCACAAAGCACTACTGACCACTCCCTGCCAACTCACATTGCACCATAAGCCCCATAGCTCCAACCCACACCTTCCCCACAAACACAAAAGCACTACACCTTACCCTTCACTAACCCTCAGGCCTAGCATCCCTCCTTAGTCATGTGCGCCCTCCCTGTAGCCCCTTTGGGGCAGGCGTCCGGGCTTGCCTTGACTTAGGAAAGTCTGACTGACGGCTTCATGACCCCTCCCAAAACCCACACTTACCCCTTCTTAACTTAAATAAGACACGACTGCGTGACATTGGATGTAAAAGGCCACAGCAGCCCCGTTTATTAACACCAAACAAGCAATAACATTTTATCCATAAACGTAGAAATATTCCATAAACATAACCACCAGCAAAAGGATGGGGGGTAAATGAAGAGTCCATTGTACATGATTGCAACACCAGCTCCACCACGTGCCCTCAGCCGCACCACACCGGCTCGAGGACACCCAGCCGAGTGTTGCAAAACCCATTGTACATGATTGCAACACCAGCTCCACCACGTGCCCTCAGCCGCACCACACCGGCTCGAGGACACCCAGCCGAGTGTTGCCCAACCAATGTCCTGCTGGGACCCAGCCCAGCAGGGACCCACGTTAACATGCCCCGCTGTGACCGAGCACAGCAGGGTCCCACGTTAACATGTCCCGCTGTGACCCAGCACAGCTGGGACCCACCTTAACCAAGTATACCATTGCACCACCAGGGGTAACCCGCTCCTGCATTGGGTTCACCCCCCCGCTCTTTGTGCAATCCACCGACTTCAAATACCCCCCTCCTTTCCGCCACCGCGAGCACGTATGACACCTTGTACGTGCGAGTACCACCACCAAAAACCCAACCCGAGCCGACTCTGCGGCTCGAGTAACCAATGTTTCTGTACCAAGACCAATCAATCAAAACTGATCTCCATTAGACCTCACAATGCCAACCTACACCAAAATACCAGTACAACAAGGTCAGCCACACCCAAGACCTGCAACTAGCCAACCGCATCGTCCAATCCTATGCACCGCCTGCGCGACCAGTCCCCAACCTGAGCCGCCGCCTCTGCCTCGTTGAGACCGCAACATTGCAGGCGCCTCCGAAAATTATACTTCACCTAATAATTAATCAAAGCCAACCATTATTGCCGTGAACAAAAGAACCTACATTGGTTCCCCAAACCTCCGATAGATTCTTGAAAATGTGCCCAGTAAAACCCACTATGTAGTCATTCCAAACAGGAGCCCCTATGGACACCAACATGAGCACGGCTCCCAGGCAGAAAATTGCACTCCACCTGATAATAATCAAAGCCAACCATTATAGACGTAACAACAGAACCTACACTGGTTCCCCAACCTCCGACAGATTCTTGAAAAACATGCCCCACTATATAGTCATGAACAACAACACGAGCATGGCTCCCAGGCAGGAGCATTCAGGCCCGATGTCTCAGATCAAACTCCTTGACGCCCCAGCGACCAAGTCTCCACCACACACGTGCAGTACCAAAACGCTGTTGGTCCCGTCAACCCTGCGTGATAGCATCTATCTTAAAATATCCACCCAACTAGAACACATAAACCAATCCACCCCGTAATCACCACGACCCGGAACGAATTAATTGTGTGCATCACCCGTGCACTTCGAACCCAGAATCACAACACTATTGTTGCCACCCTCTTACCAAAAGTGAGATGTACTCCGCACCCATTCCCCGCTGAACTGCGGATTCGACACTACTCACAAAAGAAAGAAAAGCGACTCCACACCACCTGAAGTCCAGGAAAACTCAGACACACATCACGTCTCCCGAAAACCCCAGACACCATAAACCCGGGCCATCCGTCAAAACATTGCACTCACCGGTGCCCGATGCTTGTCCACCACTCAGCCTTAAAGCACCGCAAAAAGCACCCCCAAACGGAGCACAGCCCCAGATGATTACCAGGTCCTTAGAATCATTAAAAGTCAATGCACATCGCACTAGCTTCCCCTGCCACAGCGTACCACCAGCCCAACATTAATGAAAGTAATGTTATAGCTGCAACCTGCTAACCCACTACCTAAAGTACACCTCCCCCGCAGCAGCGCTGCACCACAACCGTGTCCCCATAATACCAGCCGGTCCTGACAAGTGCGCATAACGGAATAAATGACATAGCCATGTATTGCCGGACGGGCTACACCCACGCGGGAGACCATTCACACGGCCATCGAAACAACATGTCCTGCCTCATGCTCTATACAGAATTCCTGACAAATGGAACAACACCCGCTGGATAAACAAACCGTTCACCAACCAGGACCCCCGAGACCAGTAAAGCACACGCTGGGTTACCCAACTCAAATGTTGCATCATCCTTGCGCAACACTTCACCCTGGCCCCCCCGTCCGGGGGCACCCAAAAAGAAAAGAATCTAAGGAGAGCTGTATACCCAGAAGGCAAAGCAGGACCAGCTGCACCCACAATAAACCTCCTAGCCCATTGTAACGAAAAACTATCCACTCTGTATAATAAACTCCTACGTAGCTACAATCAACGGCTGTAACAAATACCACCCGATACAGTCTGCCAAAAGCTCAATCGGCAACCCTAAAGAACCGCAGTGAGAACCCACCAGTCCTTACGTACAAAAGTTGTTAAAACTGCCCCAGGGCAGCCACGACCAGCAAATTACCGTAAGAACGCCATATGACTGCAGATCATGCAAAAACCCCCAGTGGATCGTAGCCCCACGTATTCAATAACCAAAATCAACCCCCCAAAAACAGCAGCGCGATATACACGGGAACCTAATAACGACCCCCGACCTGACACGATGTACTTGTTAACCTAACCTGACTTAGACATAGGGCCCCAGGTGAATCAAACACTTTGACTTATCCAAACACATGATAACCGCAACAACGCCCTGAGCATGAAGAAACCCAAAGTAGTCAAGGGTTGGACCATGAACAGAAATAAGCACACCACCTTCCCTAATACCAGATAGTAGTTCCAGGTTGGACCATGAACAGAAAATAAGCACTGCACCATACCTAATACCAGATAATCCCCGACTACCACACAGAAACCAAACCACGGACCTCAACAACCGGACATTGACCAACCATAACCCCAGCTCCACGCCATATCTACGTATCCCCAGAAATTAACCAGGAAAACAAATCCGGTAAAAGGTCAACTCCAAGCCCCCCGGGGGAAATGTCATCCATTGCTGCCAGAAAGGCAGGTTCCCGAAAGATCTGCCGTCCCAAGCATCTTGACCTCACCAGAACGTCTGCCGCAACAAAACAAAATGCCCCTAGTGAACATGAAAACCCTTAGTACACTCAAAGCCCCTATTGGAGAACCGAACCCGACATATAAATAAAACACACCCTAATGAAAACTCGACCACCTACCCCCTCACCTCTGACCAGCAATAGAACACACCCCACTGTAACGTGAAAGATTAAGCCGCCCGATGCACTACCCAAACAGATCACCACGTCAGTGAACTGCCATCCAACCAATATCAAATACTTGGCGCGGCGATAATCCTCCAGCCCAAAGACCCCATGCCTATAACAATAAACCATTAAACTGGCATGGATATGGCTATCCACCACCGCTCTGCCAATATCCGTATCACCACCTGAATTACTCACAAACCGCCATGGAATCACCACCAGTCATACACAAACACCCAGAGAATGCAAGCACAATTATACTAACCTTAATAAAATGATGTCGTCACCTATAGATATACCCACTATCATAAAAGCAAACTAGCATGAAATTAAAAAATACCTCCCAACACTCATGAAGTGCACAAAACAGCCTCCTGGACCACAAAGCAACCATTCCCTCACAGATTCGAACGCTGTCCACATGGACCAGCCGCGCATCTTTCCGAACCCCCAGACAAATACCCGAAACCATACGTAGCAACACCCTTCCCAACCAATATAATGTAGACATTAATAAAGGTTTAAGTGAGCCTTACTTACTAGGCTGACTCCGCGGAACCCCACGGAACAGCCGTCACGTGTCCTCCGTGTCGAGCACCGCAACTGCGATCTTCTCCATGGATCTACGCCGACTGCAGCCCTCCTGGGCCGCAGCGCCAGCGCCCAGACCGACTGTCCGTCCGGGAACGCAAGGCAAAAAGTCACTGGCTCGGAGCCTCAAACAGTGGGGGGAGGTTGGCGCTCCAGCCGCAGGCAACACCTCCTGAATCTGGCACCCAACGCCGGGGGAATGCGACGCCGGACCACATGACCTGTGGCCCCTGGCAGCTGAAGGGTGGCCACATGACCGAGCCACCGCCCGCTTCCCCCCAGCGCCGCGAGAAAGGAAATGAGGCTGGTGAAGTCACACACCACCTCGCCACCGGGCTCCTTGCCGCGTCACGTCACCGCCGTCCACCGATGCCGATGACCGCGCCGGGTCAGGTGACCACGCCGGGTAACGTGGCCGCGACGTGCGCGTCACCACTGTGTGACGCGATCCGAAATGGAGGGGAGGCCGGCCACGTCACTCACCGCCCCGTTACCTTGCTGCCTGCTTCTCGACTTCTGGCTCCGGCCCCGCGATGTCTTCTGCAAGAGGTCTGCTAATGGGGCTCATCCTCCGCTGCAAACTTAACTCCGGGCTGAAGTGCTCAGGAGGCCGTGATCGTCGCTGCCTCTTCGGAGGCAGAGGGGTCCCATCTTCTCCGCCGTCGCCATCACCAGACCATCGCTGCAGCTGTTCCTTCATCCACTGCTGGCCGCGCTGCTCCATCATCCTCTTCATCTGTGCCACGAGGTATTCCATCTTCTGGATCCAAAGATTCAAGCTGAAGTCCCAGTTGTGAGGAGCTGACGATTCCGGACGTCTGCAAGGTAAGGAATGACCATCCCCCCACAGTTCTGCCCTATATATCCATCCCACTACTGACCACTCCCTGCCAACTCACATTGCACAATAAGCCCCATAGCTCCAACCCACACCTTCCCCACAAGCACAAAGCACTACTGACCACTCCCTGCCAACTCACATTGCACCATAAGCCCCATAGCTCCAACCCACACCTTCCCCACAAACACAAAAGCACTACACCTTACCCTTCACTAACCCTCAGGCCTAGCATCCCTCCTTAGTCATATGCGCCCTCCCTGTAGCCCCTTTGGGGCAGGCGTCCGGGCTTGCCTATCATGACTGTCTTCTTGGTGTTAATGTATTTTCAATGGGAAGAGGGACACATTTGTTGATGACTTACATCCCAGGAGAACAAAAGAATCCAATGATTATATTTACAATCACCTAAATTTAAATGTGAGAGTTCCTCTAAAATCATCGGGTTCAGCCAACTATGAGTCAATGTTTTGGGGGGCTTTGAATAACGACAAGTCTGGAAGTCCTAGCTTTGTGTGGGTCTCTGTGACCTAATCTCCATCATGTCATAAGCCTCCATATTTCATTAGCCATACAGAATAGTTTCTGCATATATTAAAATAATGAAGCATTAGTTTATCTAATGAAGCCTTCTAGAGTAATCATGGTGTTAGTAGGATCATGTGTCACTGTAACCCTGCCCTAGCATTGTGCCGCCGCTGTTCTCTTTGCTTCTTGTTTTGTTCTCATGCAAAAATATTCCAGGCTTTTCACCGGGTCTCTTATTTTACTCCATTAAAACATTTATGAATAAATGTCCAGGAAAAATATGTAGGGTCGGTGGTGGGCCGAGCTGGGGGGTAATAGGGGGTGGTCCCTCTTCTTACCGCGCAGAGACGAAAACAGAGACACGATGAGGCAGATTCTGGGTGCAACAGGTCCAAGTTTATTGTTCACCGTCCGACTGACGGTCCTCGCAGCACACCGCGATATCTCTCTCTCAGCCCTCCGTGTCCAGGGCCGCTTCAACACCGTACGTTACACTAGGGACGTATTTATACGTACCATCCCGTCTCACACTGTGACAATCCTGACAGCTCAGTCACTGTGGCCGCCTTAGGCCCGTACACCATCAGCACTTTACTGGCCAGTTTCGTCGTTACACATACGGTGTCCTTCACCCAGAGCCTCGTCTCTGCTGCGGTCCTTTCCTGTCAGGACCACCCCCCTGACGTTTCCTCTCCTCAGTCCCCTTGGTCAGATTCTCCTCAGGGCACACAGACTGGCGTAGTCCTCCTGTCACCTGAGCTCCCCCTGGGGACTGGAATCTTCTGGAACCCTCCCTCAGAATTTATAACTTCCCCGGTTCCTTGAAACTGTCACTAACTGTCACCACGCCCCCCATGACCAACGGTTTCTAAAGCCCTAAGCTGCTGTAAAGTCCTTTGCTCACACTCCACCCTGCCATCTAATGGTCA
This sequence comes from Dendrobates tinctorius, assembly GCF_039654945.1. Classification (NCBI taxonomy): domain Eukaryota; kingdom Metazoa; phylum Chordata; class Amphibia; order Anura; family Dendrobatidae; genus Dendrobates; species Dendrobates tinctorius. Next base: position 10,642,217 of record NW_027361830.1, read on the forward strand.
TCCCAAGGTACTGCACGTCCACTACACTTTTCTAGTTGTTTCCCCACTGTAATCACTGTCTCCTACCTACACTGTGCAAACCTATCTTTCTTCACTCTGACTAGTCCGTCCGTCCGTCAGGTCACCTTCCCTACACTCCCCCTTCCTTTGTCCATTGTCGTCCTCGACAATCGTCATCCCTGCCTTCGTCGTTCTGAATCTACACCTACGTTCTGTTGTCGGACCAGAAGTTGAGCCAAACCCACTATCCGCGGGGGCCGAACCATACTGGGAGCACTATGCTCTGAGCAGCCTACTGCTACTCACCAGCGCGCACGCCACATGACAACGCCTTTCAAATTGGGCAAGGTACACCCGTATTCTCTCTACGGCGTGTATCTTTCCCCTACTCTCCCCTACTGTTACCTTTCACTATCCGGTACGCCATGATCGAGGCCACTCACCTACCAGATCATTGCCGGCGCCCGCCTTTCCTTCTTTAGGGGTGTCCGTGGTGTTGGGGACCTGACCTAGGACGGCTGTCTCTCTCACGTCTTCCAACTCATTTTCCTTCTTTCAATTACATGTCATGGTCGGCGTCCCGGTCTCCCAGACCTCAACTCTTAGATCCCTACCGGATCTCACACTTTCCTTTGGTCCCGCAGACCTTCCCTTAACCCGGACCTGTTGCATTTTACTTTGCATATTATACATCATACAACTTTATAATAGCACAAGTACCCCATTTTTTATAATTTTTTTTTTTTTTTTTTTTCCATTTTCTCTTACTCCCAAAACCAAAATATAACATAACATTGCATTTCCTCTTTCTTCCTCCCCCCTTCCCTGGACCTGGACACTCCTCCACTTTTCCGTATCCCCGTTCTGTCAGGTAAACATATTTTCGTATATAAAGAACATAGAAAGAAGAAAGAAAGAGAGAGAAAATAGTTGCATCAGTTAAACAACAACAAAATTTTTTTCTAAATGCAACTGTCCTTATAATCTGCACAACGGTGCATCGAACTCCTGACAGTCTATACCACTCTCAATGGACAGAGGTGAGGGCTCCACGGGGATACTGAGGGTGTCCATTCAAGTCCTCTTCTTGAGTGTGGAGCAGGTTCCACACTTCCTGCTCCCGGGCCTTTTTCTTCCTGTTCACCTCCGCTTCCCACACGGAGGGAACAGCACGGGCCCTGGAGTCCGGTGGGCGGGACTCCGCTGAAAAAGACCGCAAGACAGAAACGGCCGAAGATTTCTGCGGCCCAGCAGCCGCTGGGGTCAGGTGGAAAATGGGGAGAACCGGGTCCTCGGGGGCTGGAATCACAGGGCCCGCTAAATCGGTCGCAGCCGACTCCAGCAGCGGCATAACCGCGGCCTCACGACAGGCCGCATCCACTACTTCCAACGGAGTCGGAGTAACGGCCGATTTCAACAATGCAGCTGCTATTAGCAGGGAAAGCGCAGCAGCATCTTCTTTGGGTGAGCTCTGCACTGGTGACTCCAGGCGGGGTAGTTCGGGGACATGAGCGGGGACCTCGCTCAGCTCTGCATACACCACGGGGCCCGTGGTAACTAGGCCTTCCGGTGCGCAGGGGGCCGCGTGCTGCAGCAGAATGGTGGGGGCCGCTTGCGGAGGCACTGGTAGGGCCGGGGGTACTCTCACCTTCCCCGGCGCTGCGGCCTCCGTTTCATCATCACGCAGTTTCCCCCGCAGCCTCCGTTCCTTGCTCCACTGTCCTGCGGGCCTTCCCTCCGGACTCGGGGGCTCCGCTGAGAAGTCCTCTGCTGGTATTGGTGGCAGCCGTTCTCGCTGACTCCCCTCAGGCTCCGCTCCCCGGCTCAGCATCCCGCTGCCTGCCCGTAAATCTGAAGATGACTTCTGGTGCAGCTCCATCTCTCGCCGCCATTGCCACTCTAGGCGGCCGATGCCCCGACACCCGCAGCATCTCATACCGTCCGTTGGGCAGCACTCGAATGGCGTCAGACAGCCGCAGCCAAGTTTTTCTTCTGTGCCACCCCTCCTGCTGGGTGGGGCGTTGGCAGACCTTTCCATCCATCTGCCAGGGTCCAATATATGGAAACGTCGGTCTCCGGGCATATATTGCTTCCTTTTGGGGTACGTTGGAGGGGGTCCCAGTCCATTCTGAACAACTGCAAACACCCGGACCTCTCCTCTGCGCTGAAGCAATACCGTCATACTGCACAGTACCTGGTACCGCCCCGGATCCTCTGCTGGCCACACAGATCCGACACAGCGCTCCCAATTCATATTCCACAGGTAAGTCATTTGTAATCCACAGGTGTTTATAATCCATGCAGCATAGTCCAAGTCCTTTTCCATTACTTGAGGCAGGTCTGCCGCAGAAGATGAGGTATTAGCGGCGGCCATCCTGCCGACTACGCCAAATGTAGTGTCGGTGGTGGGGTGCCGAGCTGGGGGGGGTGGTTCTACTTTTGTACCGCGCAGAGATGATAACAGAGACACGATGGAGGCAGATTCTGGGTGCAACAGGTCCAAGTTTATTCACGCTGGCCGTCCGACTGACGGCACACCTCGCGGCCCTCCGTTTCCAGAGCCGCTTCTCACACCGTACACTAGGGACGTGTCTGCACACACCGTCCCCTCCTTTACTGTCGACGCTCCTGACAGGTCCGTCACTGTGGCCGCCTTAGGCCCGTAAACCAACAGCGCTTCTACTGCTCAGTCGTCGTGTTACATACGGTGTCCTTCACCCAGAGCCTCGTCTCTGCTGCGGTCCCTTCCTGTCAGGACCACCCCCCTGACGTTTCCTCTCCTCAGTCCCCTTGGTCAGATTCTCCTCAGGGCACACAGACTGGCGTAGTCCTCCTGTCACCTGAGCTCCCCCTGGGGACTGGAATCTTCTGGAACCCTCCCTCAGAATTTATAACTTCCCCGGTTCCTTGAAACTGTCACTAACTGTCACCACGCCCCCATGACCAACGGTTTCTAAAGCCCTAAGCTGCTGTAAAGTCCTTTGCTCACACTCCACCCTGCCATCTAATGGTCATCCCAAGGTACTGCACGTCCACTACACTTTTCTAGTTGTTTCCCCACTGTAATCACTGTCTCCTACCTACACTGTGCAAACCTATCTTTCTTCACTCTGACTAGTCCGTCCGTCCGTCAGGTCACCTTCCCTACAAATACACCAAAGCATTCAAATATTCTGGCAATAAATTGTACATTACATGCCAGCGGTCACAAAAAATGAACCGGCGCAAAAGTTAGTTGTCACTCAAGAGCAGCTATTTATTTTGTGTTTTTACTTTTACACAGTTCAGTACACTTTCAATAATTCTCCTGATACAGAAGCTCTGTCATTTTTCGACTTTTCAAAGAAATAGTTTCACATTACCGAGAATGTCTTACAGAAGTGAATCATTTCTTAGATGAGAAAAGCCCAAAAACCCACCAGACCAAAGATGTTGTGATGAATTATGTGACCAGGTAGTCAAAACAGCTCATCCACATCACTTGTCAGATCCCATTTTACGTCTTTCAGTTTCTATATCTCTTTTTGTCCTCCACTTGAATTGTAATGGGCTAGCACCCCAGCCAATATGTCAATACATGCTTCAATTCACACACAGAAAAGAAGATCTCCTTTTGTTTGGGGGCCTGGATAGCTGGGTGGCTTTATGCATCAGCGAGCAGTGGCTTCCCGCTCAGTAGGAGCTGTGCCGTAATTGCCCGAACCCATTATACCAGGGCAATCTGTTCTTTCTCCCTTTTTCAAAGCAGAAAACATGCATGGAACGTAAAGACAACGCCAATGTTGACTGCTTACAAAGTAGCGTAGAAATAGATTTGCTACACTACAGAAAAGATCATGTTAGGAACAACAGATTTAGGACATGGAATTTCCATGGGTGCTAATATATTTCCTTGTTCTGGATATGGTAGGTTTCATGCTCTAACTGCAATGCAAATCAACAAATGCTGCGTTATATCGTAATGGGTGGTTTTATTGCATAGGCAAGTGTTACGTAAAAACTAATTAAAGGTCTTATACGGTTTCATAAAGCTGTGAGAGAACTAAATGTAAAAACAGCAATATATATATATATAAACTATATTATGCATAATATATTAAATCATACAAGAGTATTTTTTTCTTTAAAAAATATCTTTTTTTTATTTTAGACATTTATCTGTACATAAAAATAAAACATGAAAGTTGGATTTAAAACCACAAAACTTCTTGAACCTTTAAAAAAAAAATCTTTGCAGTACCTCTGTTCATTACATTGCCGAATATTCGTGACAACTCTTGATGGTCATTAAAAAAGGAGTAAAATGTTATTTTAAAAAGTTTTCTAGTACTTAAACATTGATGATCTATGCTATCTGTACAGTGTATGTATACTGTATATATGGAAACGAAAGATAATCCGTCTTCTAATATTGTAATATTGATCGTCTACCCTTAAGATCAGCCATCAACATCTCAACACTAATGGTCCAAGTCTTGAAAGTGTTTTTGCTAGATTTCTGTCAAAATACATCAAAATGTTTGCGCAATTCGAAGTTGGGCAATAGTGTGACTTTTGGTTGGACGATGTAAGGGTAAGCCCGCACGTCTAATTCATCAAAATATACGCCATTTTAAAACTGCAAATTTAGCCAGAAATTTACTCCTGTTCCTCTACCACACCAATTGTAAGATGCACCTAATTCATTAAGTGACATGCACATGTTAATGAATTACTTTCACCTTACTAAAGCGATTCTGTTCATCAAAATGGTAAGCACAAAGTTATACATATTGAATCAGTCCCTATGTCCCTTTCATTGTTTACTTAGCACAGCTCCACACATTTGGTTGTGGCTATGTCTGGTACTGTAGCTCCTCCACTTGAAAAGGACTGAGCTGCAGTACCAGTCCCAGCCACAACAAAATGTACAGCGTTGTGGAAAATAATCAAGGGGATGCAGCACTTCTTGGAGCGCTGCCGACTTTGAACCCCAGCAACTAGATATTGGTGGCCTATGAAACTATGTGCCTAAAGTAATGCAGCTAGTATACAATGACAAAGTGGGTAGCCCAATAGCCCATTAATATATACAGAGGACAAATAAATGTTTTGAAGTTAAACAAAGCTTAGCATCCTTTTCATTTTCTAAAAAAAGTTATATAGGCATTGCTCTATCTTTACATTTGTACAATAGAAACCCATCATTGAACTACAAATACTGCCCAAATATGAAGTTCCAATTCATTGAATATCTTAGGCTGCACCTGAATGATTATATTTATATCTATGTATAGATAAGTTTTCCTTATTTGTGATCTTGGTCATGTGACAGAACCATGAGAAACTAATACTATAGGTATCCAGCATTACAGTGCATGCTTGAAATAAACACAGTTAATTTTTTTGCTACTGTATATATATATATATATATATACATATACAGTATATATATTTATATGTACTGTGTATAAATACATATATATATATATATATATATATATATATATATACTGTATAGCCCTGGAGAAAACTAAGAGACCACCACGTCGAAACCCTGTCATGGGCAGCCCATTCTCCAGAACGGAACCCTATTGAAAACCTCTGGAATGTAATCAAGAGGATGATGGATAGTCACAAGCCATCAGACAAAGAAGAGCTGCTTAAATTTTTGCACCAGAAGCAGTGTGAAAGACTGGTGGCAAGCATGCCAAGATGCATGATAGCTGTGATTAAGGCTGTGTGCACACATTGCGGTTGTTTTGCGTTTTCCCGCTGCGGAATCACCGCGAAAATGCAAAAAAACGCATCCCATGCATTCCTATGGGATTCCGCAATGCTGTGCTAATGCTGCGGATTTTTCCACTGCGGAATCGCATAGCGGAAAAATCCGCAGCATGCCCATTCTTTTTGCGGAATCACAGCTTACTTTCTGCATGTGGCTATGCCCACCATGCGCAAAGTAAGCGAAAATGTGCGGATGGTACCCAGGGTCTGGAGGAGAGGAGACTCTCCTCCAGGCCCTGGGTACCATAATCCTGTAAAAAATGGAATAAAAATAAAAAATAGAGATATACTCACCCTCCGGCGGCCCCCAAAGTCCTTCCTGCCTCTCACCACGCTGCCGGCATCTTCCGGTCCCAGTAATGCTTTGCGCGAATGACCGCTGATGACGTCGCGCTCTCACGAGTGTGTTGTCACTCAGGTCCTTCCCGCAAAGCATTACTGGGACCGGAAGATGCCAGGAGTGCCACAGAGCAGATCGGGGGTCGTCGGAAGGTGAGTATAACAATATGTTTTATTGCAAAAACAAAAACAACATTTATTGCTTAGAAATTCAGAAATATGTCAGAAGTTTATAGACTAAAAGAACAATTAACATTTTACTTGAAAACATACCTATAAAGAGAGAAATCAGCCAAACTGAACATTTGAAAGTGGTCCGTCCCTTAATTTTGGCCAGAGCTTTAAATTATATATATATATATATATATATATATATACTGCTCAAAAAATAAAGGGAACACTAAACAGTACAATGTATTGTTTAGTGATCCCTTTATTTTTTTAAGCTCTTATGACATTGGCCAACAATGTGGTGTGAACAAAGACTTCAGCCTTTTCACACCAGGCATGTGCAGCAATGTTCAGAATTCCCAGGCGCCGCCTCCTTATTCCAAATAATACAAGACAGGCCCCTGCTCTTGAGATAGATAATTATGACATACCCCTGTAAGTAAAATTGGTACAATTCAATTCCGGTTGTTTTGGCTGATTAAACTAATAGATTCTGCATGTTAAGTTCTCCACACTTTTCAACTTCAGTTGTCTTAGTATGGCCGCATATTCTGGCATTGCTCAAAGTGCGACATGCGTTATTACACTCAATGTTTCTGCTAATATTTGCAGCTTATCCTACTGGTTCAATAATGATGCACCAAAGCCCAGAGTTTCCGGGTCCATTTGATGCTTCTTGACCTCAAACAGATAACAGTTCTACTAGTATTATTGCTCTTCAGCCATAGACATTGCCATTAGTGTACACTTGGCCTTATGCTTCTGTGCCTATTAAAAGATTATTGCAGGAACATAGCGGGCTTTATAGCAAGCTCTAACCATTCTCTTAAAGAGATAGTAACCAAATAATATGTATAACAAAATTTTAAATGTAAAGCCTACGTTTTTTATAATGGTGAATCGCAGACACAGGATACAATATAAGGTGTATGTGTCCATGTGTGGCCACCCAGTGGTTGTGGTGTAAGTTGTGGCCTGTAAACAATTTTGCTAGTATTATACAGCTCTGGCAAAAAGTAAGAGACCACTGCGCAGTTTTTAACCCCTTCACGACCTTTGACGCCACATAGGCGTCATGAAAAGTCATGCCAGAACGACCCATGATGCCTATGTGGCATCATGACTTTAAAGCCCCCCTGCGGGTCGGGTGACCTAGGTCACTGAAAGGTCACCCGACCCGCAGATACAGGGGGCTTTGTTCTTCACCACAGGGGGCGTGGCTTCACCCCCACGTGGCTACGATCGCTCTGATTGGCTGTTAAAGGTGAAACAGCCAATCAGAGCAATAGTAATATTTCATCAATGAAAATTGAGGAAATATTACAATCCAGCCATGGCCGATGCTGCAGTAGCATCGGAGATGGCTGGAGACCGTGATCCGACCCCCCCACGGCTCACGGGGCCGATCGGCCCCCGATACCGACTGACGGCGGCAATGTGCCGCCGCCGTCATCATCGGCTCCCCTCCCCCTTCTCTGTGCTCCCCCCACCTTCCGCCCCCCCGGTACCTCCATTGTCCCTCTCCGCCTCCCGGTGTCCCACGGTCCCGAACCATGGGCGCCGCCATCTTGAAAATGGCGGGCGCATGCGCAGTCAGCCCGCCTGTTGCAATTTCCCTTCATTCTATTTTGATCACTGTGATAAACTCTCACAGTGATCAAAATAGAATGAAAAGTAAATAAACCCCCCCGTTTATCACCACCATAGGCAGGATCAACTAATAAAATAAAGAAATTATTTTTATTTTTATTTTTCCATTAGGGTGAGGGTTAGGGTTGGAAAGAGGGTTAGGGTTGGAAAGAGGGTTAGGGTTGGAAAGAGGGGTAGGGTTAGGGTTGGAAATAGGGTTAGGGTTGGAATTAGGGTTAGGGTTGGAATTAGGGTTAGGGATGGAATTAGGGTTAGAGTGGAATTAGGGTTAGGGTTGGAATTAGGGTTACGGATAGGGTTAGGGGTGTGTTGGGGTTAGGGTTATGGTTAGGGTTGGGATTAGGGTTAGGGATGTGTTGGGGTTAGGGTTGTGGTTAGGGGTGTGTTGGGGTTAGGGTTGGAGTTATAATTGAGGGGTTTCCACTGTTTAGGCACATCAGGGGGTCTCTAAACGTGACATGCTGCAACCATTGATGCCAGCCAATTTTGTGTTCAAAAAGTCAAACAGTGCTCCCTCCTTTCCAAGCCCCGATGTGTGCCCAAACAGTGGTTTACCCCAACATATGGGGTATCAGCGTACTCAGGAAAAATTGCACAACAACTTTGGAGGTCTAATTTCTCCTGTTACCCTTGGGAAAATTAAAAATTGGGGGCTAAAAAATTATTTTTTTGGAAAAGAAATTATTTTTTTATTTTCACGTCTCTGCGTTATAAACATCTGTGAAGCACTTGGGGGTTCCAAGTGCTCACCAGACATCTAGATAAGTTCCTTGGAAGGTCTAGTTTCCAAAATGGGGTCACTTGTGGGGTTTCTAATGTTAAGGCACATCAGGGGCTCTGCAAACGTAATGACGACCGCAGACCTTTCCATCAAAGTCTGCATTTCAAAATGTCACTACTTCCATTCTCAGCCCTTACGTGCACCCAAACAATGGTTCCTCCCCACATATGGGGTATCAGCGTACTCAGGACAAACTGGACAAGTTTTGGGGTCCAATTTCTCCTGTTACCCTTGGGAAAATAAAAATTTGTGAGCTAAAAAATCATTTTTTTTGAGGAAAAAAAAGATTTTTTATTTTCACAGCTTTGAGTTATAAACTTCTGTGAAGCACTTGGGGGTTCAAAGTGCTCACCACACATCTAGCTAAGTTCCTTGTGGGGTCTAATTTCCAAAATGGGGTCACTTGTGGGGGGGTTCCACAGTTTAGGCACACCAGGGGCTCTGCAAATGTAACATGACGCCCGCAGACCATTCCATCAAAGTCAGCATTTCATAATGCCACTACTTCCCTTCCAAGCCACGACGTGTGCCCAAACAGTGGTCCCCACCCACATATGGGGTATCAGCATACTCAGGACAAACTGGACAAGAACTTTTGGGGTCAAATTTATCCTGTTACCCTTGTGAAAAAAAAATTGTGAGCTAAAAATCTTTTTTTTTTTTGAGGAAAAAAAATGATTTTTTATTTTCACGGCACTGCGTTAAAAACTTTTGTGAAGCACTTGGGGGTTCAAAGTGCTCAACACACATCTAGATAAGTTCCTTTGGGGGTCTAGTTTCCAAAATGGGGTCACTTGTGGGGGGTTTCCACAGTTTAGGCACACCAGGGGCTCTGCAAATGTAACATGACGCCCGCAGACCATTCCATCAAAATCTGCATTCCAAAACGTCACTACTTCCCTTCCGAGCCCCGACGTGTGCCCAAACAGTGGCCCCCACCCACATATGGGGTACCAGCGTACTCAGGACAAACTGGCCAACAACTTTTGGGGTCCAGTTTCTCCTGGTACCCTTGTGAAAATAAAAAATTGTGCACTAAAAAATAATTTTTTGAGTTAAAAAAAAATATTTTTTATTTTCACGGCACTGCGTTATAAACTTTTGTGAAGCACTTGGGGGTTTAAAGTGCTCACTATGCATCTAGAAAAGTTCCTTAGGGGGTCTAGTTTCCAAAATGGGGTTATTTGTGGGGGAGCTCCAATGTTTAGGCACACAGGGGCTCTCCAAACACGACATGGTGTCCACTAACGATTAGAGGTAATTTTAATTTCAAAAAGTCAAATGGCGCTCCGTCCCTTCTGAGCCCTGCCGTGCGCCCAAACAGTGGTTACCCCCCACATATGGGGTATCGGTGTACTCAGAACACATTGCACAACAAGTTTTGTGGTCCAATTTCTCCTGTTACCCTTGCGAAAATAAAAAATGGCGTGCTAAAAAATCATTTTTGAGGAAAAAAAATGATTTTTTCTTTTCACTGCTCTGCGTTATAAACTTCTGTGAAGCACCTGGAGGTTCAAAGTGCTCACTACACATCTAGGTAAGATCCATAAGGGGTCTAGCTTCCAAAATGGGGTCACTTGTGGGGGTTTTCACTGTTTAGGCACACAGGGGCTCTCCAAACGCGACATGGTGTCCGATAACGATTGGAGCTAATTTTCCATTCAAAAAGTCAAATAGCGCTCCTTCACTTACGGACCCTGTCGTGTGCCCAAACAGTGGTTTATGACATTCAAAAAGAGAAAAAGAAGCCAGCTCACCTGAAGGCATGTGTAGTGGATAGCCCGGACCACGTGCAGTCTTCACGCAGTAACCAAGGAAAAAAAAAAAAGGTCCAGCTTTGCAAATTCAGGTCCAATTTATTGTTAAAAACAAGTCCAAACCAGAGCAAAAAATAGTGTGTTCACATGAGTAACAAGTAGTAGATTACGCGTTTCGAACAATAGCTTGTTCTTTGAGAAAGAACAAGCTATTGTTCGAAACGCGTAATCTACTACTTGTTACTCATGTGAACACACTATTTTTTGCTCTGGTTTGGACTTGTTTTTAACAATAAATTGGACTTGAATTTGCAAAGCCGGACCTTTTTTCTTTTTCAGTGGTTTATGATGACATATGAGGTATCAATGTATTCAGGAGAAATTGCCCAACAAATTTTAGGATCCATTTTATCCTGTTGCCCATGTGAAAATGAAAAAACTGAGGCTAAAAGAAAATTTTTGTGAAAAAAAAGTACTTTTTTTTTCCGATCAATTTGTGAAGCACCTGGGGGTTCAAAGTGATCACTATGCATGTAGATAAGTTCCTTGGGGGTCTAGTTTCCAAAATGGGGTCACTTGTGGGGGAGCTCCAATGTTTAGGCACACAGGGGCTCTCCAAACGCGACATGGTGTCCGCTAAATATTCCAGCATGTTTTCCATTCAAAAGTCAAATGGCGCTCCTTCCCTTCTGAGCCCTGCCGTGCGCCCAAACAGTGGTTTATGACCACATATGAGGTATCGGTGTACTCAGGAGAAATTGCCCAACAAAGTTTAGGATCCATTTTATCCTGTTGCCCATGTGAAAATGAAAAAATTGATGCTAAAAGAAAATTTTTGTTGTAAAAATTAAAATGTCAATTTTTTCTTTCCACGTTGCTTTAGTTCCTGCGAAACACCTGAAGGGTTAATAATCTTCTAGAATGTAGTTTTGAGTAGCTTGAGGGGTGCAGTTTTTAGAATGGTGTCACTTTTGGGTATTTTCTGCCATATAGACCCCTCAAAGTGACTTCAAATGTGAGGTGGTCCCTAAAAAAATGGTTTTGTAAATTTTGTTGTAAAAATGAGAAATCGCTGGTCAACTTTTAACCCTTATAACTTCCTAACAAAAAAAAAAATTGTTTCCAAAATTGTGCTGATGTAAAGTAGACATGTGGGAAATGTTATTTAGTAACCACTTTGTGTCACATAACTCTCTGGTTTAACAGAATAAAAATTAAAAATGTGAAAATTGCGAAATTTTCTAAATTTTTACCAAATTTCTGATTTTTTCACAAATAAACGCAAAAATTATCGACCTACATTTACCACTAACATGAAGCCCAATATGTCACGAAAAAACAATCTCAGAATCGCTAGGATCCATTGAAGTGTTCCTGAGTTATTACCTCATAAAGGGACACTGGTCAGAATTCCAAAAAAATGGCCAGGTCATTAAGGACAAAATAGGCTGGGTCATGAAGGGATTAATAATCAGCTTCTCTACATGTCTGATAGCCATTCTATTCCAGTGTCAGTTGAATTCCAACCAGAGTACACCTCATTCTACTTAATGTGTTTCTGATTAGCTAATCACCTGAACCAAATCTTATTTAATGATGGAAAGTATAAAAAACCCTGCTGTGGTGTTCACAATCCTCTTGCAATGGGACAAGCTGGATGGCAAAATAAGTGCTAGTAATATCCCAAAAGTAATAGGAATGAAAAAATAACTTTTAACCATGCCAAAGAAGTTGAAAAGAAAAGTCTTGAGTGAGGAAAAGAAACGCTCAATTCTGGCTTTACTAGCAGAGGAATACAGTGAGCATCATGTTGCCTCCATCCTTAAAATTTCTAAGATGGCAGGACATTATAACAAGGTCAAGCAGCAGACATTGGGGACAATAAAGCTACAGACCGGCAGAGGGCGAAAACGACTCTCCACTGACCGGGATAACCGTCATTTTATTTGAATGTCACTCAGCACCCGCAGGATGACATCAAGTGACCTACAAAATTAATGGTAAGTGGCAGCTGGGGTGAAGTGCACAGCAAGAACAGTTTGTAACAGGCTCCTAGAGGCAGGACTCAAGTCATTTAAAGCTAGAAAAAAGCCTTTCATCAATGAGAAGCAAAGGAGAGCCAGGCTGAAGTTTGCCAAAGACCATAATTGGACCATAGAGGACTGGAGTAAGGTAATCTTCTCTGATGAGTCTGATTTTCAGCTAATGGTTAGACGGAGACCTGGAGACGTGTAAAAGTCAAAGTGTCTTGCATCCATTGTGAAATTTGGTGGAGGATAGGTGATGATCTGGGGATGCTTCAGCAAGGCTGAAATTGGGCGGGTTAATCTTTATGAAGGACATATGAATCAAGCTGCACACAAGGTTACCCTGGAAAAACAGTTGATTCTTTCTGCTCAGGCAATGTTCCCCAACTCTGGGGACTGGTTTTTCCAGCAGGACAATGTGCCATGCCACAAAGCTAGGTCAATCAATGTGTGAATGAAGGACCACCACATCAAATCCCTGTCATGGCAGCACAATCTCCAGACCTGAACCCCATTGAAAACCTCTGGAGTGTAATCAATCAAGTGGAAGATGGATAGTCACAAGTCATCAAACAAAGAAGAACTGCTTAAATGTTTGTACCAGGAGTGGCATAAGGTCACCCAAAAGCAGTGTGAAAAACTGGTGGAAAGCATGCCAAGATGCATGAAAGCAGTGATTAAAAATCATGGTTATTCCACAAAATATTGATTACTGAACTCTTCCTGAGTTAAAACATTAGTATTGTTGGTTCTAAATGATTATGAACTTGCTTTCTTAGCATTATTTGAGGTCTGCCAGCACTGCATTTTTTGTTATTTTGACCATTTCTCATTTTCTGAAAATAAATACAAAATTTTAGTGCTTGGAAGTTCGAAGACATGTCAGTAGTTTATAGAATAAAAGAGCAATTTACATTTTACTCAAAAATATACCTATAAAGAGAAAAATCAGACAAACTGAAAATTTTGCAGTGGTCTCTTAATTTTTGTCAGAGCTGTATATTAAAACACCACTCTAGCATTTTTTAACCCCTTTCTGCCATGTGATGTACTATCCCGTCCATGTGCCCTGGGACTTAATTCCCAGGGATGGGATAGTACGTCACAGCGATCAGCGGCGCTGCCGGGTGTCAGCTGATTATCACAGCTGACACCCAGCACTATGAGTCAGGGGCGGTCACGGACCGCCCCGACACATTAACCCCTTGCACACCATGATCAAACACGATCACGGTGTACCGGGGGTTAAAGAGAAGCACCGGCAGGGAGGGGGCTCCCCCCGTGCTTCCATGAGCCCCCCACAGCAGCGCAATGTTTTGTGCTGCTGCGGGGGTCTCCTTCCCTGAAGGTCCCTGGATCCAAGATGGCGACGGGGACCTTTGGGGGCCTGCAGGGAGCTGGCTTCCTCAGTGCCTGCAAAGCGCCGGCATGAGGAAGTCTGCTTCAATGCCTGTGACAGATTGCTGATCAGTCACAGCAATCTATGATGTGAAAGATCAGCGATCTGTCAGAGGACAGTGATGTCCCCCCTGGGACAATGTAATAAAGTAAAAAAAGTGTAAAAATAATTTTTAAAAAATCGCTGAATAAATTAAAAAAAAAAATATTCCCTAATAAATTCATTTCTTGGAAATAAATAAAAAAAATAAATAAAAATACACATATTTGGTATCACCGCATCCGTAATGACCCGCCCTATAAAACTGTCCCATTAGTTAACCCCTTTAGTAAACCCCTTAAAAAATAAAATTAAAAAACGAAGCAAAAAATAATGATTTATTATCATACCGCCGAACAAAAAGTGAAATAACGTGCAATCAAAAACAAGCATATAAATATCCATTGGACCGCTGAAAACATCATCTTGTCCGGCAAAAAATGAGCCACCATACAGCATCATCAGTGAAAAAATAAAAAAAGTTATGGCTCGCAGAATAAAGCGATGCAAAAATAATTATTTTTTTTTTTAAATTGTTTTCATTGCATAAAAGCACCAAAACATAAAAAAAACATAAATGAGGTATCGCTGTAATCGTACTAATTCGAAGAATAAAACCGTCTTATCAATTTTACCGCACGCGGAACGGTGTAAACGCACCCCCAAAAGAAATTCATGAAACGCTGTTTTTTGTTCATTCTGTGTCCCAAAAATCGGAATAAAAAGCGATCAAAAGATGTCACGTGCCCAAAAATGATACCAATAAAAACGTCAACTCGTCCTGCAAAAAATAAGACCTCACATGACTTGGTGGGTCAAAATATAGAAAAATTATAGCTCTCAATATGTGGTGATGCAAAAACTATTTTTACAATAAAAAGCGTCTTTTAGCGTATGACAGCTGCCAAACATAAAAACCGCCATAAATAGTAAATCTAACCCCCCCGTTATCACCCCCTTAGTTAGGGAAAAATAATAAAATTTAAAAAATTTATTTATTTCCATTTTCCCATTAGGGTTAGGGTTAGGGCTAGGGTTAAGGCTAGGGCTAGGACTAGAGTTAGGGCTGAAATTAGGGTTAGGGGTGTGTTGGGGTTAGGGTTGGAGTTAGAATTGGGGGTTTCCACTGTTTGGGCACATCAGGTGCTCTCCAAATGCAACATGGCGTCTGATCTCAATTCCAGCCAATTCTGCGTTGAAAAAGTCAAATGGTGCTCCTTCCCTTCCAAGCTCTGCCATGCGCCCAAACAGTGTTTTACCCCCACATATGGGGTATCAGCCTACTCAGGACAAATTGCAAAACAACTTTTGGGGTCCAATTTCTCCTGTTACCCTTAGGAAAATAAAAAATTGGGGGCAAAAATATCATTTTTGTGAAAAAAAATATGATTTTTTTTATTTTAACGCCCGGGCGTTATAAACTTCTGTGAAGCACTTGGGGGTTCAAAGTGCTCACCACACATCTAGATAAGTTTCATGGGGGGTCTAGTTTCCAAAATGGGGTCACTTGTGGGGTGTTTCAATAGTTTAGGCACATCAGAGGCTCTCCAAACGCACATGACACCAGCAGACCATTCCATCAAAGTCTGCATTCCAAAACGTCACTACTTTCCTTCCGAACCCCGACGTGTGCCCATACAATAGTTTTCTCCCACATATGAGGTATCGGCATACTCAGGGCAAATTGGACAACTTTTGGGGTCCAATTGCTCCTGGTACCCTTGGGAAAATAAAAAAATTGGGGACTAAATGATCATGTTTGTGGAAAAAATACGATTTTTTTATTTTCACGCCCGGGCATTATAAACTTCTGTGAAGCCCTTGGGGGTTCAAAGTGCTCACCACACACCTAGATAAGTTCCCTAAGGGGTCTAGTTTCCAAAATGGTGCCTTTTGTGGGGGTTTCCACTGTTTAGGTACATCAGGGGCTCTCCAAAGGCAACATGACACCCGCAGACCATTCCATCAAAGTCTGCATTCCAAAATGTCACTACTTCCCTTCCAAGCCCCGACGGGTGCCCATACAGTAGTTTTCTCCCACATATGGGGTATCACCGTACTCAGGACAAATTGGACAACAATATTTGGGGTCCAATTTCTCCTGTTGCCCTTGGGAAAATAAAAAAATAGGGACTAAAAGATCATGATTGTGGAAAAGGTAAGATTTTTTTATTTTCACACCCGGGCGTTATAAACTTCTGTGAAGCACTGGGGGGTTTAAAGTGCTCACCACACATCTAGATAAGTTCCTTGGGTGGTCTAGTTTCCAAAATAGTGTCATTTGTGGGGGGTTTCCACTGTTCTGGTACATCAGGGGCTTTCCAAACGCGACATGGTGTCCGATCACAATTCCAGCCAAAAATGTCAAATGGCGCTGCTTCCCTTCTGAACTCTGCCATGCACCCAAATAGTCATCTACACCCACATATGGGGTATCAGCATACTCAGGACAAATTGCAAAATAACTTTTAGGGTCCTGTTACCCTTGGAAAAGTAAGAATTGAGGGTGAAAAGATCATTTTTGTGGAAAAATTATGATTTTTTAATTGTACCGCTGTAAGTTATAAACTTCTCTGAAGCCCTTGTGGGTTCAAAGTTCTAACCACATATCTAGATAAGTTCCTTGGGGGGTCTAGCTTCCAAAATGGGGTCACTTGTGGGGGTTTCCGCTGTTTAGGTACATCAGGGGCTCTCCAAACGTGACATGGCGTCCGATCTGAATTCCAGCCAATTTTGCATTGAAAAAGTCAAACTGCGCTCCTTCCCTTCTGAGCTCTGCCATGCGCCGAAACAGTAGTTCCCCCCACATATCAGGTATCAGCGTACTCAGGACAAATTGCACAATAACTTTTGCAGTCCAATTTCTCCTTTTACCCTTGGTATAATAAAAAAAATTGAACCTGAATTACTTTTTTTGTGAAAAAAAGTTAAATGTTCATTTTTTTTAAATATTCAAAAAATTCCTGCGACGCACCTGAAGGGTTAATAAACTTCTTGAATGTGGTTTTGAGCACCCCAAGGGGTGAAGTTTTTAGAATGGTGTCACTTTTGGGTATTTTCTATCATATAGACCCCTCAAAGTAGCTTCAAATGTGATGTGGTCCGTAAAAATAAAATGGTGTTGCAAAAATGAGAAATCGCTGGTCAACTTTAAACCCTTATAACTTCCTAACAAATAAAAATTTTGGTTCTAAAATTGTGCTGATGTAAATTAAACATGTGGGAAATGTTACTTATTAAGCTTTTTGTGTGCCGTATCTCTGTGACTTAAGGGCATAAAAATTCAAATTTGGAAAATTGCGAAATTTTCAAAAAATTTGCCAAATTTCTGTTTTTTTCAGAAATAAACACAAGTTATTTGAATGAAATTTTACCACTAACATGAAGTACAATATGTCGCAAGAAAACAATGTCAGAATCACCATGATCCATGGAAGCGTTTCAGAGTTATTACCTCATAAAGGGACAGTGGTCAGAATTGTAAAAATTGGCCCGGTCATGAACGTGCAAACCACCCATGGGTGTTAAGGGGTTAAAATGTATTTTACCACTGGAGTGGTGCTTCTAATCTAAGCTCCATGCCCCTAGTCTCATACTTATCAGTTGACATCTTCATCTTTTTTTTGCACGGTTCTGGTCAGTCTCCAGCAGTGTAACCTGCTGGATCGCTCTATTTTTTGTTGGATGATCCATAAGTCACCAATGTAAGTCTATGGGAGCCAGAACAAGTAGCGAGGCAGTGACTGTGTGCTGGGTGCCTCCTGGTGGGTGCTGTGAGTGGCTGAGAAACCTTATACTGCACTGATCAGGTAGCACCAAGCTGTGTCACAGTCATGATTTCACTATTTGTAATCACCGACCCCAGACGCCTCCTGTCATTACTGCTGTAATAACTCCAGGCTCAGAGTGGCCCCTGGCCTGAACCTTCCTCCCATGGAGCATTTGTATTTGCTGCAAATAATATACAGTATTAATTATGTATAATATGTACACATATATAGTACACAGGTATGTGTACATTTCACCTTAGATTAGCGGTATATATTGCTATGTAATGTATTTGTGTATTTTATACTTGGGCATTTACTGGCTCAATGATAATGGCAACAACTCTGTTACTTTTGCCTTGCGCTAGTCTCAAAAAATCTCCCCACAATGTGTAAAACACCCTTTTATTGTATGGAGATGCTGTAATCAGTTTATGAATATGTAAAATGTAAAGGTAAATATCACTTAAAGTGGTTTTCTAAGGGGTGTACATATTGCCAGTGCAGTTGGTGTAGCTGCATGGGGGCCCAGAGGTGGAGGGGAGTCCGCTGACACAAGCGACTACTTCAGCTGGATTTGCTTCCTCGGACACACATTCAGCTGAATTTATTGTGGCACAGTGGCCTCACTGGCTCCCTGCATTGCAATACACCCTGCCGGCAAATCAGAGGCCAGTAGCTGACCTCGGCATGCCCGTGACTAGGGACACATAACAGTGACGTCACATGCCACGGCAGGGACACTGAAGTCAGCTGGTGACTCTTGCCTTGGATGCAGTGGAGGACGCCGCGCATCGTGGGCATGGAGGAAGGTAAGTACCGTATATACCCGTGTATAAGCCGACCCGGGTATAAGCCGACCCCCTAATTTTGTCACAAAAAACTGGAAAAACTTATTGACTCGCGTATAAGCCTGTATAAGTCTGTACAAGTCCCCTCTGAAATGTAAAGTGCTGAGGAATATGTCGGCGCTATAGAAATAAAATTTATTATTATTATTATAAGCCTAGGGTGGAAAATGCCAAAGCTACTGGAAAATTTCAAAAATAAAATGGGCCCCATAAGATGCTCCATAAAGTTCATGATGGCCCCCATATAATGCTCTATAAAGTTCATGATGGGTTCCATAAGATGCTCCATACAAAAATATGCCTAATAATGCTGCACAGTGAATAATGGTGGCCCTATAACATGCTCCATAATAACATATGCCCCATATAATGCTGCACAGTGATTGGTGCCCCTTACAATGCTGCACAGTGATTAGTGGCCCCTTGTAATGCTGCACAGTGATTAGTGGCCCCTTTCAATGCTGCATAGTGATTAGTGGCCCCTTTCAATGCTGCACAGTGATTAGTGGTCCCTTTCAATGCTGCTGCCTCAATTGAAAAAAACAAACAAAAAAAACTATATACTCACCTTGTCGCTGCTGCAGCTGCTGCTCCTCAGAGTTACCGGCTGTGCAGTGACTGTTCAGGCAGAGGGCGCCTGCTAACTACGTCATGGCGCCCTCTGACCTGAACGTCACTGCCAGAGGAAGCAAGACAGCAGAGCGATGCGCAGCGGTGGAACGGGGGACAGGTGAATATGGCTCCCCCCATTATACTCACCTCTCCTGGCATGTCTCTGCAGCCCCCCTGTGCTTGTTCCATCTTCTGGGCGCTGTTCTTACTGCTTTCTATGGTCACGTGGTGCCGCCCTTTACATATGCACATATGTAATGAGCGGCATCACGTGACCACTGAAAGCAGGAAGAACAGCACCGAGAAGATGGAATAAGCACGGGGGGGCTGCAGAGACATGCCAGGAGAGGTGAGTATGATCTCCGATACCCCCCGATCCCCCTCCCCGGCCGACCCCCGGTATATGACTCGCGTATAAGCCGAGAGGGTGACTTTCAGCCCCAAAAAATGGGCTGAAAATCTCGGCTTATACGTGAGTATATACGGTTGATTTTTTTCCGTGTTTTGCAGAAGAACAGGACAAATTATCCCCGGATGGGGCATTTTATCATAGGAATGGTACCAATATGGGACATGTTATATCCCATGAAGAGGACCAGGATAGGGCACATTATATCCCAGTAAGGGGACAAGGATGGGGTACATTGTACCAATAAAGAGCCCAGGATGGGGCACATGGAATGGGACCAAGATGGGGCACATTATATCAAACAAAAGGGTACCAAGATGGGGCACATTATGTCCCAGGAAGGGAAACAGGATGGGCACATTATCCCAAATGGAGGACATTATACCAAGAAGGAGTCCAGGTTGTTAGACATTATCTCTGGAAAGGGCTCAGGATGGGGGACATTATTACTGGAAAGTGCCCTCGATGAGGGACATTATGCAAAGAAGGAGCTCAAGATAGATGACTTAATTGATGGAAGGAGCCTAGGATGGGGGACAATATACCAGGAAGGGGCCAGGATGAGGAACATCATTATATGGGGGGCATTTTGGGTTCTAAAACATTACATATGCCCACACATGTGATGAACATGGAGGTGGGGGCCCAGGTCCAAATTGTGCTAAGTACCTGATAGCATCCTTTCCCAACCCCAATTCATTATTAGACCCTGATACTGTCTTCTCCCACCCCCTATTTAATTTTGACACTATCAGGAATTTATAATGTATCTGTGTGTGTGTTTGGGGGGGTGGACACAGAACAAAGACAAAGGCTATGTGCACACATTCAAGATTTGTGGCAGAAAATAATGTAAATCCTGATGTGTTGGCAGGAAAAACGCTGTGTAAAATACACATTTTTGCTGTTTTTTTTACATGCATTTTTGTTACCTATTATTTTACACACGATGTAGATCAACATTATAAAATAAGCAATGTGTTCATGAGACTTCAGAAATCTCATTCACTTTGCTCGTACTGTAAAACGCTGCATATTTTCCACAACAAATCCATGCAAAAAAAGCAACAGAAATGCAATGTGTGCACATAGTCTACAAATTACTTGGGGGAGAGTCACAGAGACTGATTAATCTATATTCATTGGGTGGCGAAGATTATATTTAATGGAGGCAGAGTGCTGACTATTCAGTTTATGGTGGGGTACATATTTGTTGTCAGGGGCACAGTGTGGGGGATTTTTTATTCAGGAGACAAAGTTGTGTATACAATATACGTATATATGACCTTGATATTTACAGGACTGCAGTGATCAGTGTGACAAGATGGGTCATAGGTGGAAGCTGTCAACATGAAGGACTGACCAGAAGGAGAAGAAAAAACAAGAAAAATTGGAAGAGACGTCATCAGTCACTGGATGTAAGAATTTATTCATTATACTGTACTGTATAACTTGAAATAATTTTGTTATTTGTAAAACAACCTCCTTTAGGCCACATTCTCATGTTCGAGTGATATGTCCGTGTGCTGCCAGATTTTTTTACTGGACTGTACACGGGCTAATACTGTTTCATAGATCCATTCACATATCCGTGAAAATCATGGATCCAAGAATGGGATGTACGACACTCAGAACATGTACATTTTTGGTCCAATGTAGTATATAGTGTACATTCTTGCTATATATTCTGCCACCGTAATTACATAGTTTTCTCTTTTATTTTATATAACACCATCCCTTATTACTTAGTATCCTCTCTAGTTTTGTATGGCATTGCCATTTACTACATAATATTATCTCTTGTCATATACAGCACCATCCCTTACATAGAGTATTCTTGTTATTTTTGCTATTCACAGCACCCTCTCTTATTACATAGTCCTCTCTTGTTAGATATAAAATGGCTGCTGATGAAGCAGCCGGTGACCAGAAGACCAGTCCATCAGCCTCCTCCATTAGAAAAGAAGCTTTCCCATGATCCATCAGCCGTCATTACAGTTTATATCTGACAAGAGAGAACGGTATGTAATAAAGAGAGGGTGCTATAAATAACAAAAATAAGAGCATCCGATATGTAAGGGACAGTGCTGTACATAACAAGAGAGTACTATGTTATAGGGGATAGTGGTCACCAAGGATGGTTGGTGATAGTGGTCATTTCCAACCATCCTTGGTGGAGAAAGGAGCTGGAGAGAGAGTTCCTTGCAGCACAGTCAGAGTCCTGGTGTGGAAGAAGTCAGAGGGGATTTCCTTGCAGCTCTGACAGAGCTTGGTGGTAGCTATTCAGGAGGAATGCTGCATTCTGGTGGTGGACTCTGTTGCTGGGAGCAAGAGCAACAGAGCAAAGCTAAGTGGTGTTTCCCTGTTTGTGCCTTTCCTTTATGTGTGTTTCAGTGCAGTGGTGGGATTAGTCTCTGCACCAGCCATTTCACTAGAAAGTGGTAGGTGCAGGGCGAGCTAGGGTTCTTAGGTATCCTGAGCGGTGCTCATTGCAGAACCGGCCTAGGGATCGGTAGGAGTGTAGACACTGACTTAGGGGAGTGCAGGAGGTCTCCACGTCCCCATTCCCTATCACAGGGCCCTCCATTGTAATTGCTTCCCTGGTGTTTCCCCTTATTATTTAAATTTGCCCTGCTGGAGGCGGTGTGCCCAGTTTCACGTGTATTTCTGAAATTCACCTGCTGGTGGCGGTGTATCCGGCTGCACGTCTTATTATTTAAATTCGCCCTACTGGAGGCGGTGTATCCAGGGTCACGTGCGTCATATAAATTCGCCCTGCTGGAGGCGGTGTGTCCAGTCACATGTTGACCATTACACATTGGTTTTCAATGCAACTGTGTCTTTTTTTTATAACGGAAGTGTTAGGAATCTGGTTTCTACCATGCCTATGCAGCAATCCAGATCCTCACATTTGTCTCCAGAGGCCAAGTCCTTCTTCCCAGCTTCTGAGCATGCCCAGGGGATGAGCTCCCATTGGAGTGCAGGAGTCAGGTGCTCAGGTCCTGCTCCTGATTCCATTGGTTCTGCTCAAGGCCTTGGAGATTTCCGGCAGGTCCCGTACGCTATAAAAAGTGCGCATGGCCGTTCCGCCATGCGCTAGTATTTCATACTTGCTGCTGTGTGTTTGCTGATGGATGCTTGGACTGGTGAATGACTCATTAAATACCCCCTTCCTTGGTTATTACGCTTGTGTGTGTGTTTGAGTTCAGCAAGTATTAGCGCCAGCGCGCCCAAGCTTGAGCTTTGCCAGCAGCTAAGCGTCCTGCATTGCGCTGTCAGCGTAGCGGTGTCTTTTCTGCGGCTCAGTTCACGCCGCGCTGCGGTAGCAGCTGTTCGGGCGCTTGCAGTTGCGACGTCCCGTATCCTATTTTTCACGGTAGGTCTAGAGGGGATAGTCCTGGTGTTTTAGGCTATTTCTGTGACCTTTAATACCGTGTCCATATCACTGAAGTCTGTGAACCTATACAGACTCAGCGTTATTTATGTTTTTGTTGGCAGCTCTGTGCATATAAGAGAGGCTGCTTTAGTGCACTGGGTGCAACTAAAACCCTGTGCACATTACCGCCAGAGTGCCCTGCCTCTTTTAGCAGCGGTTACTCCATCTACCGCACTGTGGACCCCGAGCAGTGAACGCACTTTATTTTAATTTTATTTAGTGCGTTTCACCGCTCATAACAGGAAGTCAATGACAGATATATACAACTAAAAACATGTTAGTTACTTTTGTGGATCTGTTTGAATGGGCCAGCTGAGTGCAATGTCTACGCATAGTGTGAACCCAGCCTTACTTCTGATTTTAATATATTTTTGGCCAGACCATGCAGTTAGCTGCATTTGACCACATACTCTGCCTATTGCGATGGCCAATTGCCATATGATTTTGTTTCACAATCATGTAGCCCACTGGGCAGAAAAGGGCCCCTGTGCAAGATCACTATATGGACCTTTTGCAGTCCATTAGCTTATTGTAATGCACAATTCCACCTGCTTTGAAGGTCAAAATGGGCCCCCGTACCTCTTGGGTCCTGTGCAGTTCCACAGGTTGCACCAATGATATGCCTGCCCAGGATACAGCATTGAAAGAGCTTAAGCTGCGTAGCAGCCACACTGTCTGGCCATACCTTAAAAAGAACTTTTTGTGTACGGACACGCTATTGACCTGCAGATATAGGGATGATCTGTAGGTAAATAGCATTAAAATTATATTAGGCTGCCTTTGGAGCAGCGATTAAAGGGAGAACATCTACTTATATCCTTTCTTGCTTCTAGTCATTGGGGTGGTGCAGGGAACTGTTATAGTCACCATTCACTACACAATGAGTGCAGCCAGCAGTTACTCATCAGCATATTGCTTGACTTCGCGCTCTGCACCCATATGCTGCACTCATGCTGCAGAGCAGACTGTCAATCAGAGTGTCAGGGAATAATTACATCCCTGACGCACCCCTGTAATTGGACGCGCGCAGCCACGGGAAGGATATACCGTAAGTTAATTTTCTTCTTGTAGCTCCTACTCCACTAAAGTAGGCTACCATGATCTTAATGCTATTTACCTGCAGGCTAACCTTACATTTGCAGGTAAGTAGGATTTCTGGACTTGATAGGTTTCCATTTGTTTAGTCAGCAAATATGCATTATACACTGTTAATAAATTCATTATAAAATGGTTCTGCTTTGACAAGCTAAATGATGTGATAGTTACCTCCATTTTGAGGTAAGAGACATATAAAAATATAGCTAAAAAAAAAACCCTCCATCATTATCTCATCAATTATCCCCTCAAACTCTTTGATTCTGATTCATCAATGCTGCTTCTCCAGTTTTCTGAAGTTATTTCCTTTTTAGTGACTTTAATATTTGCGCTTTAGTCGCTGTACGTTTTGTACCACTTTTTAAGTTCTCTTTCTTTTTAAAGTTTATTTTTAATTTTTTCTCAGACAACTTTGCCTATCCAGATGTTTTAGACAGATTCATCAAATGTGACTTTTACCAAATGTTGCATTTTTTTCCACTTCTCACTCCAGTCCTCTCCTGGAGCAAAATTTCTGGAAAGTTTTTCAGTTTGGTGAATTTTTGCGACCTTTTTGTTAAAAGATTTGCAATGTTTGGTGCTGAAAAGTTGCAAAAACTGGTTAAAAACAAAAGTAAAGAGCAGTTTTAGTTTTGCCCAAAATTCATGGACCCTGACTGCTATTTTGGCGGGAACGACATCAGCAAACACCAGAAGAAGAAAAAAGAAAAGTCGCTTCAATAAATTGCACATGATGAATCAGGCTCTAAGTTTTAAAGGAAAAGTAGATTTTGCAATGGTTTGTCCTGGTTAAGAAACAGCAGTCTTATCCTGATGTATTTCTTCATTGTTCTCCTCTGTAAGAGCCTTGTACTGATTCCTGAGCAGTATGGGTGCTGACTGCCTGCCGATCCTCCTGCTTCTCTGGGTCACATGCTTCCATTCCTCTGTTTCTTCAGGTAAACTTCGAAATTCTTCTCTTTCTGTAACATGAAGAGATAATTCTGCTCTGTCTAAGAACTCTTCACCTTCCTTAATGATCTTTAATGTAGCTAACCTCTCTTCTCCATTTTGTAACTTTTCCTCTAAGAGCGACACAAGCTTGCATTACTGGCATGTGAATTTTGGCTTTTCCACTGGTAAGTTTGCAAACATGTAGCAAGAAACGCAGCTCACCAAATGGCTCCTGGCCTCTTTCATGTTCTTATTGTTAATGATATACAGTATGAAGGTGGTGAAAAACATGCCAAAATTTACCGATGTCCTCCATTCAAAATCAAGTGTTCTTTGAGCTCGCGGAGACTCTTCACTTAGCCAGAATGGACTGGGAATATGCAAATTATCTCTTCCGGACTCCTGACTAAATACTTGGCGGCTGATTAAAAAATTTTTTCCCACTGTACATATACAGTCGGATGTAAAAGTTTGGGCACCTCTGGTCAAAATGACTGTTATTGTGAACAGTTGAAGGGGTTGTGCCACCGTAAACAATACATTTAACCAAGCAGAAAAGGTGGAAATAAATGGTATTGTAATTTACAGTTACTAAAAATTATGCCCCATTCAGCTGAAGTATGCTCCCTGGCGTCCCCTAGGGTTATTCCATCTGCAAAATGTATCTGTCCTCCAAGTGGCCAATCAGCTGGCTGAGTTTGTGCAGTACCTACCATCATAAGAGGTCTCACCAACTTCCCATCCCCAGTGTGCACAACATATTTTTGAAAGCACAGGAACGTGTTAATGATTCTCCATCCCCACCACCCTCCCCATGCATATTGAAAGACGCTTGTCTGGCTTCAAAAGCATTTACAACCTGTGATGGTTGAAAAAGAGGGTGCCACTGTGTGCTAACCATGCAGTATACCCAAACTTTTGCATCAGCCCATTTTCCTTTTTGTAATTTTTAAAATATAAAAGATGAAAATATATACATTTTTCTCTAAAGTACAAAGTAAATGTGTCTTCTTTAACTTTAGGTCTTTTAGAGATCATTTCATCTTCATATTGCTTAACTCTTCACAATAACAGTAATTTTGACCAGAGGAGCCCAAAGTTTTACATGCCACTCAGCATAAATGAATATACTCCAACAGACTGGCAGAAAACCTTTAGTTTCTTTTTAGAATCAGCTTTTCAATGGGATACTATACTACAAAATAAACCAATAAAAGTATGCCATTGATTGCAAACAAAATTTTTTTTTGCACACCCTAAAAAGTAATTTTGTTAGCAAATTTATTAAAGACTGTATTGCAAAAATGAGTAGACCCAATTTGTCTTAGTCCATCAGAAGTCCTACGAGCAAAGTCTAATCATTCAATAAACAGGTATCCTGCAAATAGTTCACTACAAAAAGAAAACCCCTTCCCAATTCATGCTATTAGCAATGGCACAACATGGAAGAGAAATGTCACAAGACCTGAAAAAGAAAATAACACAAGAAAGGTCAAGGCCACTATTAGATGCCTAAAGATATTGTAGAGGCTTTTGCTGATTATTACTAAACTTTGTATGATATTAATCAGGACATCCCAAATACTCAGCCAACTGTCTCAGAAATTGAATCATTTCTTTCAAGCATGAATCTCCCAAAACTCAATTCAAATGATTTATTAAGCCTGTCTTCTCCTTTCACTGAAAAAGAAGTCCTGGACACTATAAATCAACTCAAAACATTCAAATCTCCCAGTCCAGATGGGTTTAGTAATGATTATTTCAAGTCTTTTAGTAATATATTAGCCCCTCACCTTGTAAAAATATTTAATACAGCTTTCCAATCAGGTCAATTTCCTAAAGAGATGCTGGAGGCAGCAATTATTGTCATCCCCAAATCCAATTCAGACACTAGCCAGGTTTCTAATTACAGGCCCATATCTCTCATCAATATGGATGTCAAAATTTACCCAAAAATCCTGGCTAATAGGCTAAACAAATTCCTCCCGAGTCATATCAAACTACCAAATTGGATTTATTAAAGAAAGGCAATCTATAGGTGGAACGAGGAGGCTCATCAACATTCTCAAGATCATCTCCTCTAAAAAGCTTAAGGCTACTGTTATCTCTCTTGATGCCGAGAAGGCGTTCAACCGCCTTAATTGGTCTTATCTTGAAGCGACTCTCAAACACTTCGGAATGAATTCTCGGCTCACGGGGGGGTATCATAGCTTTGTACTCCAGCCCTGGGGCCAAGGTATACTCTAACAATCATCTTTCCTCTATGTTCAGAATAGTAAACGGGACTAGACAAGGTTGTCCCTTGTCACCACTGTTATTTGCACTGGCTATCAAGCCTTTGGCCCAGCTAATCAGAGACAATAGAGAGATCTTTGGAATTAAGACCTTGCATAGAGATTTTAAAATCGCTTTGTATGCAGACGATATCATTCTTACCCTCACTAATCAAAGTGACTCTATCACTGCCTTACAAAACCTATTCAAGATTTTTTCACAGATCTCTTATTTTAAAATAAGCGACTCAAAATCAAAAATACTTGGCTTTAATCTGGGAGTAGATCAAGAGGAAATTGAGAGCCTCGCGCCTTGGGGTTGCGCTACTGATGGGCTGACATACTTAGGTGTAAAATTTGTCAAAAATATAGACTCTCTAATAAAAATAAACTGGGAGCTCCTTACTAAAAAGATTATTAATGAATTCCGTATTTCTAAAGATGGTGGATAGTGTTGAGCATTCCGATACCGCAAGTATCGGGTATCGGCCGATACTTGCTGTATCGGAATTCCGATACCGACTTCCGATATTTTTTCAATATCGGAATTCGGCATCGGAATCGGAAGTTCAAAGTTGATTAACGGCCTGACGTCATCATGATGCGCGGTGTGTGCGCATCATGATGCGCCGTCATTTTGGGCCTTCCGGGGGTCTCTGCCGGCCTGCCGGGGGGCTGTGCCGGCCTGCCGGGGGGCTGTGTGGACTGCCCGGGGTCTGTACCGGCCTGCCGGGGGGCTGTGCCGGCCTGCCGGTGGTCTGTGCACCCTGTGGGGGTCTGTACCGGCCTGCCGGGGGGCTGTGCCGGCCTGCCGGTGGTCTGTGCACCCTGTGGGGGTCTGTACCGGCCTGCCGGGGGGCTGTGCCGGCCTGCCGGGGGGCTGTGCTGATGTCCGGGGGTCTGTGCATGCATCGTCCGATGGGACTACAAGTCCCATCGGGCGATGCCTGCTACCATGACAGTGATTGACACATTAGCCAATGATGGGACAGTAGTAGTCCCATCATCCGGCTAATGTGTTAAATGTTAAAAAAAAAAAAAAAAAAAAAAAAAATACTACATACATACTACATGCATGCTACATACATACTACATGCTACATACATACTACATATATACTACATACATACTACATACATGCTACATACATACTACATGCATGCTACATACATACTACATATATACTACATACATACTACATACATACTGCATGCTACATACATACTACATACATACTACATACATACTACATATATACTACATGCATGCTACATACATACTACATGCTACATACATACCACATACATACTACATATATACTACATGCATGCTACATACATACCACATATATACTACATACATACTACATATATACTGCATGCTACATACATACTACATATATACTACATGCATGCTACATACATACTACATGCTACATACATACCACATACATACTACATGCTACATACATACTACATATATACTACATGCATGCTACATACATACTACATGCTACATACATACCACATATATACTACATACATACTACATATATACTGCATGCTACATACATACTACATATATACTACATGCATGCTACATACATACTACATGCTACATACATACTACATGCTACATACATACCACATACATACTACATACTACATATATACTACATGCATGCTACATACATACTACATGCTACATACATACTACATGCTACATACATACCACATACATACTACATACTACATATATACTACATGCATGCTACATACATACTACATGCTACATACATACCACATATATACTACATACATACTACATATATACTGCATGCTACATACATACTACATATATACTACATGCATGCTACATACATACTACATGCTACATGCATACCACATATATACTACATACATACAATACATTCATACAATACATACATAGACATACAGTACATATAACATAGAGTAACATACTTACCAATACTTGTCACATTGTTCCCCGAAGCCATTGTCGTCTACGGAATAAATATTAACATAACAAACCACAAAAATACTCACCCACGATCCGAAGCAGTCCACGAGTGTGTCCCACGACGATCTTGGGTAGAGAACTGCAGCATCAGATGATGCTGCCGTTCTCTACGGGCTGCAGGAATCCAATGACGGAAGGTAGGTATCCTTCCGCACTGTATTCCTCCGCCACTTAAAAAAAAAAAGTCCCTAGTCTCACTTTATGCCATTGCTGTGTGGGAAATTCCCACACAGCAATGGCATAAAGTGAGACTAGGGACTTTTTTTTTTTAAGTGGCGGAGGAATACAGTGCGGAAGGATACCTACCTTCCGTCATTGGATTCCTGCAGCCCGTAGAGAACGGCAGCATCATCTGATGCTGCAGTTCTCTACCCAAGATCGTCGTGGGACACACTCGTGGACTGCTTCGGATCGTGGGTGAGTATTTTTGTGGTTTGTTATGTTAATATTTATTCCGTAGACGACAATGGCTTCGGGGAACAATGTGACAAGTATTGGTAAGTATGTTACTCTATGTTATATGTACTGTATGTCTATGTATGTATTGTATGAATGTATTGTATGTATGTAGTATATATGTGGTATGTATGTAGCATGTAGTATGTATGTAGTATGTATGTAGCATGCATGTAGCATGTAGTATGTATGTAGCATGCATGTAGTATATATGTAGTATGTATGTAGCATGAATGTAGTATATATGTAGTATGTATGTAGCATGTAGTATGTATGTAGCATGTAGTATATATGTAGTATGTATGTAGTATGTATGTAGTATGTATGTAGCATGTAGTATGTATGTAGCATGCATGTAGTATATATGTAGTATGTATGTAGCATGCAGTATATATGTAGTATGTATGTAGTATATATGTGGTATGTATGTAGCATGTAGTATGTATGTAGCATGCATGTAGTATATATGTAGTATGTATGTGGTATGTATGTAGCATGTAGTATGTATGTAGCATGCATGTAGTATATATGTAGTATGTATGTAGTATGTATGTGGTATGTATGTAGCATGCAGTATGTATGTAGCATGCATGTAGTATATATGTAGTATGTATGTAGCATGTATGTAGTATGTAGTATGAATGTAGCATGTATGTAGTATGCACGTTGTATGTATGTAGCATGTAATTTTTTTTTTTTTTTTTTTTTTTTTACATTTAACACATTAGCCGGATGATGGGACTACTACTGTCCCATCATTGGCTAATGTGTCAATCACTGTCATGGTAGCAGGCATCGCCCGATGGGACTTGTAGTCCCATCGGACGATGCCTGCACAGACCCCCGGAGCCTGCACAGCCCCCCGGCAGGCCGGCACAGCCCCCCGGCAGGCCGGCACAGCCCCCCGGAGCCGGCACAGCCCCCCGGCAGGCCGGCACAGCCCCCCGGAGCCTGCACAGACCACCGGCAGGCCGGCACAGACCACCGGAGCCTGCACAGACCCCCTGGCAGGCCGGCACAGCCCCCCGAAAGGCCCGTACAGACCCCAGAGAGGCTGTACAAGGGCAGGAAAGGGTTTTTCTTATTCCGATACCGGAAGTCCCATAGACTTGAATGGGACTTCCGGTATCGGAATCGGCGATACCGATACTTTTTTTAAAGATCGGCCGATACCATCCGATACGATACTTTGAAGTATCGGACGGTATCGCTCAACTCTAATGGTGGACTCTCTTGGTGGGGAAGAATCATGATGGTCAAATCGTACATTTTTCCAAAAATTCTATATCTACTCCATTCACTTCCTTTAAAAATTCCCACTTCTTCTCTTACAAATCTTCAAGCCTCACTGAACTCCTTTATATGGAATAACAAAAGACCCATAATAGCAAAAAACATTCTATACAACCACAAATCTTATGGTGGAGATGGTTCTCCAAATATTGTGGCATATTACACTGCAAATTTGGTTAAACAAAGCGCATACTGGTGGCCACATGAATCGACTCCAGCTTGGCATGAACTAGAATTGTTTTTCAACAATTATAAACCTCTTCATCTACTAATTCTGAACCAACTCCTTCAAAGAAAAGTAATCAAAAATTCTCACCCGATTTTTCAAGCTATTTCTGAGGCCTGAAAAAAATTTCTGTTCCAAAAAGAGGCACTAACAAAATAGTCACATCATAAAATCCTGCCTTATCAGTTATTTTTCAAGCATCCAGTCAGACTATTGACCCCATCTGGTCTGAACTTGGGCTCAAAAACTCAAATATTTTTACGATGGCTCCACTTGTACACCTTACAACAAACTCAAGAAAAGATTTCAATCTTCTACTCCTGCTTTCTTACAATATGTCATCCTCAAGGACATACTCCATGAGTTCCTTGCTATCTCGCCAAGAATTTCTGAACCAGCAGTTAATCTTATTTGTAATATAGATCATAATATTTTCTGGAGTTTTGAGTATACATTCAAATGGTGTAATAATAGCTTTGCAGTGGTCAAGACTCAAAATATTTTCAAATGGGAAAAATAATTACATACAATAATTGACCCTCCTGACCTTGAACAGGCATGTTCCCTCTCGTACGCCTCTACCATTTCTTTATCACTACAAGAGACCCACTTCAAACTCTTAACAAGATGGTATTACACCCCAGTAAGATTCCATAAAATCAATCCTGACAATTCTCCACTCTGTTGGAGGGGTTGTGGTAGGCCTGGAAATATCCTGCACATCTTTTGGCAATGTCCCAAAATTGTTCCTTTTTGGAGAAAGGTTTCAAACCTTATTGATCTTATCCTAGGAATACGACTTATTTTGTCTCCTCATCTGGCCCTTCTCTCCCTGGACGCTGATACAATTGATCCTACTAACAGACTATTGATTATGCATATTTTATTAGTCTCTAAACACAATATCGCTTTCCTTTGGAAAAACCCCAAAGCCCCGCAAATTAATGACATTATAGACAAAATTAGTCTTCATCGTTCCTTTGAACTAAAATTTGCAAATATGCATGATCAATTTGCCAAATATGCCAGGAAATGGTCCAGATGGCTGGAGTTGTTTACTTAAGGCTGCAACCGGAGTGCACCTGCCTAAGACCCCTTGGGTCTGGGTCTTTTGGTTGGTATGGAATTAATAGGTTATATGCTTATATACCTACCTTTGCTAGAGTTCATTTTACAATGTGTTTCTGCATTAACATGTTTCATTTTCATGTTATCTTTACATTTGGACTTTGTTGTCCTTCCTTTTTTCCTTCCTTCCCTTTACCTCTCACCTTCCCCCCCTTCCCCCCCTTCTTTCCTCTCCCTTATTTTCCCCATTTATTGAGAAACCAATAAAAGTTTGGAAAAACAAGTCAAAATAATGTAGTAAAAATAATGCAAACATTTAACAAAGATGGAACTACAGCCATTTCACATGAGATGTACAAGACAACCACAGAGGTTAACACCTAACCTCCTAAGTAGGAGCAACTTCTGATTAGAAATGTTGAAGAAAATCAACATGCAAATTCACTGCAGATAGCTAAAAAGGTAGAAAGCCAATGGAGGTGAGTGTTTCCTGTTGCACAATATTGCAGACACTGCAGAGGCATGGCATGCATGTGTGTTATTCATGAAGAAAGCCTCTCCTAATGCCCATGCACAAAAAAGCCCACCTAAAATTTGCCAGGTCTCATGCTGAAAAATATGAAGACTATTGGGACTCTTTATTCTGGAGTGATGAACCAAGATAAATGTTTTTGGAACTAATGGCTTGAAAACTGTACGGTGTCACAAAGGTGAGGAGAAGACTAAAGCTTATTGCCTACAGTGAAAAATTGTGAGGTCAGTGTCCTTATGTGGGGCTGCATGAATGCTGCTGGTGTCAGGAGGATTTATTTCATTCATAGCCTCAGGGAACCATCTGTGAGATCACACAGATATCCCAGCGCTGCCACCGATTTGTCACGAAAAGCACTCCGTTGCCTCCAATCATCAGATCACAATTACGCAATTGACTGGCGACTGATGAACAAGGCCATGGCTGTTTTCGCTACTAGGACAGATATTAGGCAGCTCACAGTGAATGTATGGTTTATACATTTCCAATTCCAACACATGGAATATACATGTACATACGCCGAAACGGCCACTGCCAAGCTCCGCAATGAAGGAAAACTATCTGCAACCACCAATTGATTAGACAGGCTGATTGGACAACTGTTACAGATAGTGTATGGCTTCAAGGGTGTGGTTCATATAGGAAAAGGAACAAAGCTATTAAATTATATATATTTAAGCCGAAAAGTAGGCAGTGTTTATAAAAATATGCAAAAAATATTACAAAAGAGGACAAAGCAACACAGTAAATACAATCACATAAAATCAAAGGGGATAACAAAAGAAAAGTACTAAACTTGTATCACAGAAATGGTGCAGATCTTAGTGGAGGGAAGCACTTCTTTTTATAATTCAAAATCTGTATTTATCAGATAAAAGTCATGTCCACATACCTCCCCTGGATGACCTCAGATTTGGGTTGGTCAAGAGATGAGGCTAGGTCCCCTAAAAATTATTAGATACCCCATTTTCAGGATGTCTCACCACCAGGAGGTCCCAGGCGGTAGATAATAATGCCATATTTCCTATCGTGATCTTAGCTTTCCATAGATAGGAAACATGGCATATACTGTATAGTGACGTATGTAAATGTGTTACGTTCACCACAGCATCGAAAATATGTCTCCCATAACTAAAAGACCTCTGTCGTGCACAGAAAATTCTATATTCATAACTGGAATCCCGCTCCACACAGTCTGTTATAATTCCTTTGAAGACCAAACGACTTTTCTCTGAAGATGATAGATTTGTAGCTTCTTATACTCTTGTATACACTAATCTCAGACTTCATGACTGTTGTAATGCAAGTCTTATTATTAACCATATTTTCATTTTATCTTTAAGGGCTAAAAAAATGCTCTATAAAACTCAGTCTTGTTAAAATTTGATTTGGAAACTGTTCTTATGCTCAGTGAGATGCTGATTAAAATCTCACTTTTAAAAGAGGTTATACTTATTTTTGCTCAACACACTATGTGTGTGTGTATATATACAGTGTATATATATATATATACTGTATATATATACAGTATACTATATGTATTTATATATGTATACACATTGAGATGTAGAGATAGATAAATATATATATACTGTAATTATTTATATATATTATATATATGTATATATACAGCATATGTACAGTATATGTACTGTATGTA
Organism: Dendrobates tinctorius; assembly: GCF_039654945.1. Taxonomy (NCBI): domain Eukaryota; kingdom Metazoa; phylum Chordata; class Amphibia; order Anura; family Dendrobatidae; genus Dendrobates; species Dendrobates tinctorius. Next base: position 10,676,797 of record NW_027361830.1, read on the forward strand.
GAGATACAATGTATGTACAGTATGTATACGTGACCTTATTTTTAGTGATGCAGTGATCTGATAAAAAAGAGAGGATCAGAAGACTTTTGTGCAACAAATTCTTATGTGACGCCCCATAGTCTGGATAAGCTATAAATGTAGGTCAAGAGCAGACTGAGATGAAAAGAAATAAAACAAGTCAAGTAAGATGAGACTGCTAGATCTAAATATTTATTCTCTATTATACTATATGGCGTACAGAGTGATGTTGGGTAGTTCCAGTCTTGTTTGTAAAACAACAACTTACATTTCGACCAGCCTTATTATGCACAGTACCATCCTTTATTAAAGAAGCACTCCCATTAATTTTTTTTCTCTTCATATATTGCAGACATCATATTATACAGCAGCACTGCGTACTTACAATTGCTCATTTTGACTTTCTACACAGTAAATTCTTCTCTTTTCTCTGCTATATGTAGAAGCAGGAAGTATATTTTCCCTGCATTATTCATTCCCCTCTTCAACTCCTCACCCAGAAGACCAAGAACTTTTTGCAGTGATTCATGCCTTGTGCAGAGAAAATTGACTTCCTTCTTCTACACTGAGTTTAGGAGGATTAACCTACCGTAATCAATTTTTATTGACCTAATGAGAAATAGAAGAATTAGATGAGTAGCAGGGCAAAATGAGCAATTGTTTGTACACAGTGTTATATTATACTTGCTGTTGATCCCGTTCTAATCCTGGGTGGTGAATTTGCATATACAGTGTATTCAATAAAATGGCGTTGGAGACCATTGTATACATACATGCTGACTCTGATGCCATTTTATTGAAGTAATGTACTACAACAGTGATGACGATCTTTTTAGATCCCGAGTGCCCAAACTGCAACCCAAAACCCACTTATTTATCGCAAAGTGACAACACTGCAATTTAACCTGAATACTGAGGATTTAGTTTAGAAAAAGCAACTCATACAGAAAGCAGGCGGGGCAGCAGAGAGCAAACGGGGCAAGCAGACCAGGCAGGGGAAGCAGAGAGCAGGCAGGCACAACAAAGTGCAGCCACAGACAGACATGAGCAGGGGTACCAGACTGCAAATATAAAGGAATATACTCCCTCATCCTGGTATATGTTCCACCATCCTGGTATATGCTCCACCATGCTGCTATGTGTCCCTCCATCCTGGTATATGTTCCTCCATCCTGTTGTATGGTCTCCCATCTTTGTATATGTTCTCATCCTATATATTCAGGGCCATGCATCTGACCAGACGTGTCTGACCATGCATATTTCAAAATCTATATTTCAAATTACAGATTTCTAATTACACTACTGTGAATTAGACTAGAATTCCATGATGCACTTACCCATTCCTCATTGCTGTATTACCTTCATCCTCACCACCACCTGCGTCATCTAATTGAGTTGTTTTGTCTACCCACAGGTATGCTCACTCATCCATTCAACTTTCCTGCATTGTGTGTGTATTTGAATTGCATATAATCCTGCTCTGGCATGCTCACTCATCCATTCAACTTTCCTGCATTGTGTGTGTATATGAATTGCATATAATCCTGCTCTGGTATGCTCACTCATCCATTCACCTTTCTTGCATTGTGTGTGTATATGAATTGCATATAATCCTGTTCTGGCATGCTCACTCATCCATTCAACTTTCCTGCATTGTGTGTGTATTTGAATTGCATATAATCCTGCTCTGGCATGCTCACTCATCCATTCAACTTTTCTGCATTGTGTGTGTTTATGAATTGCATATAATCCTGCTCTGGTATGCTCACTCATCCATTCAACTTTCCTGCATTGTGTGTGTATATGAATTACATATAATCCTGCTCTAGTATGCTCACTCATCCATTCAACTTTCCTGCATTGTGTGTGTGTGTATATGAATTGCATATAATCCTACCCTGATATTGCACTGCTTTTGTATCCATAATGTATTCATTCCTCTTGTGTCTTCTGTTAGGAGTGGCGGAAGGCACTAAATAAAAATATAAATAAAGTGCCTTCGCCACTCGGGGTCCACCGTGCGGTAGATGGAGAAACCGCAGCTAAGTGACGCAGAGCAATCTGGCGGTAATGTGCACAGGGTTTAGATGGCACCCAGATGCACAAAGGAATCTCTGTTAAACGCACAGAGCCAATAAAGAAAATACAACAACGCAGAGCCTGTTCAGAACACAGGGACTCAGCGGTGCACGAGCGGTATATGGTCACCGATGTGGTTAAAAAACGGCACTCACTCCGCCAGGACCTACCGTAAACTCTTGTGGAAAACTGCGCTGCAACTGCAGACGCAAGCAATAGCTGCAACAGCAGCGCGACGTGAGACTTGCCGCAAGGTAACACCACACTAACGCAAGCGCGATGTTAGATGCTAGCAGGTGCAATAGTGGAGCAATGGCGCGCTGGCGCTGTCTACTGGCTATAACTCTTTCCCACACACAGCCATAATATCCAAGGAAGGGGTTTCAAATGAGTCATTCACCAGTCCATGCATCCATCCACATACACACAGCAAGTGCGACTATACTAGCGCATGGCGGAACAGCCATGCGCGCTTTTTATAGCAAATGGAACCTTCCAAAGGTTTCCAGATCTCTGAGCTGAGCCAATGGAATCTGGAGCAGGACCTGAGCACCTGACTCCTGAACTCCAATGGCCGATGGTCCCATGAGCATGCTCAGAGGATGGAACGAAGGACTTAGCCTCCAGAGAGAGTTGCTGTGAAGCAATCTCCTCTGCAATCTCCCTTGCTTTAGACAAAGAGCAGGAGACTGCAGCATGTAAGGGTCTAGATTCCTGCCTAGTAATGGCCGAAATCTGACTCCTAACATTACCGTCCCCTCCTAGGCCCCCCCCCTGAACCTTCCGAGCCACCAGCCTGTGCCCGACAGTGGCATAGGCCTCAGACTCGTCCAAAGGTGAGCCTGATGTCCTGGTAGGTGACAAAGAAAACCGTGACACACTGAAGGTATCAGCGGGAGCAAGATCGTCATGTCTCAAAAGGGACACCCGGGAGATGATGGGAGCGGGAGTTTCAGGAGAGCGGCACCGTGTATCAGCGGCCGTCGCCAAACTCCGTCTGGGAAGACTATCCCGAGCACAAGAGGTGCATGCCCGAATAAACCTTTTAACGTCCTGAGCCCTGTGCGGCCACCAATACGATCCGGCCAGAGACTTCGTGGTCTGCATGTAGCCACGATGGCCGTTCGCATTGGATGCGTGTGCCCACGCGAGAATCTTAGTCTGCAAGCGAGGAGGAACAAAGGTCTCGCCGACCGACTCACAATCTGACCATTGCGGGGCGCTTTCTTCCTGAGGAGCAGCGTATAGATGGTGACAACCGCGTATGGACTCTTGAGCCGGGCGTGACTCAAAAACGGCGGAAGACACCTCCATGGGCTCTGGAGGTAGAACCTCTGGCTCGGGCAGCTCCAGAGGCTCAAAAAAGTTGGGAGCCGGAGTACCTCTCCGCTTAGAGTGAGCATGCTCCATACCGCGCTCCGAAAAACGGAGGTCAATACGGGAGGAGATGGATATTATCTCCTCCAGAGAAGTAAGGATCTCTCTAGTAGAGAGAGCATCCTGGACGTGCTCCGCTAAACCTCTCCAAAAAAACGGAATCAGTGCCTTGTAGGACCACTCCAGCTCGGACGCCAGTGTCTGAAAACGGATGGCATACTGGCTAACCGAGAGGGATCCTTGAGACAAGGCAAGCAACTGTAGAGAGGTGTTGTGTGTGACCCGTGGACAGAGAAAAACTTGCTTGATGGCTGTTAACAAGTGGGCAGCGGTCCGAATATCAGGGTCACCACACTCCCATAAAGGCGTAGCCCATTCCAGCGCCTTGCCCGACAGTAGGGAAAAAATAAAGGTCACCTTGGCCCATTCTGTAGGGAATTGCGCAGCCAGCAGCTCCAGGTGGATTGAGCACTGGCTGATGAAACCCCTGCAGGAGGCGCCATCACCAGAATATTTATCAGGCAACGGGAGGCGGGTAACTGTCGGCGCAAAGGTGGACATGGACATATGACCTACCGCGTCTGTGAGTGCCTGTACAGCAGCATCAGTGGCTTGTGAAGCTGCGAGAGCCCTCTCAAGAGTAGCCAAGCGACCCTCAAGCTGCCGCACACACTGCAGAAGTTGCTGCTGTTCTGCCATCACTAGCCAGACCCTGGCGCTAGTATAATGTTAGGAGTGGCAGAAGGCACTAAATAAAAATATAAAAAAAGTGCCTTCACTAGAGTTGAGCGAAACGGGTCGAAAAATTTCAAAAGTCGACGACTTTTGGCAAAGTCGGGTTTCATGAAACGAAACCCGACCCTAGGATGAGGTCGGCCACGAGGTCGGCGACTTACGCGCCAAAGTCGCGTTTCAAAAGTTTGTTTTGCGCTCTTTTTCAGCCAATCAGGATCCACGGACACTGTGGGCAACGTGATGACATAGGCAGGGGTCACCACCATCTTTCAGAAGGGCATGCAAGTGATTGGCTTGCTTTGGTGGGCGTCACAGGGGGTATAAAAGGGCGTGCACGCCGACCGCCATCTTACTTCTGCCGATCTCAGTATAGGGAGAGGTTGCTGCTGATTCTGTAGGGAGAGCGTTAGGCAGGGAAGAAGACAAAAAAACTGCTTCTGCTGCTAGCGATTTGGCCTGCACAACACACCAGTCACTGTGTGTGCAGTGCAAGGGGAGGCTATATAGTGGTGTATCAGTGGTGTTGGTTGTTGGGCTGCCTTCTAAGGCTTCCTGACATTCCTGCATTGCTGTTTACCCACTGCTCCGCAAACTGCTTTTTTAAAAGCAATCCCAATTTTTTTTTTTGTCCTGCTGAGAAGAAAAAAAACTGCTTCTGCTGCTAGCAATTTGGCCTGCACAACACACCAGTCACTGTGTGTGCAGTGCAAGGGGAGGCTATATTGTGGTGTATCAGTGGTGTTGGTTGTTGGGCTGCCTTTTAAGGCTTCCTGACAGGCTGGCATTGCTGTTTACCCACTGCTCTGCAAACTGCTTTTTTAAACGCAATCCAATCTCCCTTATCCTCTAGTCCCTTTTGTCACAGCTGTGCCATCGAGCCTGTGACATAGCGCTCAGATATCAGTGGGCCTCACACAATCCAAAAGTGTCCAATGTCCAAAAGTGTGTGCAGAGATTCAAAATCTCCCTTATCCTCTAGTCACTTTGGTCACAGCTGTGCCATCGAGCCTGTCACATAGCGCTCAGATATTCATTGGGCCTCACACAATCCAAAAGTGTCCAGTGTCCAAAAGTGTGTGCAGAGATTCAAAATCTCCCTTATCCTCTAGTCACTTTGGTCACAGCTGTGCCATCGAGCCTGTCACATAGCGCTCAGATATTCATTGGGCCTCACACAATCCAAAAGTGTCCAGTGTCCAAAAGTGTGCAGAGATTCAAAATCTCCCTTATCCTCTAGTCACTTTGGTCACAGCTGTGCCATCGAGCCTGTCACATAGCGCTCAGATATTCATTGGGCCTCACACAATCCAAAAGTGTCCAGTGTCCAAAAGTGTGTGCAGAGATTCAAAATCTCCCTTATCCTCTAGTCACTTTGGTCACAGCTGTGCCATCGAGCCTGTCACATAGCGCTCAGATATTCATTGGGCCTCACAGAATCCAAAAGTGTCCAGTGTCCAAAAGTGTGTGCAGAGATTCAAAATCTCCCTTATCCTCTAGTCACTTTGGTCACAGCTGTGCCATCGAGCCTGTCACATAGCGCTCAGATATTCATTGGGCCTCACACAATCCAAAAGTGTCCAGTGTCCACAAGTGTCTGCAGAAATTCAAAATCTCCCTTATCCTCTAGTCACTTTTGTCACAGCTGTGCTATCGAGCCTGTCACATAGCGCTCAGATATCAGTGGGCCTCACACAATCCAAAAGTGTCCAGTGTCCACAAGTGTTTGCAGAAATTCAAAATCTCCCCTGTCCTATAGACACCTTGTACCTTGTTTTACATTACTATATAGTTTGTTGGATTTTGTCTACATTTCTACCAAAAATGAGGAAGGCTGGTGGAAGAGGCCGTGGAATTGGGCGGGGGTTCGCAGCTGGTAATGATGGTGTTGGTGGTGGATCTGATGGTAGTGGCAAGAGCAAAATAGGACCGAATGCAGGAGGTGTTGAGCCTGCGTCATCGTCTGGCTACATAAGGCCTCGAACGCTTAGTATTCTAGGAGTTGGCAAACCGCTTTTAAAGCCAGAGCATCAGGAAAAAGTTTTGTCTTACATTGCTGACTCAGCCTCCAGCTCTATCGCCTCCTCTTCTTCAGTTGTAAAAAGTAAAAGCACTGAGTCGTCTTTGGAGGCTCATGTTCATGAACCACACCTTTCCTTGTGTCCTTCACCCCAACCAAGATTGAAGGATGACGCAGGCCATACTACTGATTACTCCATGGAGCTGTTTTCACATACCATGCCTGGATTATCAAGTGAAATGGTGAATTACCCAGGCCAAGATGAATCTGACATGGAGTGCACTGATGCACAGCCGCTGATGGATGATTCTGCTGGTACATTCACTCAGAGCACTACATTGTCCTCGCAGGGTACAGAGCCAGATTCTGACCCTGATGAGACTCAGGTGCCCCTTCCCGCACACTATACCACCATACACGGTGACACAGAGGAAGGTGCACATGACATAGAAGAGGAGGTGATGGATGACCCAGTTGTTGACCCAGATTGGCATCCATTGGGGGAAGAGGGTGCTGCTTCCAATAGCTCAGATGAGGAGCATCCACAGCAGACATCGACATCGCAACAGCTGTTATCTGGCAGGCCCGGAGCACTCCAAAGACAGGTTCCAAACATCAAAAGAGTTGCTGGACAGCTTGTCCGGAGGGTCAAAAGATCACAGCGTGCTAGGCCGCAAAATGTCTGCCAAAGTAGGAAGAGTGCAGTGTGGCACTTTTTTGAACAAAATCCTCATGATCAGGCCAAGGTTATCTGTAAGAAGTGCGCAAAGACCTTTAGCCGAGGGAAAAATCTGAAAAATGTGAATACCAGTTGCATGCTTAGACATTTAACCAGCATGCACTTGCAAGCGTGGACACAACACCAAACCTCAAGTGCCACATGTGCAACTGATCACAACGAAGGTAGTCAGCAACGCTACATTGTTTCCCCCACTGTAAGCCCACCGGTTAGCACAGCAGCAAATGTTGAGGTGTCGTTGCAAGGCCACAGCAGTCAGGGAATCCCACTGTTATATCAACGAAAGACTGATTCTAGGCCATCAGAAAGAACACCAACTCCATCACCATCATCAACCCTCTCTCAGTCTGCCCTGTCCACCGCTACTTCCACCATATGCAGCTCTCAAGTCCAGCTCACCCTCCCAGACACTATGAGTAGGTCAAGAAAGTACTCAGTCTCTCATCCGCGTACACTGGGTTTGAACGCCCACATTGCCAAACTAATCTCGTTTGAGATGATGCCCTTTCGGTTGGTGGAAAGCACAGCTTTCTGCGAACTCATGGCCTATGCAGTACCACGCTATGACCTACCCAGTCGCCACTTCTTCTCTCGCAAAGCCATCCCAGCCCTCCACCATCATGTGAAAGACCGCATTGTCCATGCACTCAAGCAGTCAGTGAGCGGAAAGGTGCACCTCACAACTGATGCATGGTCCAGTCGGCATGGCCAGGGCCGTTACGTGTCCATCACTGCGCACTGGGTTAATGTGGTGGATGCAGGGTCTACAGGGGACAGCGGTGGTGGGACAGTGCTGCCTAGCCCACGGTATAGGAAACAGTTGGCTGTAGGCGTTCGACCCTCCTCCTCCTCCAGAAGCGAAAGCTCGTCCACAGAGGGCAGTCGTACAAGCACTCCATCTGCAGCTGCCACTGTTGCACACGATGTGTCCCCCTATCGAGCAGCTAGTGGAAAGCGTCAGCAGGCTGTGTTGCAGATGATGTGTTTGGGCAACAGACACACCGCTGAGGTGCTGGCCGAGTACTTGAAGCGACAAACTGAGTCATGGCTGGGCAGTGTACATCTTGAGGCAGGCAAGGTAGTTAGTGATAACGGCCGTAATTTTGTGGCAGCCATAGCCCTTTCAAAACTCAGCCATATACCTTGCTTGGCTCACACCTTGAACCTGGTGGTGCAGTGCTTCCTCAAAAATTATCCGGAGTTAACAGCCCTGCTCCAGAAGGTGCGAAGACTGTGCGCGCACATCCGCCGGTCGCCTGTACACTCCGTTCGTATGCAGAAGCTGCAGCGATTGCTCCACCTTCCCAACCACCGCCTCATTATCGACATTGCAACAAGGTGGAACTCCACCCTGCACATGGTGGAGCGGCTGTGCGAGCAGAGGCAGGCCATAATGCATTTGTGGGAGGATACACGGCCAGGCACTTTGAGAGCAGACATGGAGTTGACAGGTGTGCAGTGGTCGAAGCTGAAAGACCTCTGTAAAGTCCTTCAGTGTTTTGAGGAATGCACACGGCTGGTAAGCGCAGACGACGCCATCCTAAGCATGAGCATCCCACTTATGCGTCTGCTCATGCAAACTTTGACGCACCTTAAGGAGCAGGCGTCTGCAGCCAATGTTGATGAGGAGGAAGAGGAGGAGGGAATCCTTGATGACATTCAGCCATTGTCTGCTCAGGGACCTCTCCTGGACGAGGTGGAGGAAGAAGAGGAGGAGGAGGAGGAGGATGATGGGGATGATTACTTAGGGGAGGAGGATGCATCTCGTGGGGCAAGTGAAAATGTTGGCGTGGCAAGGTCTGGTACAGGGTTTGTGCGTGACTGGAGGGATGTGGATTTGCCAGAAAGTGCTCCTCCAACCAGCACTCGCAGTGCATCATTGACACCGGGAACATTGGCCCACATGTCAGATTATGCCTTGCAGATCCTAAAAAGGGACCCACGCATTGCCAAAATGATGAACGATGACGACTACTGGTTGGCCAGCATCCTGGATCCACGCTATAAAGGCAAATTACAAAACATCATGCCACAGGAGAACCTTGACCTAATATTGGCTAATAAACAAGCAACTCTGGTAAATCGGTTGCTTGAGGCATTCCCAGCACACAGCAGCGGTGATGGTTCTCACACGAGCCGTACGGGCCAGGGGCAGCTTGGCAGAGGTGTTCGTGGTGCACACAGCAGAAGTGGCGTTGGAGACAGGGGTTTCATGACAATGTTGTGGACTGATTTTTCAAGTACCGCTCACACAACTGGTAATACTGCATCGATGGAAAGTGACAGGAGACAGCAGTTGTCAACTATGGTTACAAACTACTTTTCCTCCCATATCGATGTTCTCCCACACAGGTCATTCCCCTTTGACTATTGGGCCGCTAAACTGGACACCTGGCCTGAATTGGCCCAATATGCCTTACAGGAGCTCGCTTGCCCAGCTGCAAGTGTGCTATCGGAAAGAGTCTTCAGTGCAGCTGGATCAATCCTGACAGAAAAAAGGACCCGTCTGTCAACCCAAAATGTGGATGATCTAACCTTCATTAAAATGAACCACGCATGGGTTTCCAAGGATTTTGTCCCACCTTCCTCTGATGACACATAGGGTGACAGAAAAATGGCTTGCTTTGGTCCACCTCTTCCTGGGACTTGACCTATTTCACCTTTTGCATCAGCTGAATGTCCAACATCAACATATGCCATTTTCTAAAACTCCCTAACTGTGCTGCCTCCCCCCCCATGGCCGGGGTCACCACCTAGCGCACGACACCGTGCGAGTGCCATTGCCCTGGACAGGTGGGTAGGCCGACTCTTGGGCGCGGGCACTGGTACAGGGTCCTTCATAGTGCAATCAAGTGTCTCTGATGGTGGTGGTGCACACCCGCCGTCAGACACACCGCCGTACTATGAGGGGCCCAGTGCCAGTACCGACGCCCACGAGTGGGCCCCCCTTGCTTGGGCAGGGCCCCAGCATTTGCAATCTTTACCTCTCCCTGCTCCTCCGCTGTGTAGTCTGGGCCTGGATACACTAGTAATCAAGTCCTGCACTGGTACACTCTCTACTGATCTATATGTTAAACCCACCGACTCCAACAACCTTCTTCATTACACAAGCTGTCACCCTGCCTCTACCAAGGATAGTCTCCCCCGTTCTCAGTTCACACGCGTTACTAGAATTGTCACAGACCCTACTCTGGCTCCCATTCGCCTCAATGAAATGTCAGACAAATTCAAAGTAAGGCATTATCCCACCAAACTTCTTGAAAGTGAAACACGCCGTGCCCTGGAACCTTGCCCTCTGCAACCATCTCAACCCAAAGGCGAACGTGTCACCTTCGTACACACCCACCATCCTGTTATGCCCAAAATTTATCACATTATCCACAAACATTGGTCAATTCTACCTAGATCCTATCCCCACATTGAGGCATTTAAAACACCAGCACTTATGTGCAAACGCCGTCCTAGAAATATCCGAGATGAGCTGATCAGAGCCGATATTGGTAGTCTAACTAGAACTCCTAGACAGACCTTTCTTGGAACTGAACGAAACGGCACATTTCCCTGTCTTGGGTGCGCTTGTTGCTCCAATGTGATCAAGGGGAGCGACATAACACATCCACGTACTGGCAAACGCTATGGCATCAGGGGCTTTTTTACATGTGACACGAACTATGTGGTTTACCTAATTAAGTGCCCCTGTGGCCTTCTATACGTTGGCGAAACTACTCAGCACGTACGCGACAGAATTTCGAGCCATAAATCAACTATCCGGTGCAAGAAGACTTGGCTTCCAATCCCATATCACTTCATCAACGCCAACCACTCAGTATCTCAACTCAGGTTCCAGGTTATAGAAAAAGTTGAAAGACCGCGCAGGGGAGGTGACCACATCAAGCTCCTAAAATCAAGGGTATCCTTCTGGATATATAGGTTACAGACTTTGGCCCCTAAAGGCCTTAACCGTGAGTTGGACCTTAGCCCGCATTAGTTCCTTGGATTTCTACCTATTTTATGCATCTTTGGTTTAAGCATGTATTCACATATATTATTAACCTAATATTATGTTGTCTTTTTATCCCTTAGGGTGGTGGAATGGCGGCTTTCCATCTCATTGTATCTCAATTCTTTTTATTTCTTTATCTTACAGATCCACTAATTTTTTTTCCCCCCTCCCCCGCATGGGTGAGTATTCCCGTATATAAATATATTTTTTCTATTTTCATTTTTTATTTTTCATCCGTTTTTCGTTTTTCTTTTCTTTTTCTTCTTTCCCCTTTATTATTATTATTATTATTATTATTATTATTATTTTATTCCCTTTTTCCCCCTTTTTTTCACATTTTCTCTCAAATTCTATCATTAATTCATTTTTAGTTTTAGTTTTTTTTTTTTTTTTTTGTTCTTTATTTTCATCTTACTTCTTATTTTTTAATTTTTAATTTTTCTACTTTTTATTTTTTCAATTTATTTTTCCCATTTCATTTATTTTTTTCCATGTTTTATTTTATTTTTTCCCCTTTTTCCTTCCCCCCCTCTTTTTTACCTATATCCCTTCTTCTTATTTATTAACCTGCTTTTCTTATCTTTCTTTTTCTTCCCCTCTACTTCTTTTTTATTTATTTACACATTTCCAACTTCATTCCTTCCTCTCTCTCATTTATCATAAACTGTTCTCTCCCCTTCTCACCCCTCCCTCTACTACTGAGTCTCTCCTTCAACAGTGCAGGTAGTGACTTCTTCCAAACACACACTGCCCTCAGCCTGACCTCCCTCTGCTCTCCCTCCCTCCCTATGCTGCAAACCCCATACAGACACAAGGACGCTCTAGCCACGTTGGCTTTATGACGTCATCATCCTGCACCTTCTTAATACATATATATACCGCGCTTTCTTGAGCACACACTTACAACACCGCAGGTCCAGGCTGCTCCCATGCCATCAGGTCAGCTCTGCAGCACCACCTGGTGCATAACATCTCCTTCTGATCCATTTTTTTCTTCTCCACATTCAATTCTCATGTTTTCTCCTACAGCCCCTGTTTGGGACTTCTGAAAATGCTCTAATTAATCTTTTTCTTGACACTACTTGAGGTTAGTACTCAGTATATCTGCCTTATTTGCCTGCCTTGTGTTTCCACCACCCCTGTTATTTCATCATGTACAGAGACAATACTATAATATGTCTCATCTAGGTCTGCTGCTTATCCCCATTGTTACTCCTGATGCCTAGAATGTTAAAATTGACTTGTGGCCAATAGTCTCTCTAGCACTTGCTTAATTTAATTTTTTTACTCTCTATATGACATTTTCCTAATTGCCCTAGGGACCTTTATGTTGTTGTGCTTAAATTTGTATAGATATATGTTTCGCCTTTAGGCTGTGTGCACACGCTGCGGAAAAGGTGCGGATTTTGTACAATCCGCAGGTGAAACCGCAGGTCAAAAGACCTGCGGTTTTACCTGCGGATTGTTCTGCGGTTTTGCCCTGCGGTTTTTCATCTCCTCAATGGAGGAGATGGCAAACCGCAGGAGAATCCGCAGAAAGAATTGACATGTCAATTCTTTCTGCGGATTGAAAACCGCAGATAATCCGCGCGGAAAATTCCGCACCGTCTGCACTGCGGTTTTTGATTCCCATAGGGAATCATTGTACTGTACACCGCAGCAGAAACTGCTGCGGGTCCGCAGCGGCCAAAACCGCTGCGGAACCGCAGCAAAATCCGCAGCGTGTGCACACAGCCTTAGGGGTTTTTTTGCACTACTTTTCTGTTGTGTTTTTTTTGTTAGTATTTTTTTTTAAAAATAATTTTTTAAAAAATTTTTTCACATTTTTCTCATGTTTATTTTTTCTTTTCCAGCTTTCCGCGAGTTTGTCGTCCATATTCATTGTTGTAATTGCTTTTTATTTTATTTTTCAGTATGGTTTGAGAAAGGCCTCCTAGTAGGTCGAAACGTAACCATAGTATACTCATATCCTGGATTACGATATTATACCCACATTTTGGATACTTCTTTTGTCTGCGGTGTTACACTATTTGATGCATTTGAAATAAAATAAAAATCCAAAAATTTCACAAAATCTTCAGGATTTTTTGCAAGATTAATCCACACTTGAGTGCGACTGTTTATCTACTGACTACTGTTTGTGGACCCTCCACGTACAGTCAGCACCTATTTCCTCCACAGCAAGAGTGCGCGTCTTTCTTCTTTTGCTAACCTTTGTGCAATCACGTGCAATCCATACTGGGCCTAACACCGTCTGAGCCTGCCTCCTGAGACATATATTTTGAATGTGTACGCTATCCATACATGTTATCCGGGGATACGGTACCCTTTCTAACCTTTGTGCAATCACGTGCAATCCATACTGGGCCTAACACCGTCTGAGCCTGCCTCCTGAGACATATATTTTGAATGTGTACGCTATCCATACATGTTATCCGGGGAAACGGTACCCTTTCTAACCTTTGTGCAATCACGTGCAATCCATACTGGGCCTAACACCGTCTGAGCCTGCATCCTGAGACATATATTTTGAATGTGTACGCTATCCATACATGTTATCTGGGGATACGGTACCCTTTCTAACCTTTGTGCAATCACATGCAATCCATACTGGGCCTAACACCGTCTGAGCCTGCCTCCTGAGACATATATTTTGAATGTGTACGCTACCCATACATGTTATGCGGGGATACGGTACCCTTTCTAACCTTTGTGCAATCACGTGCAATCCATACTGGGCCTAACACCGTCTGAGCCTGCCTCCTGAGACATATATTTTGAATGTGTACGCTTTCCCATACATGTTATCCGGGGAAACGGTACCCTTTCTAACCTTTGTGCAATCACGTGCAATCCATACTGGGCCTAACACCGTCTGAGCCTGCCTCCTGAGACATATATTTTGAATGTGTACGCTATCCATACATGTTATCCGGGGATACGGTACCCTTTCTAACCTTTGTGCAATCACGTGCAATCCATACTGGGCCTAACACCGTCTGAGCCTGCCTCCTGAGACATATATTTTGAATGTCTACGCTATCCATACATGTTATCCGGGGAAACGGTACCCTTTCTAACCTTTGTGCAATCCATACTGGGCCTAACACCGTCTGAGCCTGCCTCCTGAGACATATATTTTGAATGTGTACGCTATCCATACATGTTATCCGGGGAAACGGTACCCTTTCTAACCTTTGTGCAATCACGTGCAATCCATACTGGGCCTAACACCGTCTGAGCCTGCCTCCTGAGACATATATATTGAATGTGTACGCTATCCATACATGTTATCTGGTGATACGGTACCCTTTCTCACCTTTGTGCAATCACGTGTAATCCATACTGGGCGTGAGAATGGCTGGCCAGCTGTTAAGCAAGCTACAGCACCTGTGGTTTGCACACGTAAGTTTTTCATTTTTTCAGGAATGACGGTTAGGCCTAATTCCGGAACTGCGGTTGACCTGCACTTACTGGGAAATCATTGTTCGCGGGTAATAATTGTAATCAGTGATCCCCATCACTAACGTTGTTCAGCGGGTTATCTGCACCTGTAAGCGACAAACGCTGGCCTTTTCAGTGTAGCGCACATGCAGCCACGGACATGTAAGGGCATGACACACCAGTTATTGGCCAATCTCATGTGCCAGAGCCTCACGTGTCCCTCTAGTAAGCCGGACTTGGACCGCGGGGCATGACGGAGTCTCGTTCGTTAACGGAATTAAGCTTGCAATGTGTGCATCTGTTCTGTAGCTGGCATGGTTGAGGTTTCCCAGGTGGAGTCGAATTTAACCGTAGGCTCCACTCCTGGTGGTGCCCTTCTGGACATTCCTTTAAGGTTCAGCTTTGCAACCATACTGCCCACGTAAAACAAACACTTTGCCTTCATGAACACTGTTTGGAGGGTCATGACTCGTGGGAATAACGCCGCCCAATCAGTTAACCTGCTAGAGAGATCCTTCGTTGCTCCCAAGCATGACATCACACTCCCTAGGAAGAAGGTAATGCCACTGTGGCGACCGTACTCCTGGGGGCGACACAAGTGCACTGATGCCCAGCCACTGCTCGATGAATCTGCTGGTACATTGACCCAGACCACTACATTCCCCTCGCACGCTACACAACCTGAATCTGACCCTGATGAAACTCAGGTTACCCTTCCCATATACAGTTCCATCTTACACGGTGACAAAGAGGAAGCTGCAGATGAAAGTGCAGGTTCGGCCCACCCGCCATCAGACACGCCACCGTACTATCAGGGGCCCTGTGCCAGTGCCGTCGCCAACGAGTGGGCCCCCCCTGCTTGCCCAGAATCACAGCACTTGCAAAGTTGAAATACTGTGCAGTGAGATGGAAGATGGGGACGACGAGGAATCCAGACAAGTACAGGGATTCCCTAGCGAGGAGACTTATTTGATTGTTTTCAATGTTGGGACAGCAATTTTTGGGGAGCACTATACTCTGGAGAATGATAGATGGGGCCCACCATACACTGGAACATTCCAAAGGTGGACATCAGACACTGGAGCTGCATTTGCAGGGCCCATTATACACTAGAGCATTAGAAATGGGGCCCATTATGTTTGGAGCATTATTTGGGCCCATAAGACAGTGGAGCTTCATCCATGGGGACCAACATATACTGTAGCATTATGTGGAGCTCATCATATACTGTTTCAAACATTATATGGGACCAATGATTCTGTATGGAGAAATAGATGGGCCTCGTCATGAGATGTAAAAAGTGAGGTATTTTTCATTGTACTATACCGCTATTTCTCTGCCGTATCGGAGCATGATGAGTTGTGGTATGTGTTAAAGGGGCGCTCTTTCGCCCAGGGCACATGAAAACCTGCAGCCAGCCCTCCCCCCCCACAACTTTAGCCAAATAACCCCCATTTTTCAGTGCGTAACTTGTATTATGAAGTTAATTAAGGTTGACAAGCTTAAGTAAGAAGAATTGATGCTTTGGGCATTCAAATGGGCACTGTAGGTGTGTTTCCTGTCCTCCTCTCACTGCCGACTTTTATTCCCCATTGACTTACATTGGGTTTCGTGTTTCGGGACGACCCCGACTTTTCCCTATAATCGGACAATCTTGCTCGACCCGACTTTTGGAAAAGTCGGGTTTCACGAAACGAAACGCGACCCTAAAAAACCAAAAGTCGCTCAACTCTAGCCTTCACCACTCGGGGTCCACCGTGCGGTAGATGGAGAAACCGCAGCTAAGTGACGCAGAGCAATCTGGCGGTAATGTGCACAGGGTTTAGATGGCACCCAGATGCACAAAGGAATCTCTGTTAAATGCACAGAGCCAATAAAGAAAATGCAACAACACAGAGCCTGTTCAGAACACAGGGACTCAGCGGTGCACGAGCGGTATATGGTCACCGGAGTGGTTAAAAAACGGCACTCACTCCTCCAGGACCTACCGTAAACTCTCGTGGAAAACTGCGCTGCAACTGCAGACGCAAACAATAGCTGCAACAGCAGCGCGGCGTGAGACTTGCCGCAAGGTAACACCGCAGTAACGCAAGCGCGATGTTAGATGCTAGCAGGTGCAATAGTGGAGCAATGGCACGCTGGCGCTGGTGCTGACTACTGGCTATAACTCATTCCCACACACAGCCGTAATATCCCAGGAAGGGGGTTTCAAATGAGTCATTCACCAGTCCATGCATCCATCCACATACACACAGCAAGTATGACTATACTAGCGCATGGCGGAACAGCCATGCGCGCTTTTTATAGCAAATGGAACCTTCGAAAGGTTTCCAGATCTCTGAGCTGAGCGAATAGAATCTGGAGCAGGACCTGAGCACCTGACTCCTGAACTCCAATGGCCGATCGTTCCATGAGCATGCTCAGAGGAAGGAACGAAGGACTTAGCCTCCGGAGAGAGTTGCTGTGAAGCAATCTCCTCTGCAATCTCCCTTGCTTTAGACAAAGAGCAGGAGACTGCAGCATGTAAGGGTCTAGATTCCTGTCTAGTAATGGCCGAAATCTGATTCCTAACATCTTCCTTGCATACCTGAGTAGTCAATCCCTCCCCCCTTTTTTATCGCCTCTCTTTGATTCAGAACATGTGGTCTGGGCAATCATGCCCACAACCCCCTCACAGCTGACTCCTCTCAATTGCACATATATTCGGGGCCATGCAGGTATATACTCCACCATCCTGCTATATGTCCCTCCATCCTGGCATATGCGCCCCATCCTGGAATATGTTCCCCCATAATTGTATATCTCCCCATCCTGGTATATACTCCTCATCCTGGTATATGCTCCCCCCATCCTGGTATATATTCCTCATCCTGGTATATGCTCCCTCATCCTGTATCATATAGAAAAAGTTGTGGAAGAACCACATATTCCAAAAATTGTAATAAAATAATAATTATTGAAAATCTTTAAAAATACATAAATAGTCAATGGTTGGCATCAACATACAGCTAAAGCAGTAGATTATCATCAATCAAAATGTAAATCCTGGCTCCAGTAAGGTAAGTCAGTCCAGAAAAAAGTCACCATATGATCAAGAAACACGGGTATTACATACCTGGTGTGTTTTTTCATGAGAAATGACAGCACCACGAGAGAGGGGATCCGCCCATTGAGGACAGGAGACCTTCAAGATAAAAGGGGCGGCTCCTCTCTCCGCATCACTTGTTTTACAGAGCACGAGAGGAACTCCGCAGGTTAGTGTACATATAAATAATACATCCTTTACACTACTAAATTTCCGATACCCAAGGGAGTGTATAATGCTAATAATGCACCCAACTAATGATGTGATCAATTGGGAGGGAATATAAGGGTGCTGTCATGTCTCATGAAAAACCACATTACCAGGTATGTAATACCCGTGTTTTTCCATTCTACATGATGGCACCACGAGAGAGTTACAGAGATTTGTATTCTCTTAGGGAGGGATCACTGCTTGTAACACTCTTCTCCCAAATATGAGATCAGAGGTAGCAAAGAGGTCTATCCTATAATGTCTGACAAAGGTAGACAGAGCGGACCAAGTGGCCGCTTTACTGAATTGGTAAATGGGAGCGTCTGTTCTCTCCGTCCAGGAAGTCATCACGGCCCTCGTGGAGTGGGCTTTTAGGCCTTCTGGAATAGTCCTGCCTGCGCTGGTATCTGCTGGCATAATGACCTTTCTCACTCATCCAGCTATAGTTTGTCTAGAGGCTTTTAAGGCCCCTCCTTGCCCCTTGGAATGAGACAAATAATGTCCCCTGTTTTCTCCAAGGTCTCGTTACCTCCAAATACTGCAGGAGACATCTCCTCATATCTAGGCCATGAAGCATCTCCTCCTTCTGGTCGCTAGGGTCAGGACAAAAGAGATGGTAAAGTTATCTCCTGAGCCCTATGGAATTTTGATATCACCTTGAGAAGGTATGCTGGATCTAATTTTTAACACAACTCTATCATCTATGGCCTGAGGGTAGGGAGGGTCTTGTTGATAATGCGAGTAACTCCTCAACCTACTGGCCGACGCGAGTGCCTTTAATAAGGCTGTTTAATGTTAGAATCCCTATCTAATGTTGTGTTTTTAAATGGTTCCAAAGGACTCTGTCAAAGATGACAGGACTAAATTTAGATCCCAAGGAGGAGGAGTAGAGGACGGACAGAGTCAGCTCTAGTACAGGCCTGGATAAACCTAGCCACCCACCTATTGTTTGTCAGGTCACAGCTGAATAAGGCTGCAAGGGCTGAGACGTGTACTTTCAGGGTACTGACAGCTAACCCCAATCCTAAACCTTTCTGCAGAAAATTCCAGTATTGCCACTATCGGAACTTTCCCTTCCTGTATTAGGTCTGAGGTAGATAAGAATTTTCACATATCCTCCTACAAAAAATTTATTGTAGTCACTGGTTTTCAGCTACTGAGTAAGGTGGATATTAACGCTACTGAGAATCCCTTTTCCTCTAGTAGTGACCTTTTGAATTTCAGGCTATCAACTGCAGCCCAGATCTCTGAGGGATGCTGTATTAGAGGGTCCTAGACCTCTGTCACTGACATTACTCTCAACCAATAGAACCATGGCCTTATCAGCCTTGTCCTCCCTGATCTTCCTCAGAACCGCTGGTATGAGGCATATTGGAGGGAAGGCATACAGGAGACCTGATGTCCACTCTATCCTGAAGGCATCTACTGCCAATGGTCTGTCCGCTGGACTTAGGGAGCAGAATTTCTGAACCTTCCTGTTGGCTTTTTTGAGGCAGAGAGATCTATCCTGGGATTTTCCCACATGTGTCCTATATTGAAAAACGGATTCTTTTTTTTTGTACGAGTCCCCTCTGAAATGTAAAGTGCTGCGGAATATGTCGGCGCTATAGAAATAAAATTTATTATATTATTATTATTTTTGGCACTATTTTCCTTGCCTCAAGTGGTTCCTGCTCAGACAGTCTGCCTTCAGGTTGTCTATACCTTGGATATGCAGGGCCGATAATGAGAGGGACTGGTGTTCTGCCAGAGTCATGATCCGGCCTCAAGTTGTTTAGTGGAGGCCCTTTGACCAGAGCAGTCACCTTCAGCCTGAAAGGGCCGGTGATTGTCTGCCTCAAGGACTGAGAATGGGTGTCTCCCTGGTGGTTTACCTATGCAACCACTGCTTAGTTGTCCTGATAGGACTCTCACGTGGTGTCCACTTTAAGTGTGGCAACAATTCCTCTGGCGTTTTTTTGATTGTTAGAAGTTCTGAATCGTTCGAGGATAGATTCTTTTCCTCCTGGGCCCAGAGATCCTGGAGCCATAATGTGTCTAAGTGGGCTCCCCACCGCCAAGGACTAGTGTCCATCGTGACCACCTTGGAGGCAATGTGTGTGTGTGTGCCGGGTATGCCCCTCGGAGAGGACTATCTGTAACCACCACCTGAGTAACTGGAGTATAGAGTCCGGAAGGGTGAGCTTTTGCTCTAACCTTCCCTGCAGTTCCCTGTTGTTCTGCAGCACACACCTTTACAGTTCCTTTTTGTGGAACTGGGCCCATTTCACTGTTGGTATGCAGGAGGTGAGGGACCCCAACACCAACATGGTCCTCCACAGAGTTATCTCTGGCTTTTTTTTATCTCTTTTGTCTTCCTCTGGGAGGTGATGCTCCTGCTCCACTGAGATCATTGTTAACCTTAAAAATTTCTTGATCATTGCTGGTTCCAGTTTGGATTTTTTTTTTTTGAGGTCCAGCTGCCATCCTAACATCTATAGTGTTTTCATCACTATTCTGACTTGATCTTGACAGTAAGGGAGATTTCTTCCCTATTATCAAGAAGTTGTCCCGATAGGGTATCATCAGAGCATCTTTCCCTCTGAGGTGCGCTGTGATTTCTGCGATTAGCCTTGTGAAAACTTGCGGGCTATCACTACTGCAAAGGGCAGGGCCCTGTATTGGAAGTGACACTACTGAGACCCATCCAGACTGTCACTCTGAGACGTATATGGCCTTATTGCCGGATCTGGTGATAAGTGTTCATGAGATCTTGGAACTGTTATATAACATTCGAGGAAGGAGGAATTCTACTGCTGGCCTTATCGTCTCCACCGGGATTATCAGATACCTATTGAGGTCTTTTCAGAATTATAATTGACCTCCAGGAACTTATCTGGGGCTTCTACCGAAATCTTTTCCAGGACATGTTTGTCTAGGAGTGAGGTTGTTTCCCCTTCCAGATCGTCTTTCTTTGAGAGGATTGCATATGTCCTCTTGGAAGCCAGTGGTGGAACCTTAACTCCAGACCTGATCCCACAATTTGCCAGATCCAGGCATTGGACGAGAACCTCTTCCAAGCTGGGAGGAAGTGCACCTGAGAATGCCTGTCACTGGAAGGGTTTTTTGGTGTCTTTGGAGGGTTTGCTAAAATAGAAGCTTCTCCCACCTATGGATCGTTTGTCAGAGCTGTTTCTGTCTCGATCCTTATATTGCCATCTCCTGGATTTCCAGCCCTTCCGAAAGGAGCGCCAAAAGAGGCCTGAAGATGGTTGTCTTTTGGGAAAATTTTCTTTTTGGTTGTCGGTTTTCCCTCATACGTCATACAATGTCTGACCAAAATAGGAAATTTCCTTCACACGGTAAAGGGCAGAGTTACATCTTTGCCTGTGTGTCCCCCAGCCAGCATTTAAGCCATCCTGCAGAGCATCCTATATTAGCTAAAGTTCTCTGCGCTTGCGGGCTGGTTTCCCCGTCTGGTCCCAGCCCAGCCTCAAGCTTCATTGTGGACGCCACCTGACATATGCAGTCACGCTCAGCCTAGAATGGCCGGTGGCCTAATTTGCTGTATAGCCTTGCTGAATCCTGCTGAAGTTTCAGCTAGGAATACTGCCGCTGCTCTTATGGCTGGTATTGCCTCTAGGATAGTCTCCCAGGGGATTCGTTGCTCTAGCTGATCCTCTAGGTTATTGATCCATATCTTAAGGGATCTAACCACACCAGTGGCCACGATGGCCGGTCTAAGTGTTTCAGCTGAGGTCTCCCAGGCTGTTTTAAGACAATTATCTGTCTTTCTATCAGAGGTTCTTTCAGGGAACCTAAATCCTTTAAGGAGCAGGGAGGACTTTTTGGTGACCTTTGATATCGCTACATGAATTTCGAAGCCTCATCCCAGGATGAGGATGCCTCTTCATCAAAAGGGTACCTTCTTTACAGGGAATTGATTATGGGACTTCCTCTCTGGTTTTTCCCACTCCCTTTTAATGAGTCATTGCCCAAAATAGGGAAGGCTTTACATTTTTCCTCATAGCAAGCTTGTCGAACATAAGTTCTATGGCTTTTTGCATCTACCAGCCCCACGGTAGGTCAGACTGCTTTAATAAGCTTGTCCGTACTGTATCCTCTACTAGGAGCGTTTCTTTCTCATCTGAGCTACCTTCTCAGTAGCGAGATTTATCAGAGTCCTCCTCTGATCCCTATGGTCTTCCTGAGAGATCAATGACGGGCTGGTCTATCACTTGCTTTGCTATCCATGTTTGTTGACTGCAAAGCCTTTCCTGATTGTAGACTTCTGACAATCAGGGATCTCTCTCCAGCTCTCAGCAGAGTGGGTGTATCTTACGCTACTGTTATAACAGCACAGGTTTGACACAACCCCTTATTCCTAAGGGACTTTTTTTTTCTCATAAGGAATATTCCTTAGTTCTAGCTTTTAATTTACCCCTTTTTTAAGGACCTCAAATGCTCTACCCCACCAATGTATGTAAGATGATGGGAGAGAGGAGACGAGAGAGAGAGAAAGAGAACAGACATTATCGTACTGGACTATCTCGAAGCTCACTCACCACTCGGACACTTCACAAGACAGGTACCGGATCTGGAGGCTGACTGGTCTGTACACATGATTCCCATCGGGACTGTGGACCCCTCCTTCTTAACACCATAACGATCCTCCCGTACGCTGTCTGAGCAGCTTCCACTGTAGTTATGGCGCGTCTGGCTCCTCTCATCTGAGCGAGACCGCCACTCCTGCACCTCCTGGCGTGGCTGTAAGTGCTCTGGCAAAAAAAGCTCTCAATCTTAACAAGTTAGCTGCTGCCGCTTTCAGATGAGATGAGTAACATTCAACCTAGAATGGATGGTGACCCCTGCCAGCACTTCTGACAGCATTACCCCATTTTTTTTATTTTTAATTAACTGATCACCTGGTTGATCCTGCACCTGCCGGTCACCTGCACTTCCTGGGTGTTATCCACATGCGCACTACATCCGACTTGTTTGCACCCCCAGTAACCACTACTGGTGTGCGCTGATCTCCCCATGCATGCCCCGGAGCATGCCAGCCTTTCCCCCGGGTGCGCTCTCCCTTTCTACGCTCGGGGAGTCTTTCTGGCCAGTTCCTGGTGCGCGTCTCTGTCCTGCCACTATCGGGCGCGTCACTTCTGGTGCGTGCCCAGCTCCCGGCCTCTCCCGGCGTTCTTCTGACGCCCGGCCATCATGACACCTGGTGACGCCGCCACCTCCCTACCTGGACCTGCCCGGAGGGGGGCCATAATGCTGCACCACCCCTGGCTACCAAGATGCCCGGTCACCTCCACCTCCTCCATACCTGTGCTGGATTTTACCTGGAGGGAGTGATCACACTGCTGGCCACCACTGTTCTGCAGGTACTGCATCTTCTTTATGGCCCAAATGGTGACCGGCGTAATGGGCTCAACAGGGAGGGATTCCGAGAGGGTCCTCAAAGGAGTCTTACCTCTGCCTGGGCTCCGATGTGCTTCACAGGCTGCATGGCCACCACATGTCAAGAGGGAGGGAGCACAAAAGTGGCCTCCGTGGACTTCTATGGGGTATGTCGGCATCTGGGAGGGTACACCCAATGTGGTCTCCGAGGCATCAAACTTCATCCGGGCAAGTGCCTCGCTGACTGTGGCCATGCACTCGCTCAGGGGGGGCATAGGAATATATGGCCCCCGAGGCGACTACCGGTACCTGGTGACGGGTGTAGCAGACCGGTACCTGCCAGTAATCACCTGACCTAGGCCCAGGCATCCTCTTCTTTATTCCAGAATGTTCAAGAGGTTTTCATCTTGAGGGTTCCCCATCGAGGACAGGAAACCAACTGATGCGGAGAGAGGAGCCGCCCCTTTTATCTTGAAGGTTTCCTGTCCTCATTGGGCAGATCCCCTCTCTCGTGGTGCCGTCATGTAGAATGGAAAAATATACAATTAAGTACATATACAACAAAGTGACACTCCATTAGAATCAAAATAGCTTGTGTATAAGTCGAGTATTTCAGCACATTTGTGCTGAAAACGCCCCCCTCGGCTTATACACAAGTCATTATCTAAGAAAGCAGGCAGGGGAGAGGGAGCGGCAGAGCAGCGGGTCACAGAGGCAGGAGCCAGCGGTTGTGGCTAAAGCCTGTGCCGCTGCTAAAGAGAAATGAATATTAATTTCTTTTATAGTGTGCACAGTGGCAGCTGCAGCCGCTGGCTTCCAGAAGACATGATACTCACCCTCCAGCGTACCTTGCATCTCATTAGTTACAGCTTCCGGCAGCTCTTTCTGTGCTGAGCGATCACGTAGCACCGCTCATTAAGGTAATGAATATGCATGCGTCTCCACTCCCATAGGGGTGGAGTGCATATTCATTACCTTAATGAGCGGTGCCACGTGACCGCTCAGCCCAGGAAGAGCTGCTGGAAGCCAGCAGCAACGAGATGCAGGGCACGCTGGAGAAGGGTGAGTAGGATATTTTTTTTTTGGAATATGAAGCATGCATACCAGGAAGGGAGGGGGAAGCCACGCATACCAGGACAGTGACGGGGAAAGCCACGTATACCAGGACAGCAATGGGGGGAGCCACGCTTACCAGGACAGCAACAGGTGGAGCCACCCATACCAGGATAGGATGGGGAGCCACACATACCAAGACAGCGATAGGGGGGAGCCAAACATACCAGGACAGCGACAGGGGGGAACCACACATACCAGGACAGCGACAGGGGGAGCCACTAATACTAGGACATTACGAGGGAGCCACGCGCAACAGGACAGGGATGAGGGGTCAATGCATACCCGACTTATACTTGAGTCAATAAGCTTACCCAGTTTTCCGTGGAAAAATTAGGTGCTTCGGCTTATACTTGGGTCGGCTTATACTCAAGTATATATAGTAATCCAAAATACATCATTGTAAAGATAATAAAATGGAGTAGCACAAATAACTTATCAATCAGTCCTACATGAAGACAAAACTCCCAATCAGGAAATAAAATGAAGAAACCCAGAGTCATGAAATCCATACAAGTTTATGATAAGTGAATAGTAAGCATATTACCATAGCTGGAGTGTGATGCCAGGGTCCCCCCATCCTGGTATATGCTCCCCCATACTGGTATATGCCCTCCATCCTGGTATATGCTCCCCCATCTTGGTATATGCCCCTCTTCCTGGAATATGTCCCCTATCCTGGTATAGGCTCCACCATCCTGCTGTTGTTCAATACATAGAAAAAAAACAATAAACACTCCTACTCATTTTTCCCTGACTCTCCTGCAGTGCATCGTCATCTTCTGAAGACAGCAGCTGGCTTCAGCATCCAAGTGACAGAGGCACATCATGTCCCTGAAACATGTATCCAGTGACGTTCTCGCCAAAGTCAGCTGCTGGCCTCTGATTGGCCGGCAGTGTGTATTGCAGCGTACGGCCCTGCCAAGTTCATGCACTGCAATACACTTCAGTTGCATGTTCATCCGTGCACGCACATCCACATGAAGTAGGGGCATTCTTAAATAAAATGGCACTGTAGTGCGGTATGCACATTCACTCCGACCACACACTGCTCAGGCGTCGAGGCTTTGGACAGGACACATCTCCTGTTATATTATAGATGATGACTGCAATAAATTAAGAGGATAAACATTTTGATGGCTGGGCCTCTTTAAGAGTAGTTATCAGCTTTCATGGATAACAAAATATTAACAATAAAATAAAAATGTTTATTATAGTGGGTTGCAGGCATGCTCTACAATATATATAGGTCTATAAGTGGCCACCCAGTGGTTGTGATGTAAATTGCATAAACCACTGTATTATTCATTTTTTATCTATATTTTTAACTGCTACAAAATGTGAGCATGTTTTTGACTTCCAGCTTAATTATATCACCACATCTTATTTTGCTGGGTCCTCCCTTGTTATGCATAACCCCATCCATTCCTTTATCATTTAATTACATCCCTTAATTTAAAACGGTCATTCCTTTTTAAATAGTTTTCTCCTTTTTTACAGTCATATGTTAAAGTTTGGGCACCCTTATTAATGTTAACCTTTTTTCTTTATAACAGTTTTGGTTTTTGCAACAGCTATTTCAGCTTCATATATCTAATAACTGATGGACTCAGTTATATTTCTGGATTCAAATGAGGTTTATTGTACTAACAGAAAATGTGCAATCTGCATTTAAACAAAATTTGACCGGTGCAAAAGTATGGGCACCCTTATCATTTTCTTGATTTGAACACTCCTAACTACGTTTTACTGACTTCCTGAAGCACTAAATTGGTTTTGTAACCTCATTGAGCTTTGAACTTCATAGCCAGGAGTATCAAATCATGAGAAAAGGTATTTAACCCCTTCACCCCCAAGGGTGGTTTGCACGTTCATGACCGAGCCAATTTTTCCAATTCTGACCACTGTCCCTTTATGAGGTTATAACTCTGGAACGCTTCAACGGATCTAGGCGATTCTGAGATTGTTTTCTCATGACATATTGTACTTCACTTTAGTGGTAAAAATTTTTTGTTATAACTTGCGTTTATTTATGAAAAAAACAGAAATATGGCAAAAATTTTTAAAATTTTGCAATTTTCAAACTTTGAATTTGTATGCCCTTAAAACAGAGAAAGATGTGACACAAAATAGTTACTAAATAACATTTCCCACATGTCTACTTTACATCAGCACAATTTGGGAAGCAACATTTTTTTTGTTAGGAAGTTATAAGGGTTAAAATTTGACCAGCGATTTCTCATTTTTACAACAATACTTACAAAACCATTTTTTTAGGGACCACCTCACATTTGAAGTCACTTTGAGGGGTCTATATGGCAGAAAATACCCAAAAGTGACACCATTCTAAAAACTGCACCCCTGAAGCTACTCAAAACTACATGCAAGAAGATTATTAACCCTTCAGGTGCTTCACAGGAGCAGAAGCAACGTGGAAGGAAAAAATGAACATTTAACTTTTTAGTCACAAAAATAATATTTTAGCAACAATTTTTTTATTTTCCCAAAGGTAACAGGAGAAATTGGACCCCAAAAGTTGTTCTCAAATTTGTCCTGAGTACGCTGATACCCAATATATGGGGGGAACCACTGTTTGGGCACATGGCAGGGCTCAGAAGGGAAGGAGCCCCGTTTGACTTTTTCAACCTAAAATTGGCTGGAATTGAGATCGGACGCCATGTCGCGTTTGACGAGTGTCTGATGTGCCTAAACAGTGGAAACCCCCCACAAGTGACCCCATTTTGCAAACTAGACCCCCTAAGGAACTTATCTAGATGTGTGGTGACCACTTTGAACCCCCAAGGGCTTCACAGAAGTTTATAACACCCGGGCGTGAAAATAAAAAATCATATTTTTTCCACAAACATGATCATAATGCCCAGGCGTGAAACTATAAAATCCTGTTTTGTTCCCACATAAATGATCATTTAGTCCCCAATTTTTAATTTTCCCAAGAGTAACAGGAGAAATTGGACCCCAAAAGTCGTTGTCCAATTTGTCCTGAGTACCCTGATACCCCACATGTGGGAGAAAACTACTGTAAGGGCACACGTCAGGGCTCGAAAGGGAAGTAATGACGTTTTGGAAAGCAGACTTTGATGGAATGGTCTGCGGGCGTCATGTTCCATTTGCAGAGCCCTTGATGTTCCTAAACAGTAGAAACCCCCCATAGGTAACCCCATTTTGGAAAATAGACCCCCTAAGGAACTTATCTAGATGTGTGGTGACCACTTTGAACCCCCAAGTGTTTCACTAAAGATTATAATGACCAGGCGTGAAAATATAAAATCCTGTTTTGTTCCCACATAAATGATCATTTAGTCCCCAATTTTTAATTTTCCCAAGAGTAACAGGAGAAATTGGACCCCAAAAGTCGTTGTCCAATTTGTCCTGAGTACCCTGATACCCCACATGTGGGAGAAAACTACTGTTTGGGCACACGTCAGGGCTCGAAAGGGAAGTAATGACGTTTTGGAAAGCACACTTTGATGGAATGGTCTGCGGGCGTCATGTTCCATTTGCAGAGCCCTTGATGTTCCTAAACAGTAGAAACCCCCCATAAGTGACCGCATTTTGGAAACTAGACCCCCTAAGGAACTTATCTAGATGTGTGGTGACCACTTTGAACCCCCAAGTGTTTCACTAAAGATTATAATGCCCAGGCGTGAAAATATAAAATCCTGTTTTGTTCCCACATAAATGATCATTTAGTCCCCAATTTTTAATTTTCCCAAGAGTAACAGGAGAAATTGGACCCCAAAAGTCGTTGTCCAATTTGTCCTGGGTACTCTGGTACCCCACATGTGGGAAAAAACTGTTTAGGCACACGTCGGGGCTCGAAAGGGAAGTAGTGTTGTTTTGGAATGCAGACTTTGATGGTCTGCTGGCGTCATGTTCCATTTGCAGAGTCCCTGATGTGCCTAAACAGGAAAAAAACCCACATATGACATCATTTTGGATACTAGACCCCCAAAGAACAAATCTAGATGTGCCCCCAACTAATCTAATGTAAATTAGTAGTGCATGGAGGTGTGGTACAATTTGAAGCAATCCTTCATGCACAGGCCAGGTTTTTCGGGGCAGGTGTCGCATTGATAAGTGGTGTCCCTGCGTATTCCTTTTTTGTAACACACTCGACACCTTTTTTGCTGCTTACCTTTTCTTGGGGTTGGCGGGACCACCCCCGGAAAATGCTGACCTGGGACAATACGAGCACCTTCAGTTCCTGAAGTACTGGGGCCCGCTCCTTCCTGAGCGCCAAACATGATGGCTTTAACCACTACCTCCTGGAAATGAAGGTACGACGTATCGCTGGGGCATGCACATTGTGACAGCAGGAATGCGTTGAGCATTGCCATTTGGACGATGTGCACGGCCAGCTTTTTGTACCACACTTTGGCCTTCCTCAATGCATTGTACGGTTGGAGGAGTTGATCAGAGAGATCAACTCCCCCCATGTTTTTGTTGTACCCACTACACATGTCGGTTTGAGGACCTGTGTAGAGGTACCCTGTACAGTGCAGAGGGTACTGCCATCACCGTGTATGGTGGTCAAGAGATGGACATCTCTCTTGTCCTTGTACTTGACCACCAGTAGGTGGTCGCTACATTGGCTCTGCGCTCACCTTTTCGGAGCATCTGCCCAAGTAGAATCTTCGGGAGGCCTCTCTGATTTTTGCGGACAGTACCGCAGGCTGCGGTACGTCGCTCAGAGAGGGATTTGTAGAGTGGGATGCTGGTATAAAAGTTATCAGTGTAGAGGTGATAACCTTTATCCAGCAGTGGGTGCACCAAATCCCACACAATTTTCCCACTCACTCCCAGGAAAGGAGGACACTCAGGGGGTTCAATCCGGGTGTCCTTCCCTTCATAAACTCTAAACTTGTGGGTGTACCCTGAGGTACTCTCACACAACTTATAGAGTTTGATTCCGTACCTGGCCCTCTTACTGGGCAGGTATTGACGGAATCGCAGCCTTCCTTTGAAGTGAACCAAGGACTCATCCACGCAGATGTCCCTTTGGGGCACGTACATTTCAGCAAACTTTTTGTTGAAGTGTTCGATGACCGGCCGAACTTTGAACAGACGGACAAAGTTGGGGTCATCTCGTGCGAGACACTCTGCATTATCAGTATAATGCAGAAACTTGTGGATGGCCTCAATACACGTCCGGGCCATGACCATTCGGAACACTGGAGTGTTGTATAAAATATCAACACTCCAATATTGCCGAATTTCCAGCTTCTTCAGTATCCCCATATGGAGGACCAGGCCCCAAAACTGCGTCATTTCAACTGCGTCTACAGGAGACCAGTTTGAAAATGTTGAACGCGGGTTTTGCTCCAAAAATTGACGAGCGTACAAATTAGTTTGCTCCACCATGAGGTTAACAAAATCCTCAGAGAAAAAGACTTTGAAAAAGTCAATTTCTGTGAGGCCGGTGGTGTCAAACTTGATTCCTGATTCTGCCACAAAATCAGGAATCAGTGGCTCGTAATCTTTAGGGGGCGAAGTCCATACGGGGAGCACTGGGTCAGCTGCGGGCATGGTGGGCGCTGCCTCATCTTCTGTCCTGGAGCGTCTGCGTGGCGGTTCCGCAGGACCCGAGGAGGAAGATGAGGAGGGGGAAGAGGAAGAAGAAGAGGATGAAGAATCCGAAAAATAAAGAAAAGTTGGATCGTCATCCAAATCGCTATCAGTGTCGGAGGCAAGTATAGCATATGTCTCCTCCATTGTATAGCGCTGTTGGGATGAATTTGATGACATTTTTGTGTAAATATGGTGCTTGGGTGTACACTTTATTGAAAACTGTATGTGTACGTGAGGGGGGGAAGTGATTGGTGTAAACTTTCTGTAAAGAAAAAGCTGTGGAAAAAAGTCTAAAACAGCAGGCCTTAGCTGATAAGTGTCACTTATCAAAACTAGGCTGCTGGATATGCGCACGGGGTGGCGCAAGGGGGGGGTGGAAAAAAAAAAAGGAAAACGGCAGGCACAAACTCTGATAAGTGAACTGTGTCACTTATCCAAGTTTCGCAGCTGCGGGATATGTGTACGGAGGGGCTAAGGAAAAAAAAGCAAGCTCGAGTGTTGATCGGTGAACTGCGTCACCAATCAACGCTCGGCGGCTGCGCACGGAGGTGGCGCAAAAGTGGGTTGGAGGGGGGTAAAAATAGGGAGAAGGGGGATGGGGGATTGGGGTGGATGAAGAGAGATTGGGCAGGGATCAACAGTTAGGGTTTTAGTTAGGTGGCACAAAGGGGGGTGAAAAAAATGAAAAACGGCAGGCACAAGTTTGGATAAGTGACGTGTGTCACTTATCCAACTTTTGCGGCTGCGGGATGTGTGTACGGAAGTGGCGCAAAGGGGGCTAAGGAAAAAAAGTGAGCTCGAGTGTTGATCGGTGAACTGCGTCACCAATCAACGCTTGGCAGCTGCGCACGGAGGTGGCGCAAAAGTGGGGTGGAGGGGGGTAAAAATAGGGGGAAGGGGGATGGGGGGATTGGGGTGGATGAAGAGAGATTGGGCAGGGATCAACAGTTAGGGTTGTAGTTAGGTGGCACAAAGGGGGTGAAAAAAATGAAAAACGGCAGACACAAGCTTGGATAAGTGACGTGTGTCACTTATCCAACTTTTGCGGCTGCGGGCTGTGTGTACGGAAGTGGCGCAAAGGGGGCTAAGGAAAAAAGCGAGCTCGAGTGTTGATCGGTGAACTGCAGAGGGGGATGAAGATAGATTGGGGGGTGAAGATAGATTGGGCAGGGGATCAGGGATCAATTAACACTTACTTGTAGTTTTCTTTCTTCTTCTTCTTTCTTCTGCAGGGATTGTGATGCTACAAGCTGTGGCACCACAATACCCAGCACAGGAGCTCTTGCTGGGTCCGACCTCTCTGCAAGAATCCTCAGCTAGAGTGAGGACCCCTGCAGACAGGTCAGACAGGTCAGAGGCAGGTCAGGGGGCAGGTCACAGAGCGGTCACATTGCTGCTGTGACCTGTCATTGGTGGGATCGAATGATTACATCGATCCCACCAATCCCTGATCTGCCTGGTGACCATGGCAACTGCCTAGAATCGGAGGTCACAGCTCCGATTACTAGGCAGGTCATGCCCAGGTCACCAGCAGGGCACAGAGCGGTCACATGGTGACCGCAGCTGTGCCCTGTGGTTGGCGCGATCGCTGATCTAATCGATCGCGCCAGCCAACTCCTGCAGGCCCTGCTGGGCCTGCATCAGGCTCCAGCCTAGGATCGGTGCTAATATAGCACCGATCCTAGCCGGTACTGGCAGGGCACAGCGGCGATATAGCGCCGCTGTGCACTGCGATTGGCGCGATCGATCAGATCGGCGATCGCGCCAATCTGGGTGCTTTTTGCCGGTGCCTGGCGTTGCCAGGCACCGGCTCTAGGATCGAGTACATCGGTACTCGATCCCAGCCTAGGACATCATTGTTTCAGCCAAGCTGATTGGCTGAAACAATGAGAAACGCTGCGATTGGCTGTTCAGAATTGAGCAGTCAATCACAGCGCTCTGAATGCCGGGGGGGCGGGATCGCAGCCCGGGATGCCGACGCCATCTTTTCTAAGGTGAGATGGCGTCGGAATTTTAATGCGATCACCGCGACTTTAGTAGCGGTATCGCATTAAAGGGCCCGACGTACTATCCCGTCCACGGTCATATGGGCCCGGGTACCGTGGACGGGATAGTACGTCGGATGTCAGAAAGGGGTTAAGGTGGCCACTTGCAAGTAGTTCTCCTATTTGATTCTCCTATGAAGAGTGGCATCATGGGCTCCTCAAAACAACTCTCAAATGATCTGAAAACAAAGATTATTCAACATAGCTTTTCAGGGGAAGGATACAAAAAGTTGTCTCAGAGATTTAACCTGTCAGTTTCCACTGTGAGGAACATAGTAAGGAAATGGAAGAACACAGGTACAGTTCTTGTTAAGCCCAGAAGTGGCAGGCCAAGAAAAATATCAGAAAGGAAGAGAAGGAGAATGGTGAGAACAGTCAAGGACAATCCACAGACCACCTCCAAAGACCTGCAGCATCATCTTGCTGCAGATGGTGTCACTGTGCATCGGTCAACAATACAGCGCACTTTGCACAAGGAGAAGCTGTATGGGAGACGGATGTGAAAGAAGCCGTTTCTGCAAGCACGCCACAAACAGAGTCGCCTGAGGTATGCAAAAGCACATTTGGACAAGCCAGTTACATTTTGGAAGAAGGTCCTGTGGACTGATGAAACAAAGATTGAGTTGTTTGGTCATACAAAATGGCGTTATGCATGGAGGCTAAAAAGCACAGCATTCCAAGAAAAACACTTGCTACCCACAGTAAAATTTGGTGGAGGTTCCATCATGCTTTGGGGCTGTGTGGCCAATGCCGGCACCGGGAATCTTGTTAAAGTTGAGGGTCGCATGGTTTCAACTCAGTATCAGCAGTATAAGCGGGATGTCCATGCTCGGCGACCATCAAACTTAACTGAACTGGAATTGTTTTGTAAACAGGAATGGTCACAAATACCTTCATCCAGGATCCAGGAACTCATTAATAGCTACAGGAAGCGACTAGAGGCTATTATTTTTTGCAAAAGGAGGATCTACGAAATATTAATGTCACTTTTATGTTGAGGTGCCCATACTTTTGCACCGGTCAAATTTTGTTAAAATGCAGATTGCACATTTTCTGTTAGTACAATAAACCTCATTTGAATCCAGAAATATAACTGAGTCCATCAGTTATTAGATATATGAAACTGAAATAGCTGTTGCAAAAACCAAAATTGTTATAAAGAAAAAAGGTTAACATTAATAGGGGTGCCCAAACTTTAACATATGGCTGTATATAAAGTGCTAATCCTTATTACATAGCATATTGCCTTAAATACTGTTTAGAGGAATACCTTATTTACCTAACACCACCTCATGTTATGTATAGTGTATACCCTTATTATGTAATGTATTCATTGGCTCCATACAGTGTCCTCCCTTATTACACATAGCACTGTGCATTGTTACATAGGGTCGTCTGTTAATAGATAGCATCATTCCTAATTTTAAATTGTGACTGATGTCTTTGTGGTTTTTATTTGTTTTAGCTGTGGTATGCATTAATTTTGGTGTCTGATAAATAGGGTGAAATGTACTGTTTGTGACTCAAATTAATTAGCTTTGAGCAATGGGCAAGGAAAAATGCATGGTGCACTACATGAGACACTTTTTTTTACCATCCTTTTGATGTCTTCCAGCTGTGCAGGCAGTAAACTACCTGTGTGTTTGAACAGCCTGGAACTACTAGAACCCTTAATCCACCCACATTGGAGAGCCAAAGTACAATTACTAAAAGCTAACTGGTAAGATGAACAGGAGGTGGCATACATGCCCATGACCTTCATTGTTGTTTTTTTCCACAATGATTTGTCTGTTGCAACCATTACAGCAATGTATGCATTATTATTTTGACTTTCAGGTATCTTGTCAAGCTGTACTAGCACCAGCAATGGAAGCATGCTTTTATATTTGGAATATTTCTCTAGTTCTTTAATCTTTTTTAGTATATGTCAACTACAGCTCTCTGGTACCCACAGGGAATTTGGTTTCTGCTTGGAACATCACATACCAGTTACTTCTGCTTTTATCAACCCCCTTAAGCAAAGTATGTAGCATTTGTTTAATTTAACCCTACGCTTGTGTCAATGCCTGTACCCTGTACTCATCAGAAGTTGCTTTCAGATAATGAGATTTTTTTTTTTTGAAAACTGAATAAAGTAAGTTTTCTTGTCTGTGTCCTCATTCGCAGGAAAGATTAAAAAAGAAAATTGATGTTGTTTAACAGGAAAATTAATTGCTAAATACATTTTACGCTACTGAAAAACAAATCAAACTGAGCATTACAATGAAATAGCTTGTTTCCTTTCCACTTTTTAAATGCAAATCTGTTTTCACAATATTTATGTAAAAGCCAGGTTTAGTTACCATTTGGTTTATTAGAGGTAGTTAAAGTAATTATCTGGAATGCAAATTTTAGTAGACCATTAGGGCGAAGTCAGATTGCCATATAAATCGAACAGAAATAGGAAAGCAATGCATGGATTGGCCAGCGGC
Organism: Dendrobates tinctorius; assembly: GCF_039654945.1. Classification (NCBI taxonomy): domain Eukaryota; kingdom Metazoa; phylum Chordata; class Amphibia; order Anura; family Dendrobatidae; genus Dendrobates; species Dendrobates tinctorius. The sequence continues at coordinate 10,711,104 of NW_027361830.1, forward strand.
TCTCCTGACCCGAGCATGGCGGCTGCATAGAAATACATGAAGCCGTCATGCTCAATTTGGGAGAGTTGCCATCCAGTCCTTTCACTGCTTGAAGATTCCAGTCCGATTTATACAGTCGCCTGACTTCGCCTCAATATGAAATATCAGTATAACCCTAATGATCTGCTAAGTGAAGGTGCTATAAGATTAAAACAAAAAAATAGAATTCCAGTGACGAAAACCTTTCTTTCATCATTTAGCAAGCTCCATACTTTTTATAGTAGCTTTTCCTGATATTATAACTAACTGCTATAAAAGTATCCATCAACTCAAATAGGCATCTATGGATGGTCTTTGTGGAAGCTGCAAGCAGGCTCCGAGACATAAAGCAGGCTCCAAGACATATCTGGTGTTCACCCTGCTCCATCCATACAGGGAGGTAGTGTTCACCTGAGCTGCATCCATGGATTAGTTAGTGACAGGTAAAGTGAGGTGAGGGAATAAGCTGGATTCAAACCATAAATGTGGGAACAATGACAAAATTAGAACTAAACAAGTAGTCAGGGAATAGCTGTGTCAATGTCCAGGAGGCGCAGGAGTTATGTTTGGTGAAAATTGTCAGAGTCGGGATAAAAAAAACTTGAAAATAAGTTAAGATGAAATAAGTATTGAACACATCAAGAAGTTTCTACGTAAATAAATTTCTAAAGGTGGTATTGACATGAAATTCTCACCAGATGTCGGTAAAAAAACATCATATACACACAGGCAAAGAAATCAAACCATAGATGTCCTTAAAGTAAATTATGTGTAAAATTGAGAAATGACACAGGGAAAAGCCTTGTACACATGAATAAAGAGAAGTGCAGAAAAACATGGAAAGTTAAGACACCAATAATTAGAAAGCAGTCTTGCCATTTAGTGACAAATAATATCAACTGGTTTAACTGATGGCCAAAAAAGGTGTCTCATTACCAAAGAGCCACACGAGAAACATCTCATAATGAGTAAAACCAGTGAGCTTTCTCTAGACCTTTACAATCTTATTGCTGCAAAACAAACTGATGGCATTGGTTCCAAAAGAATTACTAAACTACTGGAAGTACCAGCGAGCAATGATGGGACCATAATCTGTAAATGGAAGGAACATAATTTCACCTTAAACCGATCACGACCAGGTGGTGTCAGCAAGATTTCAAACAAACGTGTGAAAATAATTATCAGAAGAGTGGTCCAAGAGCCAAGAACCACCTGAGGAGAGCTACAGAAAGACCTGGAATCAGCAGGTACAATAAGAAGTGCACTCAACCTCCATGGCCCTTATGCATGCTCACCATGCAAGATTCAATTGCTGAACAAAAACATTTTCAAGCTTTTTTAAAGTTTGTTCAGCTACATTTAGACAAGCCTGTGAAATACTGGGAGAATATAATCTGGTCAGATGAGACCAAAATTTAATTCTTTGGATGACATAATACACCTCATGTTTGGAGGTCAAAATGCACCCCAAAAACACAATACCAACAGTAAAGTAAGGAGGAGGGAATATCATTGTGTTGGGCTAGTTTTCAGCATATAACATTGTAAACTTCAGGCAATTGAAGGAATGGTGAATGAAAAAAGTACCTAGACATTCATGACAAAAATCTGCCTCCATCTACCAGGATGATGAAGATGAAATGAGGATGGACATTTCAGCAAGACAACGATTCCAAATGCACTGCCAAGGAAACTCTCAATTGGTTTCAGAGAAAGAAAATAAAGTGCTAGAATGGCCCCAGCCAATTGCCTGACCTGAATCCAGTAGAAAATTTATGGAAGGAACTAAAGCTCGGAGTTCATAGAAAGAGCCCACGGGACCTTCAGGATTTGAAGAATGTGTGAAAGAATTGGCCAAAATCACACCTGAGCAATGCATGCGACTAGTTTATCCATACAGAAGGCATCTTGAAGCTGTCATCACTAACAAAAGCTTTTGTATGTGTATGAAGTATTAAATAAATGTCAGTAAGCATGCTCATTTCTCACTGTCTCAGAGCTTGAACTGCCGTGACCTCATCACTTGCATTCTCCAACGGTCCTGAGGTCACAGCAGGTCAGTTTTTCATTCATTCATTCATTCTCCTCTGCTCATCAGCAGAGCAGGGAAGAATTCATGACCGCAGCATTCAGCACCTGCTGCCGGGGAACAGCGGCTTACAGTGATGCTACTTCCCCGGCAGCCATCCGTGTACACGGAGGAGAGTGTGCACTGTTCTCCATGTGCACGTGTGTGGCACGTTTTGTGGCTCATGTTTCCGGGTGAAAACAGACATGTCTGCGTGTTTTGCACATGGACACACGGTCCCCGAAAACATGCTGACATATGCATAGAACCATTCATTTGAATGGGTCTACGTGTGTCAGGGTCTCTGGTACGTGAGAAAACTGTCACCACACGTACCGGAGACACTGACATGTGAAACCAGCCTAAAGGAGTATTTAACCTGGTAAGTAACAGCACCATATCTGTATAAGACTATGCAGCAGAGGTGTGATAGCTCAAAAAGATTTGGCCAACCAGAGTATGAGAGTATATTCCTGTTGCTAAACCGACTTCTTTTGCAGAACCTACAGGTTGCTTATTTCACATGAGATTACAAAGTAAAAAAAAATACTAGGAGAAAGTCAGTGATAAATAACAGAATAGAAGATTCTTCTAAAAGTTACCTATTGCATATAATAAGCTTGTAAAAATATGTCTTCAGTTTACAATTCTCAGTGGTAGTTACATACCATGGCAATCTACTAACCATTATTAAAACATCCATTTCTAATTACTAGCATATCATGTTTTATTATTAATTTCATTTTCAGTAAGCACATGAAATGATAAATCACCTTTAATTGCAAGAAATGGAAACTGGAAATTGAGGGTGCTCTACTGTGATAGGGAATAGGGATGAGCAAGCATTAAAATGCTTGGGTGCTTGTTACTGGAAATGAGCAATTCCTAAATGCTCAGATGCTCATTTTGAGTAAATGGGGAGTCAATAGGAAATCAAAGCATTTTTATGGCAGACTCTACAAGGAGGTCTGGGGGACAGTGAAAATGTTGAAATGGATGGAAAAAGTACTGAATGAAATGAGAACAGTATGGGGAAGACTACTGGAAACATTTTTGACTCCCAGATCGCTGCTAAGAACAATGGTGTCATACTCCACTTAAGGGCTGACAATAAAGCATTCAAGATTGACGAGAAATTGGAGTTTTCAGGAAAAAAAATGTTAAGAAACATTATTTCTTGTATAATGACTTGCATATATGGCAACATTTAAAAAGGATTTAACAATAATAATAATTTAAGTAAACCAAAATTGAAATCTTTATTAAAAAATTGAACATTTCAGTGTAATTTATGAAGGAAGAAAGGGCCTCATACACATTCTGTTCAAATTGACATGTGGTGGTACTCCTAGACTTATAAAGGCTATGCATAGGCAGCCAAAAATTAGAAGCAGGGTCATTCATACACCCTTGAAGCTACCAACTGTAGTACCTCTTTCAAATATTATGAGCAAAGTGTAGTTGTGGTACTCACACACTCATAAAAGCTCTGCAGACAGTACAAAGTCTGCCAAAAATTACAAGCAGGGTCATCCATACACCCTTCAAGGCACCAACTGTAGTATCTCATTCAGCCTGGAGTCACACACAACGTATAAAAATACGGTCCATTTTTTACGGATGAGAATCACAGAAATGATCCCTGAACAGTGTTCTGTGTGTCAACCGTTGACAATGCGGGGATGCAATTTTCTCGCATCTAAGCATCCGTGTGACATCCGTATGGCATCCGTATAGTGAGATTTTCTCACCGGCTTGCAAAATGGACATATAATGGTCCATAGCCTCAAATATTCGTGAAAACATATATACAGTCTATATATAATCCATTGGAAGCCATCGTTCTCCTGAAAAAATAAAAAATAAAAAAGCAACAATATCCATACCTGTCCACCTTACAGTCATGTCCCACGCCGCCGCAATCCATCTGAAGGGGTTAAATAGTTTACAACTGGGAGCGGTGCTAATGCGACCGGCCCAGCTGTAAACCACGGAGCAATGAAGGAAAAGCTGCCTGCGCAGCCTCCCTGCCTGACCATAGGTGAACTGATTAGCGTGGAAATGTTTCTGAACATTTTCCCACGCTGTCAGTCGGGGAGTCAGCACAGACTCAGTGTCTACCGCTGACGTCACTGAGGCTGCGCGGAGTCCCCAGCTGACCTGAGGTGAACTCATGAGCATGGGAAAAACTTTCCCAGGCAAATCAGTTCATCTCCTGTCACCTGGAGTGCCTTCTGTTATGAATGGGTCACCGAGGAGAATGGCAGGAACAGGCTAAGCCACCAGAAGACCAGAGAGGTTGGTATCTAAGCAGATTGCAGACCCCTGATCCTATCAACACAACTAGCAGTAGCCGTGGAGCATTCCTACGATGCCCTAGATGCTTCGTCACAGCCAGAGAACTAACTAAGCCTAAAGACAGAAAAGTGAAATCTAAACTGCCTCAGAGCAGATCCCCAAAGGAATAGACAGCCCCCAAACATATATTGTCGGTGAGACAAGATGAAACACAAACACAGGCAGAGAACAGACTGAGCAATCGGTGAGGCCAAAGCTGTCTAGACAGGACAGGACAGAAAAGATACTGTCTGCAATCATGCACAAAACCCTAAAAAGTCGAACACTTCTGATATACAAAAAACCTGAGGTCACACGACCTCACCCCCGCTAGATCAGCACTCTGGTATAAACTGGCAGTAAAGCAAAAAGATACTAACATAACAGGGGATTGAACAAGCTGCAACATATGAAGCAGGGCCCCAGCAGGGAGCACGCTGAACCATAGCAGCAAAACAGAAAGCAAAAAAAAGACACAACCAGATTAGATGCAAAGGATTAGCAAAAGAATCACTTAGCTGAACCATGCAGATCAGGCAGGGGACAAAAGAACTCCAAATGCACACGGAGGAAATCACCAGCAACCTCCAAGAGCAGCCAGCTCAATTATATGCTCCCAGCCAGCAATCTCAGGTTCCCAAATATCGTCGTCAGGTGGGGAACCTCCATCAACCTGGCCAGCTCCACTACTCTCAGTAACCACCAGAGGGAGCAGAGGGAGCTTTGGCTCAGAACTCCGAGCAAGGGAATTCACAACAGTACCACTCCTTAAGGAGGGGTCACCAAACCCTCATCCACGCCACCAGGCTGAGCAGGATGGGCCCAGTGAAAGGCACAAATCAATCTCTTGGCATGGATGTCAGAAGCAGAGACCCAAGAATTATCCTGCTGGCCATAACCCTTCCACTTGACCAAGTAATGAAGTCTCTGTCTAGCCAGACAAGAATCCAATATCTTCTCTACCTCATACTCCAAATTACCCTTAATCAGTACAGGGTCAGGGGGCGCTGCCATGGGAATGACTGGCTCCACAAACCTTTTCAACAAAGATTTAAGAAAGACGTTATGAATCTTAAATGTAACTGGAAGAGCCAAAAAAAAAAGAAACGGGGTTAAGGATTTCCAATAATAAACCTTGGCTTGAATTTTGGAGATGCAACCTTCATGGGAATATTTTTTGAGGACAACCAAACCATATCACCCACTTTAAACCGGGGACCAATGGTCCTATGCCATTGGAAAACCGTTGGGTCTTTTCCTGAGAATGGGACAACTTATCCACTGCTTAGTCCCAAATCTGCTGTATTCTCTCTACCACAGAATCCACACCTGGGTAGGCGAAAGCATCTACCTGCCCCAAAGAAAATCGAGGATGAAACCCAAAGTTACAAAAGAAAGGAGACATCAAAGTGGCAGAGCTAGCCCTATTGTTTAGCGTGAATTCGACCAAGGGCAAAAATGAGACCCAATCATCCTGATCAGCAAATATGAAATATCTCAAATAGGACCCCAACGTCTAGTTTGTTCTCTCAGTCGCCCATTGGTCTGAGGATGAAATGCAGAGGAGAAAGATAACTGAACTCCCAGTTTGGAACAAAAAGCCCTCCAAAATCTGGAAACAAACTGGACCCCTCTGTCCAACACAATGTTCTCAGGGATCCCGTGCAAGCAAACCACTTGTTGTAAAAACAAGGGCACCAACTCAGAAGAAGATGGCAACTTTGGGAGTGGTACAAGATTAACTATCTTAGAAAATCTAGCACAGATCATCCAGATAACAGTCATTCTCTGAGAGACAGGAAGATCAGAGGTAAAATCCATTGAGATATGGGTCCATGACCTCCTGGGCACCGACAGGGGCATCAACAAACCACTAGCACGAGAACAGGGCTTAGACCGAGAACAAGTCCCACAGGACTGCACAAAATTCCTGACATCACGAGATAAGGCAGGCCACCAAAAAGACCGACTCACCAAATCTCTGGAACCAAAGATACCTGGATGACCAGCCAACGCGGAGCAATGAATTTCAGACATTACTCTTTTCCTCCACTGGTCAGGGACATACAATTTTCCCATTGGGCATCGTTCAGGTTTATTCCTCCAGGGCACGTCTCAAATCAGGAGAGATGGCGGAAAGAACTACACCCTCATTTAGAATGGTTGTAGGCTCGGTTACATCAAGAGAATCCGCAAAGAAATTCCTAGAAAGGGCATCTGGCTTAACATTCTTAGTGCCCGGAAGAAAGGAGACCACAAAATTAAAACGCGTGAAAAACAAGGCCCACCTAGCCTGTCTAGGATTCAAGCGCTTGGCTGATTCAAGATAAACCAAATTCTTGTGATCGGTGAGGACCACAACTTGATGTCTAGCTCCCTTCAACCAATGTCTCCACTCTTTAAATGCCCACTTCATGGTCAATAATTCCCGATTCCCCACATCATAGTTACATTCAGATGGAGAAAATTTTCAAGAAAAGAAGGCACAGGGATTCATCTTAGAGGTTACCGGATCTCTTTGAGACAAAACGGCTCCTGCACCAATCTCAGAAGCATCTATTTCCACCTGAAATAGGTGTGAAACATCAGGTTGCCGTTAAACCGGTGCAGAATTGAATCTCCGCTTAAGCTCCTGAAATGCCGAGACTGCCTCTGGAGACCAATTCACCACATCAGCGCCCTTTTTGGTCAAAACCGTCAGAGGTTTAACAATACCAGAAAAATTACTTATAAATTTACGGTAGAAATTATCAAAACCCAAAAACTTCTGAAGAGCCTTCAGAGAAGTGAGCTGAACCCAATCATAAATGTCCTGTACCTTGGCCGGGTCCATTTCAATAGCAGACGGGGACAAAATGAATCCTAAAAACGAAATCCTCTGTACACCAAAAATACATTTCGATCAACTAACAAACAGAGTATTTTCCCTCAAAATCTTGAACACAGTCCAGACATGTTCCACATGAGAATCCCAATCACTGGAAAAAATCAAAATATCATCCAGATAAATGATCAAAAACTTATCCACAAGGTCCCGGAAAGTATCATTCATAAAAGATTGGAAGACGGAAGGGGCATTAGTGAGACCAAAAGGCATCACCAGGTACTCAAAATTTCCCTCCGGAGTATTAAACGCCATCTTCCATTCATCCCCGTGCTTGATGCGACTAAGATTATATGCCCCCCTGAGGTCAAGTTTGGTAAACAAAAAAGCACTTTTAACTCTGGAAAATAAATCAGAAATCAGGGGTAACGGGTACTGATATTTAACAGTGATTTTGTTAAGGGAACAATAGTCAATACATGGCCTTAATGAGTCATCTTTTTTGGCCACAAAGAAAAAAACAGCACCCAAAGGTGAAGAGGATGGTCTGGTGTAACCCTTCTCCAATGATTCCTTGATATAAGATCACATAGCATCATGTTCAGGTACAGATAAGTTGAAAAGCCGACCCTTGGGAAATTTACAACAGGGCATTAACTCAATTGCGCAGTCATAACTCCTATGAGGAGGAAAAAACTCAGACTTACTCTCACTAAACACATCAGAAAAATCAGCCAAATAGTCAGGAACATCTTGAGATTGGGGAGAGGTAGAGAAAACAGGAGTGTCACTAAGAACACATTGACAACCCCAACTCACCACAGACAGAGATTTCCAATCTAAAACAGGATTATGGGTTTGCAACCAAGGAAAACCCAGTACAATAGTATCATGTAAATTGTGCAACACCAAAAATTTACAATTCTCTTGATGGTCTGGGGCGACCCGCATTACCACCTGTGTCCAACACTGGGGTTTATTCTCCACCAAAGGAGTAGCATCAATCCCCCTCAAGGGAATAGGGGTTATCAGGGGCACCACGGGGAAACCACAATGCTTGGCAAAGTCAAGATCCATCAGATTCAAAGCTGCTCCTGAATCAACAAAGGCCTTAGCAGAAAAAGTAGACAAGGAGCAGATCAAGGTAACTGCTAACAGGAACTTAGGCTGTACACTGCCCACCGCAAATGCATGAGCAAAACATTTTTCTCATTTAGGGCAGACAGAAATAACATGAGAGGCATCCCCACAAAAGAAGCTTAACTTATTATGCCTTCTGAACTCTTGACGTTGCGCCCTAGACAAAACCCTATCACATTGCATGGGTTCAGAAGTTTGTTCAAAAGGCAGCACCACCTCTCGCGTACTTTTACGTTCACATAAACGTTGATCAATTTGAATAGCTAATGACATTGAGTCATAAGACCAGAGGGGGCAGGAAATCCCACCATAACATCTTTTACGGTTTCTACCAGACCTTTCTGAAAGAGAGCTGCTAGGGCATCATCATTCCATTTAGTAAGGACCGCCCACTTTCAGAACTTCTGGCAGTATGACTCCGCAGCATCTTGACCCTGGTTCAATGCCAATAAGGTTTTCTCACCTTGATCAATAGCATTAGGTTCATCATACAACAACCCCAGGGCCTGAAAAAACGTATCCACATTAGCCAGAATAGGATCTCCAGGTGTCAGAGAAAAAGCCCAATCCTGGGGATCGCCGCGCAGCAGGGAGATGACAATTTTAACCAGCTGCACCAAGCATGTGTGGGATTAATGTGATGTTTACATATTTGATTTCCGGCCCTGCGCATTGCAGTGTGAGACACAGATACATGGCGCAATTACAATAGTTACCATGGGGTGAGTCATGCTCATTTATATGCTAATAGAGCTGCTGCTGATTTGAAATTATAGGACATTACTAGATATTAATGGTTTTTAAGTGGAGATTATTATCTTTTCATCAATTGAGGCACTTTTGCACATTGCACTATAAATGCACTTTTTGATTGTTATTCATGTTTTGTAAAACTATGTATTGCACAATGTATACTATCTAATTGTCTGTGAACACCTGTATGATTGGTGAGCTTTAAATAGCACTCACTTTGCATTGTTACACTGCTTGAGAAAGGTCCACAACTCCCAGGACCGAAATGTCGCTGTATGGCAACTAGGCAGATGGGCTAATAAATAGCACTTTTACCGGAACCTCCTTGGTGTGCTGCTTTCATCTTGAGGACTATTTTTGAGGTTTGGTATATGCCTGGAAGGCTTGCACCCGCATTGTCTATTTTTTGTGCTGCTTTTCCTCTTTTTTCACATGTTAATTACCAGAATTAGCGTGCATAGCTTTTTATTTTTATTTTTTTCATTTTTGTTTTTTATCTTTTTCACCACTATTATGGCTAGTGGTGAATTGGACATGCCTGTTGTATTTAGTTACACCCCAGAGGATGAGGAGAGAATTTTAGGAGCGATAGAGGGAGATGCTGCATGTTTGGATGTTCCTTCCTTAATAGATCTTAAGCGCAAATATATGTATGAAAGGAAACGTATTATTACTTCCCAACTACATTTAACTACTTTGAGGGAATATTACAACATAGGAGAATACCTAGAGGATTACGCTCAAATATTCGCCCTAATCTATTTTTTGGTAATGAACGTTTTTGTGAGAAATTCACTTTTTTGTCGAATAAATATGCTATGGATATACTCCTGTTAAACATGGAATTTTTACAAGAAGAAATTGTGTCTCTTAATGCTAATGTTGTTGATACTGAAAATAAAATAAGAGACATTTTGGGCATTGAGGTGTTTGACAAATTTAAGGAGACTGTTACTACACATTTAAATAAGATAAAAGAGGATCAAGAGGAGGTGAAGAGGCGTAAGTTGACTAGAGACACTGAAGATTATCGTGTGGGTAAAATTTACAACTGGCAAATGGAACCAAAGAGAAATTATAAAGATAAGAAAGTGCCTAATATATCAGGTTATTATCAAGTCACAAAATCTGATAAAAATGACTTTTTTGATTTTTTAAATACTGGCGATTTTTCTAGAAACAAAGAAACTCAATCTGGAGGAATGCATCGGAGGACCAGAAGAGGAGGGTGGAAACATCACCGTGGACAAAAAAGAAAGATGCCAGAGAGCACAAATCAATCCTACAAGACCAGCAGCGAACAAGAAAAAGGATCAGACCTTGAGGTAAATCTCTCAAGTAGATTCTTATCTAATGATGAAATTACAGTTTTATCAAAGGGACTGTCTTTTAGTCCAAGTACAAAGAGAAGGCTGGTAGTGCAATAAAATACTGCGCTGCTGTGGTAGAATTCAAGATATCTTTATTGCCAATGCGTTTCCTGAGCCACTCCCAGCTCACTTCATCAGGGCATGTTACAGAAGATCATTGCAGGGGTATATATACATAAAAAAAAAAGGGGGAGGCGCCAAGAATAGTGGGGTGACACATCAGCATGAATACATATACATGAATCATACAAAACAATAAAACTTTATTACAACCATATTAAAAACGATGTTTAAAATGCCATAAAAAGAGTGTTGGTATAAAAAATGTGATTAAAAAATTAAAAGACACGGGGGGGATCACGAGGTAAAAGATTATGGCTCTCGAGTCCTGGGGTGGATTAAAACTTGCCTCAGAGGATATAACTCATGGTATTAGTCCACTATGCTACATGTGAAACTGGAAAGTAAGTGAGCTGGGACTGGCTCAGGAAACGCGTTGGCAATAAAGATATCTTGAATTCTACCACAGCAGCGCAGTCTCGTATTGCACTACCAGCCTTCTCTTTGTACCAAGTCCTTGGACCTCGTGCAGACTGCTGCAGCAGTTTTAAGCGATTATAGGTGTTGTGACTCTCACAACCCTATCAGGTGAGCCTAACACTTGCTGTGCACTCATCTACTTTCCATACAGACCTACGCATTGGAAGCGCCCTGTCTCCCCGTTTTCTTTTAGTCCAAGTAGTCACATTGGCTGGTTTAATATAGAAAAGTAATTGTTTAGATTCTTTAGACAGATTACATTAAAACATTGGTTTTCTGAACCTAAGAATTCAAAAGAGGGCGTGGTCAAGGATGTGAACATGGATAGCATTGATACTGTGAATAACAATGCGGGCATATTTGAATTACATAAATATGTTGTCTAACAAGAGTGATTTTATTCCAGCAAATAATGTACCTGCTATTGAAGCATTTATTACAGCAGTTAAAAAAGATGTGGAGCTATTTAAAGAAAGTTATACCATGGATAGATTTAAGCATCCCAATATGAGTGGTGCCGAATTTATTGCTCTGATTCAGTTGTCACAGGACGACAGCATCACCATTAAGTCAGCAGACAGGGGTGGTGCTGACGTAGTTATGAATAGTAATGACTATGCAATGGAAGTTAGGAGACAATTGTCGAATGTTGGAGTTTATAGGAAATTGGATAGTGACCCCAAATTTCAGATTATGGGGAAGATTAAAATTATCCTAAATAAAGCTTTTTGTGACAAATTAATCAATGAGGATCTATATAAATATACTGGTGGATAATCCGATCACACCAATTATATATATTTATTACCTAAAATCCACAAATCTTTGATAAATCTGCCCAGACGCCCTATAGTGTCGGGTAGGGGCTCAATTTTTAATCATATTGGGATTTCTTTGGAAAAAATATTAAGCCCTTTGAGCCGATATACTAAATCGTTCATATTGGACACAACAGATATTTTGTGTAAATTAGGTGGGATACGATTGCAGAAAGATGTGATCCTTGTATCATTTGATGTAGTTTCGTTGTATATGTCAATCAGCCATGAATTAGGCCTTAAGTCAGTGGACAGGGCCTTGAATAACACTGAGTTTACAATTGAACAAAAAATCTTTTATTAAGTTTATTGGAATTGTTATTGTGCATTAATTACTTTTTATTTGAAGATGACTATTTCATTCAATTGAGAGGGACCGCCATGGGTGCCAATATGGCGCCCGCTTATGCAAATTTGGTCATGGCGACCATGGAGGAGGACTTCATCTATGTGTCCCACCACTTTGATCATGTGCTCGGGTGGTGGAGATACATAGATTATGTCCTCCTACTTTGGACTGGTACAATGGTGGAATTGGAGACCTTTCATGGGTTTTTGAACTCCATTAATGATGACATAAAATTTACCATGGTTTACTCAGAGAAGGAGATCCAGTTTTTGGATATTTTGATCAAGAAGAAGGATGACAGATTGGAGACAGAGATTTATGTGAAATCCACTGATAAAAATAACTTACTTTGTTATGATAGTCACCATCCAAGAAAAATGGTGGAATCCCTTCCATTTAGTCAATTACTCTGGGTAAGGAGGATTGTGAGTCTGATGCTATGGATCAGTCTTTAAACAATATGATCATCAAATTTAGACAGAGAAAGTATCCTGTAAAATTAATTATGTTAAAATGAGTGTTAAAGAGATAGCACGCAATGACCTTCTGTTTCAGAATAAGCGAACTAGGGATGTAAAATATAGGATTCCATTTGTTACCATGTATTGTGAAGAGAGTGACCGTATTGTCTATATTATAAGGAAACATTGGTCTACATTGGGTAAATGTCATCCAAAAGTAAGGGAGTTTGGGTCTCCACCGCTAATTTCTTATAAACGGGCCAGAAATATAAAGGATATAGTAGTACATTCAGATATTAGTTCAAAAAAGAAAAATTTCCAGACCACATTGACTGGTAGGGCTAGGGTTGGTTCATTCCCTTGTCTTAATTGTGTGAATTGCACATATATGGAAAAAGGCAGTTCCTTTCAACATCCGCATATTAATAAGGAAATTAAAGTAAATCATTTTTTGACGTGTTCTTCGGAATTTGTCATTTATCTTTTAAAATGTCCATGTAATTTGTACTATGTGGGTGAAACCACTTGCGAACTGAAAGTGAGATTAAATCAACATAGACATAGCATTAGGAAAAAGAGACAAGATTTACCGGTATCCAAACATTTTTCAGATTTTAAACATGTGGAAAAGGATCTGACGTTTAGAGTGATAGATCATATCCCACCTTTGAGAAGAGGGGGAGCTAGAACTAAATTATTGAAGATTAGGGAGCTAAAGTAGGTTAAAAAACTAAACACGTTAAAACCTTTTGGTTTAAATGTTGATTACAAGTTACAGTTTACTCTATAAGCCAATTGTAGTAGATTCTTCTACAGGCTACTGTTTCTCTTCTTTATGATTCTGGGTTGTATTTTTAACCCCTTTACCCCCCAAGGGTGGTTTGCACTTTCATGACCGGGCCAATTTTTACAATTATGACCACTGTCCCTTTATGAGGTAATAACTCTGAAACGCTTCCATGGATCCTGGTGATTCTGACAGAGTTTTCTCATGACATATTGTACTTCATGTTAGTGGTAAAATTTTATTCAAATAACTTGCGTTTCTTTGTGAAAAAAACAGAAATTTGGTGAAAATTTAAAAATTTTTGCAATTTTCCAACTTTGAATCTTTATGCCCTTAAATCACAGAGATAAAGCACACAAAAAACTTAATAAGTAATATTTCCCACATGTTTACTTTACATCAGCACAGTTTTGGAACCAACTTTTTTTTCTGTTAGGAAGTTATACGGGTTAAAAGTTAACCAGCGATTTCTCATTTTTGCAACACCATTTTATTTTTACTGACCACATCACATTTGAAGTCACTTTGAGGGGTCTATATGATAGAAAATCCCCAAAAGTGACACCATTCTAAAGACTGCACCCCTCAAGGTGCTCAAAACCACATTCAAGTTTATTAACCCTTCAGGTACTTCACAGGAATTTTTTGAATGCTTAAAAAAAATGAACATTTAACTTTTTTTCACAAAATTTATTGTGCAATTTGTCCTGACTACGCTGATACCTGATATGTGGGGGGAACCACTGTTTCAGTGCATGGCAGAGCTAAGAAGGGAAGGAGCGCCGTTTGACTTTTTCAATGCAAAATTGGCTGGAAATCAGATCGGACGCCATGTCACGCTTGGAGAGCCCCTGATGTACCTAAACAGTGGAAACCCCCCACAAGTGACCCCATTTTGGAAACTAGACCCCCCAGGAACTTACCTAGATATGTGTTGAGAACTTTGAACTCACAAGGGCTTCACAGAAGTTTATAACGTACAGCCGTACAATTAAAAAATCATATTTTTTTCCACAAAAATGATCTTTTCACCCCCAATTTTTATTTTACCAAGGGTAACAGGATCCTAAAAGTTGTTGTGCAATTTGTCCTGAGTACGCTCATACCCCATATGTGTGTGTAAACGACTATTTGGGCGCATGGCAGAGCTCGGAAGGGAAGCACCGCCATTTGACTTTTTTGGCTGGAATAGAGATCGGACTCCATGTTGCGTTTGGAAAACCCCTGATGTACCAAAACAGTGGAAACCCCCCACAAATGATACGATTTTGGAAAGTAGACCCCCCAAGGAACTTAACTAGATGTGTGGTGAGAGCTTTGAGCCCCCAAGGGCTTCACAGAAGTTTATAACGTACAGCCGTACAATTAAAAAATCATATTTTTTCCACAAAAATGATGTTTTCACCCTCAATTTTTATTTTTCCAAGGGTAACAGGACCCCAAAAGTTATTGTGCAGTTTGTCCTGAGTACGCTGATACCCAATATGTGGTGGTATACCACTATTTGGGCGCATGGCAGAGCTCGGAAGGGAAGCAGCGCCATTTGACTTTTTTGGCTGGAATTGAGATCGGACACCATGTCCCGTTAGGAAAGCCCCTGATGTACCAAAACAGTGGAATCCCCCCACATATGACACCATTTTGGAAACTAGACCCCCCCAAGGAACTTATCTAGATGTGTGGTGAGCACCTTGAACCCTCCAGTGCTTCATAGAAGCTTATAACGCCCAGGCATGAAAATAAAAAAATCATATTTTTTCCACAAACATGATCTTTTAGTCCCCAATTTTTATTTTCCCAAGTTTAACAGGAGAAATTGGACCCCAAAAGTTGTTGTCCAATTTGTCCTGAGTACCCTGATACCCCATATGTGGGAGAAAACTACTGTATGGGCACATGTCGGTGCTCGGAAGGGAAGTAGTGATGTTTTGGAGAGCAGACTTTGATGGAATGGTGTGCTGGTGTCATGTTGCCTTTGAAGAGCTCCTGATGTGCCTAAACAGTGAAAACCCCCCACAAGTGACCCCATTTTGGAAATTAGATCCCCTAAGAAACTTATCTAGATGTGTGGTGAGCACTTTGAACCCCCCAGTGCTTCATAGAAGCTTATAACGCCCGGGTGTGAAAATAAAAATATCATATTTTTTCCACAAACATGATCTTTTAGTCCCCAATTTTTTCATTTTCCCAAGGGTAACAGGAGAAATTGGACCACAAAAGTTGTTGTCCAATTTGTCCTGAGTCTGCTGATACCCCATATGTGGGAGAAAACTACTGTATGGGCACACGTCGGGGCTCGGAAGGGAAGTAGTGACGTTTTGGAATGCAGACTTTGGTGGAATGGTTGGCAGGTGTCATGTCGCGTTTGGAGAGCCTCTGATGTGCCTAAACTGTTGAAACTCCCCACAAGTGACCCCATTTTGGAGACTAGACCCCCCCACGTAACTTATCTAAGTGTGTGGTGAGCACTTTGAACCTCCCAGTGCTTCACAGAAGTTTATAATGCCCGGGTGTGAAATTAAAAAAATCATATTTTTTCTTCAAACATGATCATTTAGTCACCAATTTTTTTATTTTCCCAAGGGTAACAGGAGAAATTGGACCCCAAGAGTTGTTTTGCAATTTGTCCTGAGTAGGCTGATACCCCATATGTGGGTATAAACCACTGTTTAGGCGCATGGCAGAGGTTGGAAGGGAAGACGCAACATTTGACTTTTTCAATGCAGAATTGGCTGGAATTGACATCAGACGCCATGTTGCATTTGGAGAGCACCTGATGTGCCCAAACAGTGGAAACCCCCAATTCTAACTTCAACCCTAACCCCAACACACCCCTAGCCCTAACCCTAACCCTAGCCCTAGCCCTAACCCTAGCCCTAGCCCTAACCCTAACCATAATGGGAAAATGGAAATAAATACATTTTTTTTAATTTTATTATTTTTCCCTAACTAAGGGGGTGATAACAGGGGGCTTGATTTACTATTTATGGCGGGTTTTAATTTTTGGCAGCTGTTGCACCCTAAAAGACGCTTTTTATTGTAAAAATAGTTTTTGCATCACCACATTTTGAGACCTATAAGTTTTCCGTATTTTGACCCACAGAGTCATATGAGGTCTTATTTTTTGCGGGACGAGTTGACATTTTCATTGCTACCATTTTTGGGCATGTGACATTTTTTGATCTCTTTTTATTCCGATTTTTGAGATGCAGAATGAACAAAAACCAGCATTTCAAGAATTTCTTTTGGGGGGAGCTTTTACACCGTTCCGCGTGCAGTAAAATTGATAAGGCAGTTTTATTCTTCAGGTCAGTACGGTTACAGCGATACCTCATTTATGTAGTTTTTTTATGTTTTGGCGCTTTTATGCGATGAAAACAATTTTCTATAAAAAATAATTATTTTTGCATCGCTTTATTCTGCGAGCTATAACTTTTTAATTTTTTCACTAATGACTCTGTATCGTGGCTCGTTTTTTGTGGGACAAGATGACGTTTTCAGCGGTATCATGGATATTTATATGCGTCTTTTTGATCGCGCGTTATTTCACTTTTTGTTCGGCGGTATGATAATAAATCATTATTTTTTGCTTAGTTTTTTATTTTTATTTTTTAAGGGGTTCGCTAAAGCGGTTAACTAATGGGACAGCTTTATAGGGTGGGTCATTACGGATGCGACGATACCAAATATGTGCACTTTTATTGTTTTTTTTTTATTTCCAAAAAATGAATTTATTAGGGAATATTTTTTTTTTACTTATTTAGCGATTTTTTAAAAATTATTCACACTTTTGTTTTTTTTTTACTTTATTACATTGTCCCAGGGGGGATATAGCTGTTATGTGACAGATCGCTGATCTGTCACATCACAGATCACTGTGACAGATCAGCGATCTGTCACAGGCATAGAATCAGACTTCCTCATGCCTGCACTTTGCAGGCACTGAGGAAGCCAGCTCCCTGCAGGCCCCCAAAGGTCCCCAACGCCATCTTGGATCTGGGGACCTGCAGGGAAGGAGACCCCCGCAGCAGCGCTGCACATTGCGCTGCTGTGGGGGGCTCAGGGAAGCACGGAGGGAGCCCCCTCCCTGCCGATGCTTCCCTTTAACCCCCAGTACACCGCGATCGTGTTTGATCACGGAGTGCAAGGGGTTAACGTGTCGGGGGCGGTCCGTGTCAGCTATTTTGAGCGCAGCTGATAATGAGCCCAGTTGATCGCGCTAGACGTACTATCCCGTCCATGGGCATAGGGGCCCAGGTCCCATGGACGGGATAGTACGTCTGATGTCAGAAAGGTGTAAAGGTGTTTATTTTATCTGTATTTTTTTTTTTCGGATCATGCGGCAGTAGACTGATATTGGAATGCATGACTCCCCTTTTGAATGAAAATAAAATGTATGTATTTTTCAATAAAAACATGTTGTACGCGCAAAATCTGGTTTAAAATTTTCTTTTGTTATTTCTATGATATATTTTTTATTTACTTATTTTTTGCTTTTGTGGTGAATGTGCCTATATTGGGATTTGAAGTAATGATGTCTTGGAACAAAATCTCCACTGTTTTGGGAGAGGTGGAGTGTGGGGCCTTTAGCGAGGTTCACCACTTCTCTTCCCCAATTCAGGTGTAGGTTACCTATCCCAGCTAATGGGAGATGTCCCTACTACCTACATGGATGAATCCACTTACCGTGAGTCCCTTTTTCTATACGCTACAAAAATGGCATTGCATTCATCTGTATTAGAGTTGAGCGACTTTAGTCGGATCGGGTTTCATGAAACAAAATTCGCTGCAGATGAAACATCCACTGACATTCATCCACTCAATGCCGACTTTTATTCCCCATTGACTTGCATTGGGGTCGGGTTTCAGACGAAACTCCGACTTTTTTTGCCGTAGTCGGACCAGTTTCATCTGAAACAAATTTTGTTTCATGAAACCCGATCCGACCAAAGTCGCTCAACTCTAATTACTAGATATTAATGGTTAAGTGGAGATTAATATATTTTCATCAATTGAGGCACTTTTGCACATTGCACTATAAATGCACTTTTTGATTGTTAGTCATGTTTTGTAAAACTATGTATTGCACAATGTATACTATCCAATTGTCTGTGAACACCTGTATTATTGATGAGCTTTAAATAGCACTCACTTTGCATTGTTACACTGCTTCAGAAAGGTCTACAACTCCCAGGACCGAAACGTCGCTGTATGGGCAACTAGCCAGATGGGCTAATAAATAGCACTTTTACCGGAACCTCCTTGGTGTGCTGCTTACATCTTGAGGACTATTTTTGAGGTTTGGTATATGCCTGGAAGGCTTGCACCCGCATTGTCTGTTTATTTTTTGTGCTGCTTTTCCTATTTTTTCACATATATGTATTCTATGTGTATATATCTATTCTTTCGATTCTTTAATAAACCTGTCAGTGTGATTTTACTGTACAGCGCACTGAATTGCCAGCTTTTCTAAAGGCCACCGGTGCGGATTTCTCACAAGTCACACGTCTGGTTCGTGTGTAATCTGTATTTTTCTCGCCCCCATAGACTTGCATTGGCGTTTTTCAGGTGTAATACGGTGAAAATCGCAGAATGGTCGAGAAAAAAATTAGCTGATGGGATCTGCCCCATAGATTAACATTGGGACGAGTGCTATGTGATTTTTTTGCGCATAGCCATCGTCCGTATTTCTCGGCTTCAAATATATTGTGAACTCAGTGTAGTTGTGGTACTCTCACATTCATTCACATTCTGTTGAAACTGACATGCAGCAGTACTCCTAGACTCATAAAGGCTATGCACCAAGTGCAAAAAGAACAAAAATTAGAAGCAGGGTCATCCATATATGATTGAAAGCACCAACCAAAGTGTAGTTCTGGTACTTCGACACTCAAAAAGGCTCTCCACACAGTGCAAAGCCAGAAAAATTATTATAAGAATGTTATCCATACACCCTCGAAGGCCACAAATGGAGTGCCTCATTGAAGATTAAAAACATGTTATGTGCTGCTGTCATCTAGTGGTGTGGAAAAGTAGGTGCTAATCCAGACTTTGTTCATTTTTATCAGAGTGAGCCTGTCAACATTTTCTGCTCACAGGCGAAAACGCTTGTCTGTTATGACCTTCCCGGCAGCACTAAAAAGGAGTACAGACAAGATGCTAGCGGAAGGGCAGCATAACACTTCTAAGGCATAGAGGGACAGTTAATGCCAAGTGTACGGCTTTGAGACCCAATAGTTGAAAGTCACAGAGGAATTAGGGTGTACGCTGGTTTTGTTGACCAGGTATTGCCTGACCATCTTTAAAAACTTTTCCTTCCTTTTCAAAAGTACCTGGTCATCAGGGCCTGGATGCAGGAAGGGTGTCATGAAATTGACACAAGCCTTTGATAGTATACCCATGTCTCTGCTGTACATGGTGTATGTCATCCTCGCCTCTTCTCCTTTGATGGGCAAGGAAGCTTGCCCATGCCACTAGTGTTGTCTGATGGGAATTTTTTCAACATATTTTCCACAATGGCATTTAGTCATAGCACCATTTTAATATCCCTCTCCACCTCAGGAAGGAAAGATGTAATGTTCTCCTTGTAGCATTAGTCTAATCGGGTAAACAACTAGTACTCTTTTGGGCCAAGATTAATGCAGCTTGAGGCTATGTGCTGACAGTAGAATTTTTAAATGCTCAGGAAATGGGTCTCCTTCTCAGAAAACGAGCGGAAAAAGACGCGCGTTTTTTGCAGCGATTTTGTGCGTTTTTGATGCGTTTTTTTCCGCGAGTCTTCTGGGCTATAGGAAATAGCCAAAAATACGGACCTAAGCGGAAATTAATGAACATGCTGCATTTTTTACCGCTAAGCGTTTCCTTAGCGGTAAAAAACGCATCCATTGGCACAAAAAGGCCAAAATGCATTAAAATGAATGGGATGCTTCTTTTAAGCGTTTTTGATGCAGTTTGAACCCAAAAATCGCATCAAAAACGCTTAAAAAAATGCAACGTGGGCACACAGCCTGAGGGTCACGAGACAGGCTGTGGTGCAGAAAGTCACCCATATGTGCTAAGCTCCCTACAGCCAAGACTTTCTTGTTTCCATCATGATGATGACTCTCCATCTCCTCTTCTCTCTCTTCCTCCTCATTCCCCTCCTCAATCCATCCACGTAGGAGAGACGGGGCAAAGCTTTTGTAGGTAAGAGCCTCTGTTGTGCTAGCAACCAGCTTGTACCTACCAACCTTCCTCCTTCTCCACCTGGTTCACAAGCAAAGCTTATTGTTTAATTGTGAGCAGCGACTGTTTACGTAGGCACAGAAGCAGGATTGTCGCTCTGATTATGGCATCACTACCACTCACAATCTTTGAGGAGTCCTCAAAGTCTTGGAGAACCGTACAAATGTCAGACATCCATGCCCCAAATTCAGTTGTTGTGTGTGGAGTCTGACCATAAAACCAATGGTCGTGTTGGAGCTGGTATTCCACAACTGGTCTGTTTTGGTCACAAAACCTTGCCAGTATGTACAGTGTGGAGTTCCAGCACATGGTCACGTCACACACCAGTCGGTGGTCTAGCACTTACATGTGCTGCTGCAGCACTGGCAGAGCGGTGGCAACTGGAGATGGCTTGTGTATATGGGTGCTGAAGCATTGTACCTTGACCAAAAGATCTGACAAATTTTGGTAGGTTTTCAGAAACCGCTGAGCTACCAAATTGGGCACATGGGCAAAGCATGGTCCATGTGTGAGCTCGCCAAGCTTCACAGCCACCACCATGGTATGACCGTTATCAAACATGACCATGCCTGGTTGTAGGTTCAGCGTCGAGAATCACAGATCTGTCTTGCTTGTGATTCCTTTCAATAACTCTGCCACGGTGTGCAGTTTGTCTCCCAGACAAATTAGCTTCACCAGAGCCTGTCACAGCTTGGCTGAGGCAGTGATGCAGAACTTCCAGCTGATGTGTGCTCTGAGATATCATGTTGGAGTTGGAGGATGAAGAGGAACAGTCAGGGGTGCAGGAACTGGAGTAGGAGGTGGGGAAACCCTGATAGAAGTAGGGACAGCAATCATCGGTGTCTGTATTACATGTACTGTGTCAGGGTGGGACTTGACCCCAACCTCCACTATCTTCACCCAGTGTGCTATCAGGGAAATGTAGTGTTCCTGGCCACATGCGCTGGTCCACGTGTCGGTCATTAAGTGGACAAGTGATGCTCCTGTACACATGCTGGAACAAGGCGGGGATGCAACTCCGGGAGAAATAGTGGCGGCTGGGAACCGAGTACCAAGGGACGGCTGCCATCATGTGTCGGTGGAAATCCTCCATGTCTTAAAGTCTAAACAGGAACATTTCTACTTCAAGCAACATGGAAATGTGCCCATTTAGCTTTCAGGCCTGTGGGCAGGAACTTTCTTTTTCATTCCAGGGTTTTGAGTATGGACAGCTGAATACAGTACTGAGGCTGGTTTCACATTAGCGCATTTTCAGCGCGCGCACGGCCGGGGGTAGCTCCGCCCCCGAGCCGGCTCTCTGCCCGGCGTGCCCGCCCCTTCCTTGTAGCGCCGCCTCCTAGCGGACAGCGGCGCCTGCGATCGGCGCACCCTATCTTTAGCATAGGGTGCGCCGATCGTGCGCAGGCCGTGCGCTAGTTGCGCTTTGACCTGCGCTGCGCACTTTTGACGGTGCGCCGTGCGCGCCAAAATCAAACTTTTCGGATTTTGGCGCGCACGGCGCACCGTCAAAAGTGCGCAGCGCAGGTCAAAGCGCAACTAGCGCACGGCCTGCGCACGATCGGCGCACCCTATGCTAAAGATAGGGTGCGCCGATCGCAGGCGCCGCTGTCCGCTAGGAGGCGGCGCTACAAGGAAGGGGCGGGCACGCCGGGCAGAGAGCCGGCTCGGGGGCGGAGCTACCCCCGGCCGTGCGCGCGCTGAAAATGCGCTAATGTGAAACCAGCCTGACAGAAGGATTTGGAAGTGCCTGATGATGGTGTCAAAGAATGTGGAAGGACAGATGCTGGACAGAACGAATCTGTCCTGCATCTGTGAAGTGTAATGGACAATGGACTGTCAAACACCTAGCACAAGCGAAGAGACAGTGGTCACTCACTGAGACAGAAGTGAGACAGAAACTTCCATTACAGTGCTCTACAATATTACGATTAATCTTTAAATTGAAATGCTGGATGTTTATTACCATGACCCGAAATCTCAAGAGAAAATTAATTATCTTGTTCTCCTCCGAGGAAACATATGTAAAATATCATTAATAAATAAAATTTCAACTAGTGATTTCCAAGTTTCATTTCAAAGCCAATAAAGTCTTTTGACCTGCTAGTCCTCAATGATGTCAGCTGATGGCAATTAGAATGAGCAGTAGGTTTTATGGGGCCTCGTAATTAGAGGACATTAGGGATTAATCACAGTGTCAGCATTCTTATTCATTACAACTGTTAAAATTCTTTTTTTATTACGGTGCAGAAATGTAGACACCCTTTTGTGAGATGAGTGCGGTAAAGTGAATTGATTTAATAAAGAATTGGCAAAAGATAACATCTGGGATTTAAAGACGCTAATATCACAGGGACCACTTACAAGTAATAGTCTGGGTACTTGCCTGTTGCATGTGAACATTCATAGACTTTACATCATAAAATTAAATTATTGAATGTGTTGAAGTGTTTAATAAAATAATCACTAAATTTTGACTGCAAATTCTAGCTACTTCTCTGACATTAAAGATTAAAAAAAATCTGTGGCCTTCAACCAAAGTTCTGTGAACCTCTCTTTACATGCTTGTATCCCCATCACCACTTTAGATTAGTAGGCCTGGTGTAACATCAAGTAGGTGTGTTGCAACAATGATGTCACACTGGGTCCACTAATCAGAAGAAGCACTCAAAATTTCAGCAGTTAGGTGGAGGATAGCAGGGCTGTGGTTGGCAGCCAGGGACTACCAAAGTGGCTGTTGGACCAGGGTACTTTTTGATCAATTTGTAATATTGATTCATGCTAATTTAGAAGAAATTGAGTAAATCAGTCTAAAACTAATGGACTGGGAATCAGATTAAAAATCTGTAATATTAACATAGTTAAGCACAATATCATACTTTAACATAAGAACATAGTTTGGTGTTTTCCTTACTAGTTTTCTATAGTTTTTCTGCTTTTATCTGTACGGTTTTTCCCCATTGAATGTGCTCCATGGACAATGCTACCAGTTTTGCGTCTTGTGAGATGTATGCATGCCTCAAACAGCCGTTTAAGGGTGAATATTTCTGTGCTTGATGTCAGCGAGTTACATGTTTGGAAGAGCAGGTAATGGATCTAACTGTGCAGCTTGCAACACTCAGGAGCATTGCAAACCAGGAGAGGAGTTTAGAGCTCAATGAGCATGTGCTGGCTGGGGCCAGTGATATGGAGGAGGGTGGAAGTAGGTTATATCAGGTCCATGAGGATTAGAGAAAAGCTATAAAGGAGGCCTGATTGCCTGGAGTCCCGATGTGTGGTCTTGAAGTTGTATGATGTGTTAGGGTAGGTTCACATTGAGTTAATGCAGTCCGTTCAGCACATAGCGTTGACGGACTGTATTAACGCTACTGTCATATTGTGATCGCGTTTAACAATCACGCTAGCGCAGCTTCCCTCTCTGTGCTAGCGGTGACGGACCCACGAATGCTGCAGACCGTCTCAGAGGGACCGTCACAGAATGACAGCACATCGCGAACGCATGCCGATTATGACATGCGTTGGCGATGCGCTCGTCTATTGCAGTCTGTGGGTGCATTAACGCATACGTTACATAGCGTTAATGCCGCTATGTAACAATTGCATTAAACTCTGCCCACAAACGCAATGTAAACCCAGCCTTAAACTTAACTAGGCTTCATACAGAGTACAGACTGGTAAGGTCTAGTAGGACCCCTAAGCAATAGTGTAAATTGGAGGCACAGTTTGGCT
Organism: Dendrobates tinctorius; assembly: GCF_039654945.1. NCBI lineage: Eukaryota > Metazoa > Chordata > Amphibia > Anura > Dendrobatidae > Dendrobates > Dendrobates tinctorius. The sequence continues at coordinate 10,735,519 of NW_027361830.1, forward strand.
GGCAAAAGGCAAGGCACTGGACTTCTTTTATCTTGAAAATTAGAAGAGAAGCAGTCTAAGTGCATTGACATACATCAGTGCAATTCCAGCCTGAAATGCATGTGACTTCCTTGCTATATTTCTCATAAATGGCACCTCGAATCTCTAGAGAAAAAAAGTTACAATTTTTATTGGGGTGTGAAGGGTAGGGCCTCGTACAACCATAACACTACTTCCATACTAAATAATGTGCTGACAGGTTCCCATAAAAAAAACATGATCAGTCCTTACATTTATTGTATCACAAAAAAGTTACCGTAGTTATCTTTTATTGCAGAATGTAAGAAATAGTTTGACAACAACGTTATATCATAATTTTTGTCATCATTTCAAGTATAAGCATGAAAGGTTACTTCATTGTTTGCTTTAAAGACTAGAGGGCTTAGTCACCACTAATTGTTTAACATTTTATATCTGAGCTACTATGACTTCTGCAAATGCTTATTTAAACACGCTTTAAGCAAAGACACCAAGAGTGGGCCCATGGCATTTGACAACTTCTTTAGAATCAACCATTCCTTAATGAAAATAATGTTATATTTCAAGCATGTATTATGCATTAGCTAAAATGCATGAAATAAATTGCATAATTTGTAGCTAGTTCCGTTCACCTTGGTGTATGCAGGAAAACTTTACGCTCTGTGTAACTGGAAATGCCCTTACAATAGTAGCTACAGTCAGCATCTGCTTCAGCTGACTTGATATGTAGAATACTATAAAAAAAGAATAAAACTAAAAGATGTAATGTAATGTGTTAGGCGTCTGGGATCTGCATCTGCTCTGCAGGAATCCAGAGCCTCACATTCTGCGGTCTCCTGCTGTCTATCTACTGCAGAGAAGATTACTTTGCAGCAGACCGCTCCAGAGACTAAGTTCCTCTGTGTTCCTACCAGGCATGCTCACGAGGCGATCTCCCATTGGAGATCGGGAGTCATGTGCCCAGGTCCTGCTCCAGATCTCATTGGTCCATCTCGGAGATCTGGAAGGTCCCGCACAGCTATAAAAAGTGCGCATGACCATTCAGCCATGCACTAGTATAGACTTTTCAAGCTAATGTATGAATGGTGACGGATGTATGACTCTGGTGACTGACTCATTTGAAACCCCTTCCCTCTGATATTTCGCATGTGGATAGGGAATTAGTGCAGCAGTCAGCGCCAGTCAGTGGCAAGCCTTAGGCCACTGTGCACTCCGCACCTCTACTCTAGCGTCCGACATTGCGCCTGCTTCCTAGCTTTGTCGACCAGCGGTCATGCCCTACGCCACGCTGCAGTTGCAGCCCTCCTTGGCGTCCGCAGTAGCGATGCTGCACACACGGTAGGTCTAAATGGACGCAGCTCCTCTGCCCTGGGTCCTGTTCCTGTGACCAGATACCGTGTGTGCATTTCCCTGTGGTCTGTGACACTAACAGTCTCAGCGTTTTCTTATGTTTATGTTGCGGCGCCTCTGTGTGTGAACAGAGCCCGCTTTTCGCACTTCGGGTGAAGTCTAACCCGTGCACATTACACCGCCATATTGCTCGTCTGTCATTACCTAGCAGCTGTGTAACATCTACTGCACGGTGGACCCTGAGCAGCGAACGCACTTTATTATTTATTTTTATTTAGTGTGTTCCGCCGTTCCTAACATAATGCTTCTGATTTATGCTTCTTTAGCATAGATGAGCGAACCCGCACAGTAAAGTTCGAGGTCCGTACTGACCAACTACTGTTCAGGCACGGACCTCGAACACAGACTTTTCCAGGAAGTCTATGTTACTGTTAGGGCTCGGCACCCCAAACATTAGGTGTTCCCATGGGGTCATCTGCATGACAGTGCAAGAATCACTGGAGGTGCGAGCGCCAGCAGCTGTGACCAGTGGTAAAAAATTTAATCACGGTTAGTTATTAAGAATAGAGGGGTCCCCACACTGTTTTATTAAATAATTTAAATAAATAATTTAGAAAAAAGGTGTGAATCCCCCCCCCATTTTTGACAATCAGCCAAGCTAAATCAAACAGCTGGGAGCTGGTATTCTCAGGCTGGTAAGGGGCCATGGATATTGGGCATGCATTAGATGCACTAATTGTGGCACTTTGCCCAGGACTTCACACTTGCCTTGTGGAGGTGGCAAGTGGGGTTAATATTTGTGAGGTTGATGTCACCTTTGTATTGTGAGGTGACATCAAGCCCACAGGTTAGTAATGGAGAAGAGTCTATAAGACTCCTATCCATTACTAACCCCATAGTCATATTGTAAATAAAAACACCCAGAACAATGTCCTTTATTTGAAATTAAAATCCCGCACCCCCTGTTTTACAAAATTATTTTAAAATAACAAGTTATACTCACTTCCATTCCATTGAAGCCCATGTCACCTGTAAAAAACAGAAAATAATAAACAACAAAATACTCACCTTACATCTACTTTAATCCACTGATGCCCATGTTCCAGGTAAAACAAAATAAATCATTAACAACCATATTCCTCAGCTGTTCGAAGTGCAGCTAATCCATACTGTCCCACTACAATTTGGATGATTTGGAGAACGGCTATAATAGTGACCACTCTCCGTGCCAGCAGACCCACATTTACAGTAGCATAATGGGTCCGCTCTCCAAATCATTTAAATTGTAGTGGGACAGTATGGATTTGCTGCACTTTGGACAGGTGAGCAATATGGTTGATTTTTTTACAGGGGATATGTGCATAGGTGGATTAGGTGTAAGGTGTATATTTTTGTTGTTTATTATTTTCAGTTTTTTTTACAGGGGACAAGGGCTTCAATAGAATGGGCGTAAGGTGAATATAACTTAGTTTGTTATTTTTAAATAAATTTGTAAATCTGGATCTGTATTTTTATTTCAAATAAAGGACTTTATACTTAGTGCTTTTTTATTTACAACATGACTAGGGGTTAGCAATGGATAGGCGTCTTATAGATGCTCCTCCATTACTTACCTGTGGGCTTGATGTTATCTGACAATACAAAGGGGACATCAACCCCACAAATATTAACTCCACTTGCCACTGCTACAGGGCAAGTGGAAAGAGATGGGAAAAGTGCCAGAATTGGCCCATCTAATAGATGCACATTTTCTGGGGAGGCTGTGGGCTGCTATTTTTAGGTTGGGGGGCCCCTCTATTCTTGATTGCCAGCCATGATAAAACTGACATCTGAGTGTTGCAGCCCACAGCTGTCAGTTTTGCCATTCTGGTTATCAAAAATAGAACAGACCCCACATCATTTTTTTTTTTCATTTATTTATTTATAGCTCAGGTGCCAGCTGATGAATACTCCTATCAATGATGACTTGTCTCTCTGTTATTAGTGACAGCAGGCATAGGTTGATGGGAGTAGTACTCACATCAGCTGATGCCTCTGTAACTGGAGGTAAATGTTTCTGATTCAAATAAATTCTACAGCTATAGTGCAGATATTTGTTGACGCACCCTTGTATAATTAGTTGATATATAATAAGAAGAAAATGTTTTAAAGAGATGTCAAATATTGTCTGCAGAAATGTGTTTAATAAGTCACAAGATACAGTGAAGGAAATAATTATTTGATCCCTTGCTGATTTTGTAAGCTTGCCCACTGACAAAGATATGAACAATCTATAATTTTAAGGGTAGGTTAATTTTAACATTGAGAGATAGAATATGAAAAATAAAATCCAGAAAAGCACATTGTATAAATTATATAAATTTATTTGCATTTTGCAGTGAGAAATAAGAATTTGATTCCCTACCAACCATTAAGAGTTCTGGCTCCTACAGACCAGTTAGATGCTCCTAAACAACTCGTTACCTGCATTAAAGACAGCTGTCTTACATAGTCACCTTTATAAAAGACTCCTGTCCACAGACTCAATTAATCAGTCAGACTAACCCTACATGGGCAAGACCAAAAAACTTTACAAGGATGTCAGAGACAAGATCATAGACCTTCACAAACCTGGAATGGGCTACAAAACCATACGTAAGGTGCTGGGTCAGATAGAGACAACTGTTGGTGCAGCAGTAAGAAAATGGAAGAAATACAAAATGACTGTCAATCGACATCGATCTGTGGCACCATGCAAAATCTCACCTCATGGGCTATCCTTGATCATGAGGAAGGTGAGAGATCAGCGTAAAACTACATGGGGGGAACTTGTTAATGATCTCAAGGCAGCTGGGACCATAGTCACCAAGAAATCCATTGATAACACATTACGCCATAAAGGTTTAAAATCCTGCAGTGCCCACAAGGTCCCCCTGCTCAAGAAGGCACATGTGCAGGCCTGCATGATGTTTGACAGTGAACACCTGGATGATTCTGTGAGTGATTGTGAGAAGGTGCTATGCTATTGTCACATGAGACAAAATTGATCTCTGGCATTAACTCAACTTTCCATGTTTGGAGGAAGAGAAATGCTGACTATGACCCAAAGAACACTGTCCCCACTGTCAAGCATGGAGGTGGAAACATTATGTTTTGGGGGTGTTTCTCTGCTAAGGGCACAGGACTACTTCACCGCATCAATAGGAGAATTGATGGAGCCATGTACCGTAAAATCCTGAATGACAACCTCCTTTCCTCCGCCAGGACATTAAAAATGGGTTGTGACTTGGTCTTCCAGCAAGACAATGACCCAAAACAAACAGCCAAGGCAACAAAGGAGTGGCTCAAAAAGAAGCAGATTAAGGTCATGGAGTGGCCTAGCCAGTCTCCAGACCTTAATCCTATAGAAAACTTATGGAGAGAGTTGAAGCGCCTAATTGCCAAGCGACAGCCTTAAAATCTTAATGATTTAGAGATGATCTGCAGAGAGGAGTGGACCAAAATTCCTCCTGACATGTGTGCAAACCTCATCATCAACTACAAAAAACATCTGATTGCTGTGCTTGTCAAAAAAGGTTTGCCACCAATTATTAAGTCTTGTTTGCCAGAGGGATCAAATACTTATTTCTCACTGCAAAATGGAAATAAGGAATTGAGGGTAAACTGATTAAATTTGCTGATGACACAAAGCAAGGAGGGATAGCTAATACTAGAGAAGAGGGAGAGAGGATTCAAAAAGATATAAATAAACTGGAGAAGTGGGCAGCAACTAACAGAATGGTTTTTAACAGGGAAAAATACTACATCTGAACTACATCTGAACTACATACTATGTAGTACAAAGTTCTACATCTGGGCAATAAAAAGGAAAAAAGCATATACAGAATGGGAGGAATAGGCCTAAGCAACAGCACATGTGAAAAAGACTTGGGTATACTAATAGATCACAGACTGAATATGAGTCAACAGTGTGATGCAGCAGCAAAAAAGGCAAATGCAATTCTAGGATGTATTAACAGAAGCATACAGTCTAGATCATGTGAAGTCATTATTTCCCTCTACTCCTCTTTGGTCAGACCTCATCTGGAATATTGTGTCCAGTTTTGGGCACCACATTTTAAAAAAGACATCCACAAACTGGAGCAAGTTCAGAAAAGAGCAACCAGAATGGTGACCGGTCTGCAAACCCTGTCTTATGAGGAAAGGTTGCAGGATTTGGGAATGTTTCGTTTGCAAAAGAGAAGACTGAGAGGAGACTTAATAGCTGTCTACAAATATCTAAAAGGCTGTCACATTGTAGAAGGATCAACTTTATTCTCATTTGCACAAGGAAAGGCTAGAAGCAATGGGATGAAACTGAATGGGAGGAGACACAGATTAGATATTAGAAAAAACTTTTTGACAGTTAGAGTGATCAATGAGTGGAACAAGCTGCCACGAGAAGTGGTGAGTTCTCCTTCAATGGAAGTCTTCAAACAGAGGCTGGACAGACATCTTACTGGGATGATTTAGTGAATCCTGCTTTGAGCAGGGGGTTGGACCAGGTGGCCCAGGAGGTCCGTTCCAACTCTACGATTCTATGATTCTATATAATTTATACAATGTGATTTTCTCGATTTTATGTTTGATATTCTATCTCGCAATGTTAAAAGTCACCGACCCTTAAAATTATACACTGTTCATGTCTTTGTCAGGGGGCAAACTTACAAAATCAGCCAGGGATCAAATAATTATTTCCTTCACTGTATATGCTGCTTTAGTTAGTTAGGCAATCCTCACATGTATTCAGGCTGTCTAGCAGCCACAAATCATGCAGCTGCGGATACACAAACTAAATATCAGAGCACACCCAAACTACTCAAAGAACACCCGAGCATGCTCGGAAATCTCAAGTAACGAGCATACTCGCTCATCACTAATCACTACTTTATGCTATCATCAGAAACCTGCACTAACAGATCTACTACAATCCCAATGTGTAGATCTTTTTTGGGAGGTTATTTCCATAATCTTTATTGACAACATTGTCTAAAACATCAAGACTTGCAAAGCAGGATAAAGCATGCACTTTGTCTGTATGCTTAGAGGATGTCTGAATAATTTTCTTTGATTTGACCAATTAACCATTTACAGAAGCTATGGTAGAATTTTTTTGTAAATCCCACTGAAAAATAACTGTGGGCCTCAAAAAAATTTTTCGGCAAAGCACACACCATTTAAAGGAACAAATTTTCATTCAGGTCTGATCCACCATCCGACATTATGGGTATTTTTGTATTCATAAATAACTGCTTGTAACTCATTCTCATTCACTTTAACAGTCTTTCTGAGTTTATGAGAAATACAAAACATCTCATGCTCATTAAATTATACCAGCTTAGAAGTGATTGTGCTTCATTTTCATTATCCTGCCCAGGTATGATCTGTACGGTATAGTTGTTTTAATGCCATCAGAACTTGCTTTGGGGGAATACTACCATTGTAAAAGACGGCAGTTTCTGTACCTATCCCCTCTCAGAGACGTTGCATCAATTTACAGTTGCCTGCAGGCTCCACTAATACAAGATGTAAAATTCCAGCAGTAGATAACTGCATGTTCAGAGGAAACAACACTTCACAAGCAGGAAAGAAACACCAGTGACATGGAAATGTGGCTGCATATCAGACTGGCTTACAGAGGCATCCTATCTCCAGACATTACATGAGAAAGTGACGAACCATACGCCTTTCAAACAATATGCACCAAATCTAATATATAAAGCTCAATGTGGATGTGTGTGTATGTATGTGTGTGTGTGTGTGTGTGTGTGTGTGTGTGTGTGTGTGTGTGTATGTCCGGGATCGGCATCCGCACCATCGCAGCTACAGCCACAAAATTTGGCACAGTCACACATCTGGACCCCAAGATCATCATAGGCTATGTTGTGAGACAAAATTTTAACCCCACACATTCCAATTCACAAAACAATTTTGCCCCTATCTACATAATGGGGAAAAAGTGAAAGGAAAAGTGTTGGAGGCAAATTGACAGCTGCCAGATGTGAACAAGGGGGACTTAAAGAACAAGAGCGATGGCGCTAAAGAGTATATGCCGTACAGTTGCTAAGGTGGGGCCCTGACATGGGATACTCACCACACACGGGGATATGAACACACACACAAAATGCGCCACACACTACCACGTGCTTCAACACATATACCACCCTCAGCACACATTTCACCACACATACACCAACCTCGCCACATAAAAGTCGAAACACAAAAGTCACCACTCAAAACTCGCCACACTGTCCCAGAGCTGTTTAAAAGATGAAAAATGAGCTGTTATTGGTTGCTATCAGCAACAGTTTTCTTTGTAGACAGTTGTGGTAACTGAGGCCTATTATTTTTATCACTTCTATGGTGTTATCGTCCTTCTGTAAAGCTGGAAATAACACAATTTATTACCGTGCCAACACAGACCACCCTCTGACACAGACTGCAGGGGGAGCCCAGTATCACACAGGATAGGATTAGATACATGGCTCAACAGTCAGTATCACACAGGATAGGATTAGATACACGGCTCAGCAGTCAGTATCACACAGGATAGGAATAGATACACGGCTCAGCAGTCAGTATCACACAGAATAGGATTAGATACACAGCTCAGCAGTCAGTATCACACAGGATAGGATTAGATACGTTGCTCGGCAGTCAGTATCACACAAGATAGGATTAGATACACAGCTCAGCAGTCAGTATCACACAGGATAGAATTAGACACATGACTCAGCAGTCAGTATCACACAGGATAGGATTAGATGCACGGTTTTTATGTGCAATATAATCATTATAATTTGCTATAACTAACCACAGTTGGTTACTATGCCCGGGCAACGCCGGGCTCTTCAGCTAGTTTTAAATAATTGGGAAACCTCTTCATTTTAAGATTAAGCCAGAAATTATAGATGTAGTCCTGCTAAATCTTCTCTTACATACATCACTTTGAAAGGAAAAGACAAAGGTTTGGAAAACTGTTTCCTCTTGCTCTTTCTTGGGCATTGGCTTCTTGAGTCATCAGTGGTGCCGTCATTATACGCACATTGTACCTATAAGATACCGCCATATACAAGCAGTCCGACAAGATGTAAGAAGTATTTATTGAAAGTGTTAAAGTATGTATTAAATGCATGCTACATTAGTATAGAAAATTAAACATTAGTATAAAAAATAGTTTTAAAAGTTATTTTGGGAGAAAACATACACAATAACAGGAAGTACATTACCATAATGGTACTGTGAGAATATCACTTACTTTTTAGAAACGATAATAAAAATCAAATGAAACATGGTAGGTGGATAATGAAGCAATAAAGAAAAAAAAAAACTAGAAAGCAAAATCAAAAAAACTTTCTTTCCAATAAAACATAATGACAGAGGCATACCTTTTGTTAAGGTGTAAATATAAACGAAAATGCATACGTCATTTTGGGACATATTTTTAAATAAGATTGTGTATTAAAATAATATGGAAAAATGTACGCATACTTGTATATGAAGCAGAATTAAGCTGCGGTGGACTTACTGCCTGTGTATCTGTAAGGGGGGTACCAAGACCAATTTGTGCCCCACTTCCTTTCCTGTGTTTGTGTTATAATGCCTTGTATCACTTGTAATGCTGCTGTTGTGTAGTGCAATGTATACATGTGTATATTGTATTGTAGGGTAGGGAAAGTGTAGTGATTGACGTAGCCCACTAGAGAGGGGCACTGTAGGATAACAATAAGTGTAGGATAGGAATTAGTTAACTTAGGAGGGGCCAACTGGGGTAAGCTAGAAAGTTTTCCTGTTTTTAGTCAGTAGAACCTGGGAGCCCAGATAGGGCAGTTGTGCAATGTAACATTTCTTTAAGTAAAGGAGCCCAGCTCGTCCAGGGCCTAGAAGTAATGATTGCTGATGAAGCAAAGGAATACAGGATAGCTTTGTCATGTTGTCGGTCAGCTACATAGGAAGACGCCTGCGTGTCTGGGGTGAAACGGACTGGGAATTCCAAAAGATAGTCAGACTGGTCAGACAGAATGCTGCAGTACTGGGGACAATGGTGCAACCCTGCGATATTCCTAAAGAAGTGAGGGACAGCACAGGGACAGAAAATGTCATGTCTTGTGAAGTATCTTGTGCTGTACCTAAATGTGAACTGGGCGACCTGAGAAAGGAACTGAGTAAAATCATCTATTTTAAGTTGGAATTTGACTCTATCTCTCTTTGTGTGGAACCGCAAGAAAGAAACCCCCATCGGACGTAAGAGGATCCAGACAGACGGGAAAGTGGACAAAAAGGTATGCTACCGCTGTGACATTGTGTGTATGTGACGGATGGCTAGGGTGCAACAAAACACCTATTGAAAGCCATGACTACAGCGCTGGTCCCCATTACATATCCACTTTAAGGAATATGGGTACTGAGGGAAAAGGAGTCATTTCTGGCTATGGCAAGTTTTTGATCAACAACCTTCATACCCTGCTCATACTACCCATCATTCACTAATTAATCACACAGACACTAAAACATGCTATCAGTCAATCAGATATCTTTTCTGAATTTCTAAGCAGCTCTGTGATTTTATGGTGCTGCAACCACATCTTGGGATTGAGAAAGAAGAAGAATGTAGAAATGAAAAACAGAGCACTGCCTATGGCCTACTTTATGCACTGCATTCAGAGGTGTGATTCACATATTTGACAGTTAATTCATTTCACAGGAGGTAAACATATATTACCACGACACATGTGCCACATACACTCACTGGCCACTTTATTAGGTACACCTGTCCAACTGTGTGTTAAGACTTAATTTCTAATCAGCCAATCACATGGCGGCAACTCAGTGCATTTAGGCATGTAGACATGGTCAAGACAATCTCCTGCAGTTCAAACCGAGCATCAGTATGGGGAAGAAAGGTGATTTGAGTGCCTTTGAACGTGGCATGATTGTTGGTGCCAGAAGGGCTGGTCTGAGTATTTCAGAAACTGCTTATCTACTGGGATTTTCACGCACAACCATCTCTAGGGTTTACAGAGAATGGTCCGAAAAAGAAAAAAAATCCAGTGAGCAGCAGTTCTGTGGCCGGAAATGCCTTGTTGATGCCAGAGGTCAGAGGAGAATGGGCAGACTGGTTCGAGCTGATAGAAAGGCAACAGTGACTCAAATTGCCACCCGTTACAACCAAGGTAGGCAGAAGAGCATCTCTGAACGCACAGTGCGTCGAACTTTGAGGCAGATGGGCTACAGCAGCAGAAGACCACACTGGGTACCACTCCTCTCAGCTAAGAACAGGAAACTGAGGCTACAATTTGCACAAGCTCATCGAAATTGGACAGTAGAAGATTGGAAAAACGTTGCCTGGTCTGATGAGTCTCGATTTCTGCTGCGACATTCGGATGGTAGGGTCAGAATTTGGCGTAAACAACATGAAAGCATGGATCCATCCTGCCTTGTATCAATGGTTCAGGCTGGTGGTGGTGGTGTCATGGTGTGGGGAATTTTTTCTTGGCACTCTTTGGGCCCCTTGGTACCAATTGAGCATCGTTGCAATGCCACAGCCTACCTGAGTATTGTTGCTGACCATGTCCATCCCTTTATGACCACAATGTACCCAACATCTGATGGCTACTTTCAGCAGGATAATGCGCCATGTCATAAAGCTCGAATCATCTCAGATTGGTTTCTTGAACATGACAATGAGTTCACTGTACTCAAATGGCCTCCTCAGTCACCAGATCTCAATCCAATAGAGCATCTTTGGGATGTGGTGGAACGGGAGATTCGCATCAGGGATGTGCAGCCGACAAATCTGCGCCAACTGTGTGATGCCATCATGTCAATATGGTCCAAAATCTCTGAGGAATGCTTCCAGCACCTTGTTGAATCTCTGCCACGAAGAATTGAGGCAGTTCTGAAGGCAAAAGGGGGTCCAACCCGTTACTAGCATGGTGTACCTAATAAAGTGGCCAGTGAGTGTATATACAGATTCAAGATCAATATCACATTGCAACAGATTAGTAAAACCCTTGATAGGTTGCAACTAACAGTGCTGGTTATCACATGCCACAATATGTTGAGTCAAAAGTTAATATAAATGACATACATATTTATGTACAATAATTGCCAACTTTAAGGCATTGACTTCTGGGAGATTACTGGTTATTGATGGCTCATAGTGTTAGCTTCTTTTTCAGGGAAGGCCTCTCTATGTGCTGATACTCTCCCCTTGAATATGTCTGATGATGAAACTTTCCTGTGTTATGAATTGGAAACCTTCAAAAAGCCCAATATTAGGCAACTGTTCTCAAAATTCATGTGGTCTCTCCTTTTTCTGCAAGTTTCCATTAATAATTCCCATGGATTGCTGTCAAGTATGACATTTACTTACACTATATACAGTATCTACCTCATACAAATACAGACACATACGCACGCATATATTTTTTGTGTATCATTGCTATTTGAAGTAGTAAAAAGTAAATTAGATAGTTAAATCTTGTGCTAAAACCATTATTACTAGATATTGCTTATTTTACATCATACTAGGCAAATGAACTCATGCCCATTTATTTTTACCAGACAGCAAAATATTAATATGAATGTTTATTCAGCATCTGAATTGACCTATTTGTTTCAAAATATATATCAGTTGACCTACATGCAAATGCATTGCTGCAGTGCATCCATGATTTATAGACTTAATTGTATTGCATACCCATGAAAATAACTAATGATGTCATGTTGTCAGCTTTTCCTTTCACAATAATCCTGACAAAACAATCACACCATTGATAAATCGCCACCTCATTTCCAGAGGCATGCTCTTGTGCTTTGTATTAGGAGTCTGCAACAAAGAATATGTCCACAATTGCTTTACTCAGCCAATGTTCAAACACATATATTAATCTTGTCTTAATCTGATACATTAAATGTAGTGGTGAGCGAGCATGCTCACCACTTCTGGGTACTCACCCGAACATCTCACGCTCGTCACAGTCTCCTCCAGAATCATGCAGTTTATGGAGAGGTGCTGCTGAGCTAGGGAGAGATTTGCTTGTTTGTTAGTGTAGGTATACCACAAAATATTCCGTGTGTAATATATTACGTGTATAATATATTCCCTTCATATCCATCGCAACTAACAGTCCTTCTGAGGACTAATGCAGCTGCATAGATATCAGTGCTAGGCAGGCAGGCAGTGAATGTGGCAAAAGGAAGTGCATATATCAAGAGGGTCCATTCCAGTTCTGTCTGCTGCTGCTTTTACAGATATTTCTAGACATAGCCCCAGGTATCAGGGGCCAGGGATAATTTTTTGGGGATCTTAATCCTGATTATTTGCTTAAAAAGCAATCCAGAAAATGCTGTTTTTCTGCTCCATTTACTTGTTGGCACTGCAGAATACAGCCAGATCCTTTCCTTATTAAAAATCCATTTATTTAAAACTGTGGTTTGTCTGTCACACAGATCACATATAAGCGCACTCAAAATTCTGTCATTTCTGGCCTCCATTTAAATTTGTTGTAGTGTGTTCGCAAAGCTATTGACACCAGTTTGCTGTTAAAAATAGTTACCTACAGGCCAGCTATTTAAAACTGTGGTTTGTCCGTCACACGGATCACATATAAGTTCGCTCAAAATTCTGCCATTTCTGACCTCAATTTAAATTTTGTTGCACTGTGTTAACAAAGCTATTGACACAATTTTGCTGTTAAAATAGCCCTGGGTAAATCTCTTGAGGGTTGTGGTTTCCAAAATGGGGTTACTTGTGGGGGATTTCTACTGTTTAGGCACATCAAGGACTCTCCAAACGTGACATGGCGTCCGTTCTTGATTCCAAACAATTTTGCGTTGAAAAACTTAAACGGTGCTCCTTCCCTTCTGAGCCCTCCAATGTGCCCAAACAGTGAATTTCTCTCACAGAAGGGGTATCGACATACTCATGAGAAATTGCACAACAAATTTTCTGGTTTATTTTCTCTTAATACCCTTGTGAAAATAAAAAAGTTTGTGTCTAAACAACTGAAGGGTTAATAAACTTTTTGAATGTTGTTTTGAACACCTTAAGGGGTGCAGTTTTTAGAATGGTGTCACTTTTTTGTATTTTCTGCCATATAGACCCCTCAAAGTCACTTCAAATGTGATGTGGTTCCTAAATAAATGGTTTTGTACATTTTTTTGGAAAAATGAAAAATCGCTGGTCAACTTTTAACCCTTATAACTTTCTAACAAAAATTTTTTCAAAATTGTGCTGTTGCTGTTGTAAACTAGACATGTGGGAAATGGTATGTATTAACTTTTTTTGTGTAACATAACTCTTAGATTTAAGGGCACAAAAATAAAAATTCGAAAATTGCTAAATTTTCAAAATTTCTGTCATGCCCATCATTCCCGTCATGCTGCTTGCGCTGCATGATCCCCTTTGTCTTGCCTGTTATGCCGCATTGTCCCCAGTGCCAGGTCCCTGCGGGCGCCCCGGGGGTCACTCTCATGTGTGCACGAGCACCTCTCTGTTATGCCTGTTGTGTCTGTTATGCTGCATGACCCCTGGAGCAGTGTGCACGCGCACCCAACAATTATGCCTGTCATGTTTGTTATGCTTTATGACCCCTGACGCGCACCTCACAGTCATGCTTGTCATGTCTGTTATGCTGCATGACTCCTGAAGCAGTGTGCACATGCACCTCACAGTCATGCCTGTCGTGTCTGTTATGCTGCATGACCCCTGGAGCAGTGTGCACGTGCACCTCATCCCATGGCTGCCTGCCATTGCTGGTGTGCACTCGTGCTTTGCCTCAGGGCTATAAGCCATAGCTTGTGTGCACATGTGCTTCTTCTCATGGCTGTGCATCATTGCTAGTGTGCACACGTACCTCATCGTGGCTGCATGCCGTTGCTGTGTGCATGTGTGCTTTACCTTACGGTTGCACACCGTTGCTGGTGAGCACGCGTATCTCTAGTGCTGGATCCTTCGGCTGGATGCCTGTGCTCGGCGCCTGAGTGCGCGCTCATCTCCATGCTGCCTGCAACAGTTCCTCTCTTTGGTCCTGGAGGACTGAATCCAGTAATCCTCTCTATGGTCCCAGAGGACCGACCTAGCAATCCTCTCTATGGTCTTTGAGGACCGAATCCAGCAATCCTCTCTGTGGTCCTGGAGGATCAAATCCAGCAGTCCTCTCTATGGTCCTGTAGGACCAGACTCAGTGATCCTCCCTATAGTCCTGCAGGACCCGACACAGTGATCCTCTCTATGATCGTGGAGGACCTGAAACGGAAGTACTTCCCATAGTCCTGACCTGTGTTAGGCGTCGGGTTCCGGGCACTGCTGTTATGAATGAGTCACCGTAGGAGGCAAAAACAGAAATGCTAGCTAAGTCCAGAAAACCAGAGAAGTTCGCAGCTATCGGATTGCCGACCCCTGAACCTATCAACACAACTAGCAGTAGCCGTGGGGGGTTCCTACGATGACCTAGACCCCTCGATCACAGCCGGAGAACTGCCTAGCCTAAAGACAGAAAGGGAAATCTAAACTGCCTCAGAGCAGACCCCAAAGCAAAATGCAGCCCCCAATATATAATGACGGTGAGGCAAGAAGAAAGAACACTAACACAGACAGAAAGATAGACTGAGCAAAGACGGGGCCCAAGCTAACTAGATAGGAAAGGACAGGAAGGCTGCTGTCTGCAATCCGTGAAAAACCCTACAAAAATAAGAGCCAATAAACTGACAGAGAAAAAAAAGGCCCTGAAGACACTAAGCTTCAAAAAGCTATGTCAGTACTTAGGAATATTCAGAAGACAGAGCAACAGGCAAAAGGAGATTCAGCTCACCCCAGCAGGGAATGGCAGAATCCAGAAAAGCAAGGCAAACAAAAAACAAAACACAAATGCTAACAGGCAAAGCAGAAAACTTAGCTTTAGAGGAGCAGGAATCAGACTGGTCTCAAAGAAGTCCACAGAGAAATCACCCGCAGGGCAGAAGGGCGTCGGCAGCCTTATATCCAGTCCGTGACTCCACTCAGCCAGTCATCATCATTAGACTCAGGTGCCTGATAATCAGGCTCATTACCTTCCTTTAACAGAATAGGGAGTTCACCAGACCTCAGTGACGAAGGGGAAAATGAACTCACAACAGTACCTTCCCCTTGAGGAGGGGTCACCGAACCCTCATCCACGCCACCAGGGCGATCAGGGTGAGCCCGATAAAAGGCACGCACCAATCTTTTGGCATGAATATCAGAGGCAGAGACCCAGGAATTATCCTCCTGACCATAACCCTTCCACTTAACCAAATACTGGAGTCTCCGTCTAGCCAGACGGGAATCCAGTATTTTCTCTACCTCATATTCCATGTTACCTTCAACCAATACAGGGCCCGGAGGTGCCACCCAAGGAACAACTGGTTCAACAAACCTCTTCAACAAGGACTTATGGAACACATTATGGATCTTAAATGTGACAGGAAGAGCCAAACGAAAAGAGACCGGATTAATAATCTCCAAAATCTTGTAAGGTCCAATAAATCTGGGCTTAAACTTAGGAGAAGCCACCTTCATAGCAATATTTTTTGATGATAACCACACCATATCACCAATCTTAAACTGGGGACCAATGGTCCTATGTCGATTGGAAAACCGCTGGGCCTTTTCCTGGGAGAGAGATAACTTATCCACCACTTGGTCCCAGATCTGGTGCATTCTCTCCACCACAGTGTCAACACCTGGGCAGGCAGAAGGCTCCACCTGCCCTGAAGAAAATCGAGGATGAAACCCAAAGTTACAAAAAAAAGGTGACATCAAAGTGGCAGAACTAGCTCTATTATTTAAAGCAAATTCGGCCAAGGGCAAAAATGAAACCCAATCATCCTGATCAGCGGAAATAAAACATCTCAAATACGACTCCAAGGTCTGGTTTGTTCTCTCTGTCTGCCCATTGGTCTGAGGGTGAAAAGCAGAGGAGAAGGACAACTGAATTCCCAGCTTGGAACAGAAAGTCCTCCAAAATCTAGACACAAACTGAACTCCTCTGTCAGATACAATGTTCTCAGGAATCCCATGCAAGCGAACCACCTGTTGCAAAAACAGGGGCACCAACTCAGAGGAAGACGGCAACTTAGGGAGTGGTACAAGATGAACCATCATAGGCTGGTTTCACATTCGTGCTTTTTAAGCGCACGCACGGCCGGGGGTAGCTCCGCCCCCGAGCCGGCTCTCTGCCCGGCGTGCCCGCCCCTTCCTTGTAGCGCCGCCTCCTAGTGCACAGCGGCGCCTGCGATCGGCGCACCCTATCTTTAGCATAGGGTGCGCAGATCGTGCGCAGGCCGTGCGCTAGTTGCGCTTTGACCTGCGCTGCGCACTTTTGACGGTGCGCCGTGCGCGCCAAAATCCGTCAAAAGTGCGCAGCGCAGGTCAAAGCGCAACTAGCGCACGGCCTGCGCACGATCTGCGCACCCTATGCTAAAGATAGGGTGCGCCGATCGCAGGCGCCGCTGTGCGCTAGGAGGCGGCGCTACAAGGAAGGGGCGGGCACGCCGGGCAGAGAGCCGGCTCGGGGGCGGAGCTACCCCCGGCCGTGCGTGCGCTTAAAAAGCGCGAATGTGAAACCAGCCTTAGAGAACCTATCACAAATCACCCAAATAACAGTCATTCTTTGAGAGACCGGCATATCAGAGATGAAATCCATTGAAATATGGGTCCATGGCCTCCTGGGGACCGGCAAAGGCATCAACAACCCACTAGAGCGAGAACAAGATTTAGACCGGGAGCAAGTCCCACAGGACTGCACAAAATTCCTGACATCATGAGACAAGGTGGGCCACCAAAAAGAGCGACTCACCAGATCTCTAGTACCAAAAATACCTGGATGACCAGCCAATGCAGAGCAATGAACCTCAGACATCACTCTCTTCTTCCGCTGGTCAGGAACATACAACTTTCCACTGGGACAACGCTAAGGTTTGCCCTCCTGGAACTCTTGCAGAGCAAGTCTCAAATCGGGCGAGATGGCAGAAAGAACTACCCCTTCGCCTAAGATGGAAGCAGGCTTGGTCACCACAGGAGAATCAGCAAAGAAGCTCTTAGAGAGGGCGTCTGCCTTGACATTCTTAGTTCCAGGAAGAAAAGAGACCACAAAATCAAAACGTGTAAAAAACAAGGCCCACCTAGCCTGTCTAGGGTTCAAGCGTTTAGCCGACTCTAGGTAAATCAAATTCTTGTGGTCAGTGAGGACCACAACTTGATGTTTAGCTCCCTCCAACCAATGTCTCCACTCCTCAAATGCCCATTTCATGGCCAACAGTTCCCGATTCGCCACATCATAGTTACGTTCAGATGGAGAGAACTTTCAGGAAAAGAAAGCACAGGGATTCATTTTAGATGTTACTGGATCCTTTTGGGACAAAACAGCTCCTGCACCAATCTCAGAAGCATCCACCTCTACCTGGAACGGGAGTGAGACATCAGGTTGCCGCAAAACCGGGGCGGAGGTAAATCTTCGCTTCAGCTCCTGAAAGGAAGCAACAGCCTCCGGAGACCAATTCAACACATCAGCACCCTTCTTAGTCAGATCAGTCAATGGCTTGGCAATACTAGAAAATTTTGCTATAAATTTCCGATAAAAATTAGCAAAACCCAAAAACTTCTGGAGGGCCTTCAAAGAAGTGGGCTGAACCCAATCATAAATGGCCTGTACCTTGGCCGGGTCCATTTCAATAGTTGACGGAGACAAAATAAATCCCAAAAATGAAATCCTCTGTACTCCAAAAAGGCATTTCGATCATTTGACATACAGGGAATTCTCCCTCAAGATGCGGAACACAGTCTGAATTTGTTCCACATGAGAATCCCAATACTTGGAGAAGATCAAAATATCATCCAGATAGATAATCAAAAATTTATCGACAAAGTCTCGGAAAATATCGTTCATGAAGCACTGGAAGACAGAAGGGGCATTAGTGAGCCCAAAAGTCATCACCAGGTACTCAAAATGTCCCTCCGGAGTATTAAACGCCGTCTTCCATTCATCCCCCTGTTTAATGCGGATAAGATTATACGCCCCCCTGAGGTCTAGCTTGGTAAACCAGCAAGCACCTCTAACTCTAGAGAATAGATCTGAAATCAGGGGTAACGGATACTGATATTTAATAGTAATTTTGTTGAGGGCACGATAATCAAAACAAGGCCTTAAAGAACCATCCTTTTTGGCCACAAAAAAAAACCCGGCACCTAAGAGTGAAGAGGATGGTCTAATATGACCCTTCTCCAACGCCTCCTTAATATAGGAACGCATAGCCTCGTGCTCGGGTACAGATAAATTGAAGAGCCGACCCTTGGGAAATTTACACCCCGGGCTCAGTTCAATTGCACAGTCATAACTCCTATGAAGAGGCAAAGATGCAGACTCATTCTCACTAAATACATCATAAAAGTCCGCCAAATAGTCAGGAACATCATGCGACTGAGGTGAGGTGGAAAAAAACGGAGCCTCACTAAAGGCACACCGACAACCCCAACTCACCACAGACACAGATTTCCAATCCAAAACTGGATTATGAATTTGCAACCAGGGAAACCCCAGAACAACGGCATCATGAAGACCATGCAACATCAAAAATCTGCGATTTTCTTGATGGTCTGGGGCGACCCGCATGACCACCTGGGTCCAAAACTGAGGTTTATTTTTCACCAAAGGAGTAGCATCAATCCCCCTCAAAGGGATAGGCGTCTGCAGAGATGTCATCGGAAATCCACAACGTTTGGCAAAATCCAAGTCCATTAGGTTTAGCGCTGCTCCTGAATCCACAAAAGCCTTGGCGGAAAATGTGGACAGGGAGCAGATCAGAGTAATTGCCAGAAGAAACTTAGGTTGAACACCACCAACAGAAAACGTGTGTGCAAAGCGTTTCTCTCGTTTAGGACAAACAGAAATAATATGCGAGGCATCTCCACAGAAAAAACACAGCTTATTACGCCTTCTGAACTCCTGATGTTGCGCCCTAGACAAAACTCTATCACATTGCATAGGTTCAGACGTCTGTTCCACCGGTGGAAACACCTCTCGTGCAATCCTGCGTTCACGTAAACGCCGATCAACCTGAATGGCTAATGACATAGAATTGTCCAGACCAGAGGGAACAGGAAATCCCACCATAGTATCTTTTACGGCTTCTGACAAACCCTTCCGAAAGAGAGCAGCCAAGGCATTATCATTCCAGGTAGTAAGGACCGCCCACTTTCGGAACTTTTGACAGTACAACTCTGCAGATTCTCGACCCTGGTTCAATGCCAACAGGGTCCTTTCAGCCTGATCAATAGCATTAGGTTCGTCATACAACAACCCCAAGGCTTGAAAGAATGCGTTCACATTAGTCAGAATAGGATCATCTGGTTTCAAAGAAAACGCCCAATCCTGGGGATCGCCACGCAGCAAAGAGATGACAATTTTAACCTGCTGCGCGGAGCTCCCTGACGAGTTAGGCTTCAAGGCAAAAAATAATTTACAATTATTTTTGAAACTCAAAAATTTAGATCGATCCCAAAAAAATACATCAGGTGTAGGGATCTTTGGTTCAACAGCATGCGAACGAGCAAGGTAGGCGGAAATTCCCCGCACTTCCGCAGCAAGCTTCTCCACATGATCAGACAATTGCTTTATCTCCATTGAGAGAAAAAAAAAATTCCCCCTACGGCCTCAGAGATATAGAGGAAAGAATATACACACTTTTTTTTTTTTTAACACAATTCTTTCCTGCTATTGAGTACTCTAGGATCTGCGGTATGGCGGGTGATTCTGTAATGAATGAGTCACCGTAGGAGGCAAAAACAGAAATGCTAGCTTAGTCCAGAAAACCATAGAAGTTGGCAGCTATCTGATTGCAGACCCCTGAACCTATCAACACAACTAGCAGTAGCCATGGGGGGTTCCTACGATGACCTAGACCCCTCGATCACAGCCGGAGAACTGCCTAGCCTAAAGACAGAAAGGGAAATCTAAACTGCCCCAGAGCAGACCCCAAAGCAAAAGGCAGCCCCCAACATATAATGACGGTGAGGCAAGAAGAAAGAACACTAACACAGACAGAAAGATAGACTGAGCAAAGACAGGGCCCAAGCTAACTAGATAGGAAAGGACAGGAAGGCTGCTGTCTGCAATCCATGAAAAACCCTACAAAAATAAGAGCCAATAAACTGACAGAGAAAAAAAAGGCCCTGAAGACGCTAAGCTTCAAAAAACTATGTCAGTACTCAGGAATATTCAGAAGACAGAGCAACAGGCAAAAGGAGATTCAGTTCACCCCAGCAGGGAATGGCAGAATCCAGAAAAGCAAGGCAAACAAAAAACAAAACACAAATGCTAACAGGCAAAGCAGAAAACTTAGCTTTAGAGGAGCAGGAATCAGACTGGTCTCAAAGAAGTCCACAGAGAAATCACCCGCAGGGCAGAAGGGCGTCGGCAGCCTTATATCCAGTCCGTGACTCCACTCAGCCAGTCATCATCATTAGACTCAGGTGCCTGATAATCAGGCTCATTACCTTCCTTTACCAGAATAGGGAGTTCACCAGACCTCAGTGACGAAGGGGAAAATGAACTCACAACACACTGCACAGCGGGAATCCCGAGCCTTGCCATCAGCGGTCTCCCATTCCCCTCCCGCCGCAGATGAAGCCTGCTCAGCAGACTCCACAATCCCTGCGTTCTGCCCACACCAGCATTGTGGGTTCGGTTGCTGCTGCCACCTTGGGTCCAGTTATGGCAATGCAGCCTGGCCAGCAGCAAAAGACTCCAGAGTCTAAGTCTTTCCTTAGGTCCACTGAGCATGCTCATGAGACGATCTCCCATTGGGGATCGGGAGTCACATGCTCAGGTCCTTCTCCATTTCTGATTGGTCCATCTGGAGGATCAGGAAGGTCCTGGAAGGGCATGGCTATAAAAGGTTCGCATGGCCGCCTCGCCATGCGCTATGATAGACTCTGAGGCTAATGGATTTAGTGTATGTATGATGATGGATGAATGAGCCTGGTGACTGACGCATTATAATTCCCCCCTCCTTGGATATTATGTATGAGTTAGGGTTAGGAATTAGAGTCAGCACATTAGCTATAGCACTGCATAGCGCCGAAGTGTTGCTCCACATCTACCGCTAGCGCCTAGAGCGTCGGCCAGTATAAGCCTCCTTGGCCACTGCTACCGCAGCGTCTGCTGCAGTAGTGCCGTGCGCTGTGTGTGCGCTTTCCAGCACCGTTTGTTAGGCTGATTAGTGGCGTCCGTCAGGGCAGACACTGCACACGTTGCAAGCAGTGACCTGTGACGCTAACAGGTTGCGGTTGTTCGCCGGCTGGTACGTGTTACGTGAAGTAACAGAGCTCGTGCCTGCTAGCATCGGCTCAGTGGTTACCCACTGGTGTCCGGCTTTTCTCCTACATGCCTTTCCCTCATTGTTCAGCAGCAGTTGGTCACCTCTGCACGGTGGGCCCTGGGCTGCGAACGCACCTTATATATTATTTCATCTTTATTATTTGGTGCGTTCCGCCAGCCCCGTAACAACCTGGAATTCTAGGTGCTAATGCCCTATATCAGATCGCCCCTTCCTATGGTTGGGGCCTGATTATCGTGTTTGCTTCCCTGCTAGGGCTGCATGGTCCCTGTTCGGTCGCTCCCTGTATTCAGTGCTCCTGCACCCTGCCCTGTTGTGCTTCTCTGCACACGCTCTGTGCTTGTACTCTGTCTATTGTCCTGTACCATGTTTTGTGTTGTCTTTTGTGCCATGTCTTGTCTTTTCTATTTTCAACTTTGTCTTGCTTTCTATGAGCTTTGTCTGAACCTGGCTCTGGGCTCTAGCATACATCCGGCTTCTTTCTCTTGCACCCGGCTCTGTGCTTCAGCCTATGTTCCGCTCTCTAGCTTTTTCTGCTCTCTAGCTTTTTGTACCTTGTCTGTGCTCCTAGCACACTTCCTTTCTAGTACTGTTTTCATGCGCACTTGCACATTCTCCTTTCGTACCAGGCTTCGCTGTGCCGTCTTGTGGCTTGCGTGCCCCTAGCACATGCCTGGCCGTACCCGTGCCCACCTGTCTGTGCCTCAGCTGTGCCGCTTTACTCGTGCACGCCTGTCTGTGCCTCAGCCGTGCTCACCTGCCAGTGCCCTAGTGGTGTCCGCCTGTCTGTGCCTCAGCCGTGCCACCTCTGTCGTGCCCGCTTGCCTGTGCCTCAGCCGGTACCGCCTACTGGTGACCCAGTCGTGTTTTCCATGCTCCCTTGCACACACGCTGTTTCTTGCACTGTGCGTTTTCGTGCTTCTTTAGCACATGTCTTTTGCTATCTCTGCTCTGTTCTTTATCTTATCTCTCTGTCTTGTCCTGAGTACTATCTCTTTTCTGAACCCGGCTCTGGCCTCTAGAATACGCTCCGCTTCTCTTTTCGGTACCTGGCTCTGTGCTACTGCCTATGTTCCGCTCCCTGTCTTGAACCCTTATGTCTTCTCTGAACCCGGCTCTGGGCTCTAGCATACGCTCCGCTTCTCTTTTCTGTACCCGGCTCTATGCCATTGCCTACGTTCCGCTCTCTATCCTGAACCCTGACCCTGGCGTGTCCCTTTTTGCATGCGGAGGACCATGCATTGAACCCTGACCCTGGCATGCCCCTTTGCACACGCAGGACCTTGCCTTGAACCCTGACCCTGGCATGCCCTTTTGCACGCGCAGGACCATACCTAGTACCTTGAACCCTGGCGTGTCCCCTAAACATGCACCATGCCTAGTATCTTGATCTTGGTGTTTTCCCTAAACACGTACCATGCCTTGAACCTCGGACCCTGGCGTGCCCATTGGCACGTTATCACCTCTGTGTCTTCATGATTACGTCAAGCACCTGATGGAACCCTGTGACCACACTTTGATAATGTCTTGCACCTGATGGAAACCTGTGATCATGCTTTGCACATCCTAGAACCCTGTCTTGCTCCTGGCGTGCCCTGCACGCACACTTGTCATGCACCTAGCATGCCCTCCGCATTCACCCGTCTCAGTCGTGTCTTTTGTGAGCCGGCCATCTGGTCTCAGCAGTCGTGGTGGCTCACTGTCTTGGGCATGCCCCTGACACTCCCTGTATAGGGGTGGTCCTCACTAGGCCAGCTTGCCCTAGGTGGGTGGGAGTCATGAACCAGAGGGTCCACTTCAAGAATTACGTCTCGTCTCGCCACGAGATGTCACAACCCCATAATAATTTCTGCCAATTTCTGTTTTTATCATAAATAAATACAAGTTATATCGCAGAAAGATTTCCATTATCATGAAGTACAATAAGTCATGATAAAACAGAATCAGAATCAGTGGGATACATTGAAGCGTTCCAGAGTTATTACCACATAAAGTGACCCTTGTCAGAATTGTAAAATTTGGTTTGGTCATTAAGGTCAAAATTGGCTCGGCCACTAAGGGGTTAAGCATGAGGCACAACTAACCAAACAAAACCTTAAAGATCAAATTGATCTCCAGCAAGTCAGAGACAAAGTTGTTGAGAAGTACAAGTCAGGGTTGGGTTTTAAAAAATATCCCAGTCTCTGATGATCGCCAAGAAGCACCATCAAATCCATTATCATCAAATTGAAAGAAAATGGTACCACAACAAACCTACCAAGAGAGGGACACCCACCAAAACTATAAACCCAGGCAAGGAAGACATTAATCAGAGAGGCATCATAGAGACCAACGGTAACTCTGAAGGAGCTGCTGAGTTCCCAAGCAAAGACTGATGTATCTGTCCATATGACAACATTAAGCCGTGCACTCCATAGAGGTGGCCAATATGGAAGAGTGGGCAGAAAAAAACACTTACACACAAAAATTGTAAGGCTTTTTTTTCAATTTGCAAAACCATATGTGAGAGACTCCCCAAATGTATGGTAGAAGGTAACTTTTTGGCCACCATGGTAAACACTGTTTGGCACCAAACCAACACAGCACATCACCTCAAGAACAGCATGGACAGGGAAAGTGGTCATAGTCTAGGTGAGGATGGATGGTTCAAAATACAGGGATATTCTTGAGCAAAACCTGTCTCAGTCTGTCAATGATTTGAGACTGGGAAGGTGGGAGGCTCACCTTCCAGCAAGAAAATGACCCAAAGCTAAAGTAACACTCGAGTGGTTTAAGGAGAAAGGTGTAAATGTCTTGGAGTGGCCTAGTCAAAGCCCAGACCTCAATCCACTTGAGAATCTGTGTTCAGACTTGAAGATTGCTGTTCACCAGAGGAAATCGTTAAGCTTGAATGAGCTGGAGCAGTTTTGCCTTGAAGAATGGGCAAAAATCCCAGTGGCTAGATGTGGAAACCTCATATAGACTTATCCAAAATGACTTTCAGCTGTATTTGCTGCAAAAGGAGGCTCTACAAAGTACTGACTTTAGGGGGGTGAATAGTTATGCACACTGAAGTTTTTAGTTATTTTGCCCTATTTGTTGTTTGCTTCACAATAACAAGAAAACCAAATGTACACAGTTGTAGGCATCCATGTTCTTTACATGAACTGATGTAAACCTTAAAAAAACCTTAAAAAAACTTTGAAATTCCAGGTTGGGAGGCAGCAAAAAAACTGCCAAGGGATGGTGAATATTTTCTCAAGCCATTGTATATGCAAGACAGTTGATAACTTATTGATCAGTGGTGGTTCATCTTTTGGGACCTGCATTGATCAGCAGAACGGATAACTTTTATTCCCATTGGAGTTGCAGTGTTCATGCTCAACAAAATCTTCATTTGTTCCCTAAGGGACTATTGAGTGCTGTGCTTGGCATTTTCTGGCAGCCCTACAGAAAATGAATGGACCACAGTTTAAATCATCCAATTATTATCTTGTGCATCTAGAGCAGTGTTTCCAAATCAGTCCGTATGACCCACAACACATCATATTTTCAGGATTTCATTAGTATTCCACAGGTGAGAGAACCTGTGGCAGTCTCTGATGCCTTAATAATAATTCCATCACCTGTGCAATACAAAGGAAATCCTGAAAACATGACATGTGGAAGTTGTGAGAACTGGAGTTTGGGAAACACTGATCTAGAGGATCAACGGCCTCTGCTAATCCTTCAATAACATGGAAAAAACTCCAAAAATATACACAGGGGGGAAAATAACTATTTGATACACTGCCAATTTTGCAAGTTTTCCCACTTACAAAGAATGGAGAGGTCTTTAATTTTATCGTAGGTACACTTCAAGTGTGAGGAACAGAATTTACAACATAAAAACTAGAAAATCCCATTGTATGATTTTTTTAAAAATTATATTGCATTTTATTGCATTAAATAAGTATTTGATCACCTACCGATCAGCAAGAACTCTGTCTCTCTTTGACCTGTTATTTTTCCTTTAAGAAGCCCTCCTACTCTGCACTCTTACCTGTGTTAATTGCACATACTTGATGACATTTCCTGTATAAAAGACACCTGTCACTAAGTAACACAACCCAACAGGTGGTCAGTCAGCGGACGGCACAACAAACTCACATCGGGATGGTAAAGCAGGGAGGGAGGCCCTATAGATAGGGAAATTAAAGGATGTCACCTCCTGCTCAAGCCTGAGCCTGTCCCTGCACTCCCCGAATGCCTTATGTGGGACTTTCCCCCCACCGCCGTCAGGATACATCATCCCTAACTGTCATGTAACTCTGCCCTGGCTAGTGCACTGGCCGGCGAGGGGCGCTAGCCTCACCACTGCAGATATTACACACAGGGGACAGTGACAGACATGAAAGGGACAAGGAAATAACACCACACTGAGCCTCA
Organism: Dendrobates tinctorius; assembly: GCF_039654945.1. Classification (NCBI taxonomy): domain Eukaryota; kingdom Metazoa; phylum Chordata; class Amphibia; order Anura; family Dendrobatidae; genus Dendrobates; species Dendrobates tinctorius. The sequence continues at coordinate 10,761,670 of NW_027361830.1, forward strand.
GACTCTGCTGCCAAGCTCTACTCCATGTATGACACTGAAGCTGGACTCCAAACTCCACTCATTGTAGGATACAAAACCAGGACCACAAACAGCTGCTATACGCTGGCACCAGAGAGCTCCTCACACATCGGCTGGTTCCAGAGAAAACTCTACCACCAACAGTCAGCTGATGCATCAGGTGACCTTTTAAAGGATGGTGGAAGTGGTCACCACACACATCAGCTGACCCAGAAGCACTGCAGTTGCATCAGATTGCCAGCAGGCAAAAACTGACATTAACCCCTGATGACCCGAAAGGAAAAAAGTTTTAACTCAGTGGAACCAGAGCTGCCATAAATCCCAAAAATGGATCGTGACACCACCTGTCCACACAATCACTCACACTCCAACCTCTCCACCATGGCCAAGACCAAAGAGCTGTCTAAGGACATCAAGGACAAAATTGCAGCAACAACTGTTGGTGCAAATATTGGAAAATGGAAGAAACACAGGATGTCTGTCAATCTCAGTCTGAGGCGCCATGTGAGATTTCGCCTCGTGGGTTAAGGATGATTCTAAGAAAGGTTGTGAATCAGCCCAGAGCTAAATGGGATGACCTGGTCAATGACCTGAAGAGAGCTGGGATCACAGTTTCAAACATTACTTTTAATAACACACTACGCCATCATGGATTAAAATTGTCCAGTGCACTCAAGGTCCCCTGCTCAAGCCAGCCCATGTCCAGGTCTGTTTAAAGTTCAACAATGACATCAGGATGATCCTCAGGAGGCATGGGAGAAGGTCATGTGGTCAAATGAGACCAAAATAGAACTGTCATGATCCAGGATGGGGTTTGTCTTTGGCCCGTCCTGGTCAGACAGGGGTTAATTGTTTCTGCCTCTCTCTGACAGAGGGCGGCTATTTAATACTCACTTGACCTAGGTCCGATGTCAGTTATACTCCTGCCCTCGGCTGAGTTAGTTTACCTCGTGCGTACGTGTGCCTTGTGCCTGATAACTTGTTGCTTGTTTGGTTTTGATCTGGTTCTGTCCCTGTTATGAGTTCTGCCTGTCCCTCTTGTACTGCGTTACCTCTCTGTGTATGACCCTCTGCCTGTGACTTGACTATTCTTTGCTCGTCCCTCTGGTACCGCACAGCCCTCTCCGTGTACGACCCTCGCTTGTCTGAGCTGCGTTTTCCTCTACTACAGTTTCCCTGCAATAGGTACATTACATCATCTGCAGCTATAGGACGCTAAGCCCCGCCCCCTGCAGTCACATGATCGTAGGTCCTGGGACTCCTAACTACTTTCAGTGCCGCAGGTCCTGTGTGCTTGAACCATCACTACAGTATTGGACCCTGTGCTCTCCCATAGTGTGGGTAAGCCACCCTGCTCTGCGTGGCAGTTTGCCGACGCTGACAGGATCCTGACATTAGAGTCCTGACAAGAACTTTTTGGTATCAACTCCACTCGCCGCGTTTGGAGGACAAAGAAGGATGAGTATAACCCCGGGAACACCATCCAAACCGTGAAGCATGGTGGGGTAAACATCATACTATGGGGCTGTTTTTCTGCAAAGGGGACAGGGTGACTACACCATATCAAAGGGAGGATGGATGGGGTCATGTATCTCGAGATACAGCAATCTCCTTCCCTCAGTAATAGCATTGAAGATGGGCCATGACTGTGTCTTGCAGCATGACAATGAATCAAAACACACAGCCAGTGCAACTAGGGAGTGGCTCCGTAAGAAACATTTCAAGGTCCTGGAGTGGACAAGTCAGTCTCCATAACTGAACCCAATAGAAAATCTTTAGAGGAAGTTGAGATGTTGCCCAGTGACAGCCCCGAAACCTGAAAGATCTGGAGAATATCTGTAAGTAGGGGTGGGACAAAATCTAAGTCCAAGAACTACAGGAAACGTCTGACCTTTGTAGTTGCAAAAAAAGGTTTTTGTACCCAATATTAAGTTCTGTTTTTCTATTGTATCAAATACTTATTTCATGCAATAAAATGCAAACTAATTATGGAAAAATCATACTATGTGATTTCTGGATTTATTTTGATTCTGTCTCTGACAGTTAAAGTGTACCTACAATAAAAATTACTAAAAATTACAGACCTCTCCATTCTTTGTAAGTGGAAAAACTTGAAAAATCGGCAGTCTATATCCCACAAGCATATGGAGTCATACAACCCACAATAGCATAAGCAAACAAGTAATTTTTTATATTATTTATCATATAAAAACCGAATTATACAATAAAAATATAAATTAAAAGATTTTGAAAAATGTGGCCCACAATGAAAACTCAAATAAGGAGTAACACACAACAGCAAAAATCCATGGGCAAAATTTCATAGTGTATAGTGAGACACAATTAATAAATTCCAGTGATTCCTGTAAGTAAAAACATAATTCAGGGACAATAGTCCATATTGGAGAAGCACGTGAGTAGGAACAAAAGGATTTCAACCTAAAATATATACAATAAATATTCATCCCTCTCAATAGTAACCTCCACTGGACAAAAACTTGAAATAATTGCCTGAGTATCCATTAATATCATTATCTCAGGAGAAGATGCTGCTTACCCAAGGTGAAAGCTGCCAATCTACGATCTCAGTGTTCATTTTGCATAGACTTCTTTTCTTGGGGGGTTGAAAATGAATGGAGTGGTCAGGCATCCATTGTGTAATGGGCACATAAGTGCCACGTCAAGCATAAAAGTTCCCTGTTCTGATTTGTGTGGTTTCCAGTTGTTAGACCCTAACCAATCATCAAGTTATAACTTGTTTTCACTGGAAAATCCCTTTAAGGCTACTTTCACACTTGCATTTTTTAGTGCTGCGTGCGCAGTGCAAACGCACATAAAAAATGCATCATGCGTTTTTATGCGTTTTTTGTGTTTTTGCGCATGGTTGTTTTTTTGCGCTGATGTGCGCAGTGCAAACGCACATAAAAACGCATCATGCGTTTTTATGCATTTTTTTGTTTTTGCTCATGTTTTTTTTTAAAAAATGCATGCATTTTTTTGCGCTGATGTGCGCATTACCATGCACATGTCAGCGCTCCCATAGACTATACTGTTTTTTTGGGTGAATTTTGTGCGCATTGCGTGCGCATGCGTTTTTTTGAGACAGGTCGGACACGCAAAAATTGCAACAGGATGCAATTTGTGCGCCCGGGCGCACACTACAAAAAAACGCATGCGCATACAAACACTTACAAACGCATGTCTATGCGCACCAGTGTTAAGTATAGGGAAAAAACGCATGCGTTTTTTGTGCAAAAACAGCGCAAAAAAACGCAAGTGTGAAACCAGCCTAAGTAATCCCAAAGTAGCAAATTTCAACAAACTAAAGCTATAATAATAAATGCATACATTAATTGTATGGATTTTTTCTGCAAATTTGCAAACAGAATATGAATAGTGTATGACAGTATCAGTCATGAAGATGAGAATTTAACAACTGCATCATGTTAATTCTTTCTGCAGATGTTCACAACATAGTTCACCCTTTGCAAAGTATAGGGTATAATCTGCAACAAAAGGAATTATTGCAAAATGCGTTACTATATAGTATCTGATTGGTTTATAAATGCAAAGTGTTGAGGAATACGTTAGTTTTCTATAAAATGATGCTCATAGCGTTCTATGTTTGTTTCCATACTGTACCTCAATGCCCATCTGGTTTTAAACAAAATCTTACATACGGAAAATGTATACAAAGTAGCTTTACTTTACCATTGTTGAGAATATTGTACAGTAGATTCAAGACTATGCAAGACCCATGATAAATAAAAATGTTATAAAGTAGGTGTCCAAAATATATCCTAACCTTAGACTATTGAAAGGAAAAAAATTAGTAAAATGGCAAATTGATAAAAATACTATAAAAGGTACCTTTTCTACCAAACTGTAATTCAATAATGTAATTGCCTCTTAGAGAATTGAAAGCCATGAAGTTGCAGTGGTTGACATCTCATGCACAATAGATAAGTGAAAGAGGATAGAAATTCTTGGCAATAGTTTTTGGCAATTTTCCTAATGGTGATATTTAAGGTGAAGACTGTAAACCCAAGTGTCAAACATTATCAATCATACCATGCTGTATTGCCAACTTACATATTCAAGTTAGTATTTTAATGCTATTTTAGAGTACAGTTAACAGTCTTGAGTAATAATATCAACCCCTGATCTCATGCCCTATTAGGTATATGGATGTTATAGAGTTGGAACCTCCATTTCTTTTTTAAATGTTTTTTTATTAGATTTTCTAAATTTTTAACAAGGGAAGGGAGGGTAAACAAAGAGAAAAGGGGATAGAATAAAATTTAAAGAACTCCATTCTTTACAGTTAGAATGGTACAAAACATATTATACAAAGTATAGCTTGTTGAACATTATATCGTTACCAATACCTTTATATTACTAAGATTTAATATACTAAACAAACCTACTGCTACTATTAATCCAGACTCAAAGCTTTACCCCACTTATTTTCTTGCAAGAACAAAAGCCAAAATTTTGAATTCCACAAGCCCCGTTTTATGAGGTATTTATTCAAAGAATTATTATTGAAAGCAAACCTCTCATTTTGCTATGAAGACGTAGTTTATCTAAAATGTCCGTAAAGCTAGGGGTATCTTTCTTTTTCCACAGATATGCTAATGAATTTTTGATTGTTAGAAAAATATGAATCAGTATATATTTAGTCGAGGGGTTAGTGCTTTCCTGGTCTAGGGAGAGGAGTGCCATCTGGTTAGTAAAAGTCGTTTCATTATCAGTTAAAACATTAATATGAGATCTAACGTCCTTCCAAAGGTTTTTTAACCTTGGGCAACCACAAAAAATATAATACGAATTGCCCGGTCTCTCCCAACCTCTCCAACACAGATGAGATTTCTGAATTAATATGGGATAATCTTATTGGAGTGTAATACCATCTGTTTATAACCTTATAAAAGGACTCTTTTAAAGCCATAGAGATGGTTGATGTATAAGAGTGTATTCCCATTGCTCTCACAGAACTTCAATGTTTAAATCTAGTTCCCATCTTCTCATATAATTATTTTTAGAGAAAGAAGTGTCTTTAATAAAATGTGAGTAGATATTTTTAATACTCTACTCCATTTAGTCTTATGATTAATATTAGTTAGCAATGAAGAGACAATTTCAAGGTTCAAGGCCCTACTTCGTAACAATTTTTGGATATTTTCCTTTAAAGTGAAAAAGAATAAATTTCTGATGAAGGCAGTGGGTATTTGGTCTTGATCTCCCCAAAAGGAGCAATCACTTGACCATCACACAGGTCTGCGACTTTCTTAATATTCAACTCAGACCAAATGCCCAGAATTGAGAAATTATACAATCGAGGGCAGTAAGGAGAGGGGGAAACCTCTAATCATGTCCCTCCTGCTGTCATTCTTATTCAACCTTGTCAGAATTTTCCAGGCCGAAAATATAGCCTGGAATATTGGATGATGATGCTCCCTTCTCCGAGATTCCAATAAATGATAAAAAAATTTTTTTGTATGGAATTATAATTAATTTGGGCCCTTTCTAAATCTAGCCATGCTGGAGGCGAACTCTCTTTAAACCAATCTTGGCTGAGTTTAATAAGTGTTGCTTGATAATATCACCAAATATTGGGTAAAGCTAGCCCGCCATGTTTCTTTGCTTTATACAAGATATCCGCTGTCACTCTTGCCTTTTTATTGTTCCATATAAATAGTTTTATTAAATTCTGAATTTTTGTAATAATTGAAATATGTATATTTAGAGGGATAGTTCTGAATAAATAGGGGATTTTTGGCAAGATGAAAACTTTTGCCGCTAAAATTTTTCCTAATAGGGTCAAATCGAGAGTGTTGAATCTGTAGAGGTCTTTGGAAATGACTTTAATAAGATTATCTATATTAGCAGGGACAATGGAATTTAATTTGTTAGTAAGGAAAATACCTAAATAAGTGATCTCTTTTTCTTCCTATATGAAATTGGTTTGTTTTTTTATTTTTTCAATCATAGTACTACTTAAGTTAAAATGTAAAATTTTAGATTTATTAGCATTTATCTTAAAGTAGGAGATTTTTGAAAACTGGTCCAATACCAAGGATATTGTGAAAAATGAGGATGAATGAACTCATGGAGATCAACATCCAACACTGCGGAGACACCATCACATGTTTCTCAACGCAGTGATTTTAGAGCAATGCCCCCATCCCTTTGGGGAAATATGTGAAACATGCCAAACACAAGCCGCGGAGACACCATCACATGTTTCTCAACGCAAGCAATGACTAGCCAGGTCTTTCCCCGGGAAGGAACAACCATGGGAAGGGCAGTCTCCAATGAAGGAAACCACCTATGCCAAAACATGGTATCTATCCATAGACAGCTGTTTCAGGGTATTGCCGCTCATCAGTGTGGAGTAGGAAACTGGCCAGTAGGAGCAATGTCTAGTAGAAGACTTTGAAAAAAATACCAATATAATACCAAGGATAAAGCATTAAAATTTATCGGATCTGAGGTTGATACAATAAGATCATCCGCAAAAAGATTTATCTTATGGTGGCGCTGTTGTGTTTTGATTCCAGAAATGGAATCACTAATCCTAATTTTTTAAGCCAGGGGTTTCAACTGCAAGGGCAAATAATAGGGGCAACAAGGGACAACCTTGCCTAGTGCCATTGGTAATATTGAATTGTGTAGAGAGATTGTTGTTAATATAAATTTTTCCATTAGGCTCTGCATACAGGGAGAAAACAGAGGAGATGAATTTACTATCAAAGCCTAAATTAGATAAAGTAGTTTTAAGGTATTGCCAATTCAGTCTATCAAAGGCTTTTTCTGCCTCGAGACTCACAAGTAAAGAAGGAATGTTTGAAGATCTAATGAAATTCATTATATTTATACTTCTTCTCATCCTGTCTGAACCCTGTCTACCCGAAATAAATCCAATTTGATCATCTTTAACCAAATAGGGCATGATATTATTTAGGCGTTCCGCAAGTATTTTAGAGTATATTTTGATATCACCGTTTATTAGCTATGGGTCTATAATTTTGGTCCCCTTCCATATCTCCTTTTTTTTCGGTATCATGATTATAGATGCTTCCAACATATCTTTGGGAAATGCTCCCATAGACAAAGCATGATCAAAGAGTGTTTTCAAATGGGGAGAAATTATATCTGAGAAAATTTTAAAATACTCCTTTATAAACCCATCAGGGCCAGGAGATTTCAATGGTTTGAGTTTGTTTATAATGTCTGATATCTCTTTGACACTGAAGGGTGAATTTAACAGTTCTAAATCAAGGGAGGAGCCTCCATTTCTACCCCCTTAGTGACAGAGCCAATTTGGTACTTAATGACCAAGCCAATTTTTACAATTTTGACCAGTGTCACTTTATGAAATTATAGCTCTGGAACGTTTCAACATACCCACTGATTCTGATACTGTTTTTTCATGGCATATTGTACTTCAAAATTTGGCCAAAATGTTGAAAATTTTGCAATTTTCAAACTTTAAACGTTTTGTACACTTAAATAAGAAAGTGGTGTCACACAAAATAGTTGATAAATAACATTTCCCACATGTCTACTTTACAGTAGCACAATTTTGAAAACATAGTTTTTTGTTAGGACACTATAAGGGTTAAAAGTTGACCAGTAATTTCTCATTTTTCCAATAAAATTTACAAAACCATTCTTTTTAGGGACCACCTCACATTTGAAGTGAGTTTGGGGGGTGAATATAACAGAAAATACCCAAAAGTGACACCATTCTAAAAACGTCACCCCTCAAGGTGCGCAAAATCACATTCAAGAAGTTTATTAACCCGTCAGGTGCTTCACGAGAACTAAAGCAATGTGGAAGGAAAAAATTAACATTTTACTTTTTCACAAAAAATTTACTTTGGAACCAATTTTTTATTTTCACAAGGGTATCAGGAGAAAATGCACCACAAAATTTGTGGTGCAATTTCTCCTGAGTACGCCGATACCCCATATGTGAGGAAAAGTCACTGTTTATGTGCATGGCAGGGCTTAGAAGAGATGGAGCACCATTTGACTTTTTGAATACAAAATTGGTTGGAATCAATGGTGGCGCCATGTCGCGTTTGGAGACCCCCTGAAGTACCTAAACAGGGGAAACCCCACAATTCTAACACCAATCCTAACCCCAACACACCCCTAATCCCAACTCTAATCATAACCCAAACCACAACCATAACCGTAACCCCAATACACCCCTAATCCTAATCCCAACCCTAACCCAAACCACAAACCTAACCCTAACACACCGCTAACCCTAACACACCCCTAACCCTAATCCCAACCCTAACCATAATCCCAACCATAACTACAGCCCAACCCTAGCCCCAACCCTAACCCTAGCTCTAACCCTAACCCTAACTTTAGCCCCAACCCTAAGCTTAAGTTTAGCCTAAACCCTAACCCTAACTTTAGCCCCAGCCCTAACCCTAATTTTTGCCCCAACCCTTACTTTAGCCCAACTCACTTTAGCCCATCTCTCTTTAGCCCAACTCACTTTAGTCCAACTCACTTTAGCCCAACTCTAACCCTAATGGGACAATGGAAATAAATACTTATTTTATTTTATTATTTTTACCTAACTAAGGAGGTAGTAAAGGGGGGTTTATTTACTATTTTTTTATTTTGATCACTGTGATAGGGTCTATCACAGTGATCAAAATGAGCCAATACAAAAAATTTCCTATTGTTGCCGGGTGCCAGTAGGCAGACCTCGGCGGGCGCACTGCTTATGCGCCCGCCATTTGTGGCCTGGGGAACTTCACAGGGGTTGCAGGGATACTAGAGGTACCAGGGGATTGAGTTGGGGGACCCTATTTCTCTATCCTCTGATGTGTGATCACATCAGAGAAGAGAAAAATTAAATGGAAAATCAGACTTTTTTGCAGTCATCGTTATACCGTTAATAACCCTGATCGCAACACTGGGGTCGGTAAAAACCGGCTCTAATCATGTTCTCTGGTTTCTCAGCTAGCCCCGGTAGTCCAGACCATGGAGAAATTCCCACTCTGGGCGGCGCTATACTTATTTCTCAGCACCGTTAGAAAGCTGCGCTGGGGCATAATTACAGCGGCCATTAAGGGGTTAACTACCCTCTATAAGTCAGTCAAGAGCTGCAAGCATGTACTAACTCGTACTCTGGCAGTTCATGTATTGCATAGATTTGTGTGAGTTTTGAGTACTAGATGACTGGCTTGCTGCAGCTTTCCTCAAAAACATCAGTTGTTTCTTCATAAAAAGTGTGCCCTATAATAGGTTCAACTAGTACTCATACAGGAAAAGTTACCCATCAATGTGGATTAGCAGGGGAAATCAAACTTGCAGTAAAACATTCATTTTTTTAATAAAATTATTTTTTCTAATATATTTCATGAATCAATTTATTATCTAATTCACAATCCTTGCTTGCCAAAATAGAATGGAATTCTTAATTTAATCTTGCATGATATGTTAGTGATCAGAAACAATTCCTGCAAAAAGTTCTATGTTAAGGCATCGCATAGTCATGACTATTTTCCTAGAATTAAATTTTACGAATAATAAACTTCCTGCAAAAAACTTATTTTTTAGTAACCCATCCAAACACTCTAAAACAGGGATGTAAAACTCAAATACACTGAAAGGCAAAATTAAAAACTCAGACAAAGCCTTAGGTCGACTTTAATATTTATTTGCAAAAAAGTCTACATTTAAAGACAGTTTTCCTTATCATGGCAAATGGGGTAATATTTGTGGGGTTGATGTCAGCGGTTTAATGGCCGCTGACTTCAAGCCAACAGGTTAGTAATAGATAGGCGTCTATAAGACTCCCCCATTACTAACCCCATAGTTAGATTGTAAAAAAAGACACAGCCAGACTAAAATCCTTTAATTAATATAATGACACAGACTCCTTTATTGGAATTAAAAATAAAAAAGTACAGTTATACAGTTTTTACTCAAAATCTCATGATACATGGCCTCATTGATTCTTTCATGTACATAGATCAGCATCCTGGTCCCATTGCAGAGAAACAGCCCTAAAGCATAATGTTGCCACTCCCATGCTTCACAGTAGTTATGGTGTTCTTTGGATGCAACTCAGCATTCTGTCTCCTCCAACCACGACGAGTTTTGCTTCTACCAAACAGCTCTACTTTGGTTTCATAAGACCATATGACATTCTCTCAATACTCCTGGATAATCCAAATGCTCTCTAGCAAACTTCAGATGGGCCCGCACATGTACTGGTTTAAGCAGGGGAACATGTTTGGCACTGCAGGATCTGAGTCCCTGGTGGCGTAGTGTGTTACTGATCGTAGTCTTTGTTATGGTGGTCCCAGCTCTATGCAGGTCATTCACTAGGCTCCCCCGTGTGGTTCTGGGATTTTTGCTCACTGTTCTTGCTATCATTTTGACCCCACGGGGTGAGATCTTGCATGGAGGCCCAGATCGATGGAGGTATCAGTGGTCTTGTATGTCTTCCGAATCCTTATTATTGCTCCCACAGTTGATTTCATCACACCAAGTGGCTTTTCTATTGCAGATTCAGTCTTCCCACCTGGGTGCAGGGTTAGAATTTTGTTTCTGGTGTCCTTCGACAGCTCTTTGGTCTTCACCATAGTGGAGTTTGGAGTGTGACTGTTTGAAGTTGTGGACAGGTGTCTTTTATACTAATAACAAGTTCATACAAGTGCCATTACTATAGGTAATGAGTGGAGAACAGAGGAGCCTTTTAAAGAAGAAGTTACAGGCCTGTGAGAGCCAGAAATCTTGCATTTTTTTAGGTGACCAAATACTTATTTTCCACCATGATTTGCAAAATAGATTTTGCCAAATCAGACAAGGTGATTTTCTGGATTTGTTTTCTCATTTTGGCTCTCATAGTTGTGGTCTACTTATGATGTCAATTACAGGCCTCTCTCATCTTTTTAAGTAGGAGAACTTGCACAATTGGTGGCTGACTAAATATTTTTCCCCACTGTATGTAATGAATAATGAATGGTTTCTAAACATACTATAAGAAAAACATTTCCAAATGATCCAGAGCAATTTGTTTATGAACAATGGTTTTTTTCAGCATGAAGGAGCACAATGTCACAACGCAAAAGGTGGTAACTAAGTAGCTCAGTGAACAAAACATTGAATTATTGTGTTCATGGCAAATAAGCTCCACAGATATCAATCCCAATGAGAACCCATAGTCAATCCTCAAAAAGTGAGTGGACAAACAAGTACACAGAAATTGTGATAAACTTTAAACAATGATTAAGCAACAATGGGATGTCATAAATCAGGATTTGGCTCAAAAGCTGATATCCTCCATTCCGAGGCGAAGTGCAAGACAAAACAAGAATGTGTCAAAACATTTGGCCTTGACTGTGTATGTATAAATACATATAATAATACATACACATATATATATATATATATATAAAATTTCCATTTAAACAGAGACAAGCCTACTTTTATCATCTGTACACTATATATGTTCAATAAACTGCATCGGGATTCTTGCCAACCACAATGAAACAGATCTCAATGGTTAACAAAAGTGGTTCTATTATTGCTTCAGTGATGTTTTCCATAATATTTAATAATGAAATTCAATTACTTATATTGAAGATATATAAAGTGCACTCTTCTACCTATAGGATATATAATAATTTTGCAAAAATAATTAAATGATGTAAGAATCTTGATCTACAAACTCTTTCAGACTAATTAGGTCCATTACTTCATTCTACATAGTTTGAATTCTAAGGCGACATTTTCACTTAGTTACAGTAATTTGGAAATTTATGCATAAGGATTCCAAGCAGTACTTTGTCTAAAACTAACAATACAGATTTATCTTGTTGAATAGAAGCCTATTATTCAGAACCTATAATATAAGTCACCAAATGGTCTATAATGAGTCTCCAGAAGGTTATTTTTATTTAACAAGAGCAACAGAACAAAGAAAATCATCCAGAGTGACTTTATACCCATATGATCATGATCTGTACTTTCATTCAATGCAGATTGAAGAGCACCTAAAAACGTAGATATGTGTAAAAGAACATAAATAACACACGCATTGGGAAATTGCGATGCAGAAATATTTTATCTGAAACATAAATTGAGATCAGTCAATGGCTTTTCCACTGTTATTTTATCTTAATCCACTTACAGTGTCAGAATTAACTTGCTGAGAAAACTTACCAGGATGGGCTGCAATAGCAGCAGTGTCGGCAAGGACATTAACATTTGCTTGTCTTTTCCTTAAGGGGGTTTTACACATAGCAATATCGCTAGCAATATCGCTAAAACGTCACTGATTTTGTGACGTTATAGCGATATCGCTAGCGATATCGCTATGTGTGATACTTACCTCCGACCGGCTCCCCCGCTGTCCATCGCTGATCGCGCGAGAATGTCCGGCTCGATTTCTCGTCGTCAGCTTCCTGCTGGGGCTTCCTGCTGTGTGAGACGAGCGACGCTGGACGCGGGCGGGAGGACGTCTGGATGGCTGTGTGTGAAAGGTGAGTATTGTGCGCTGCGTCGCTGCTGCATCGCTGTGAGATCTTTCTGTGTGATAGCTCACTAGCGATCATTTAGCGATGCACCAGCGATCCTGACCAGGTCGGATCGCTGGTGCATCGCTAAATGTAAAAGGGCCTTTAGTGTGATCTTGAAGGATGAAACGGTATTTGTATAGCTACATATGGCTACAACTGTATGTGAAAGAGCTGATGAAACGGGGAGTGTTACACTCCTTTTCCCAGCATCCCCCCTTTGTGTATGATGTCACTGATGCAGACACTAACAATGGGTGCAATGATGTCATTACTTTGGCGCCCTCTGTCCTGAGATGAGCGGGTGCGTGGAGTTTATGGGGAGTGCTTTATACTATATAGAGTATGCCTTTGGGAAGTTTATTATACTATATAGAGTCTACCTATGGGGAGTGGAGTATATTATAAAGGCCTATTATATTATATAGCATCTGCTAGGGCCGGTTGTAGGTTTTCGTGGGCTCCGGGCAAAAGAGTCTCAGTGGGCCCCTTTAACACATAAAATGATTCATTTTCCAAATAACTTTATTAAAATTTTAAAAATAACAGTAATATTTTACATTGACAGTTAAATGTAGAAGTTACATTTATACATAAGACAAAGGGAAGGATAAGGGGTTCGGAAAAGGTTTAAGTTGCTTTATTAAGACATACAAAGGGCAAAACAAAAGGAAGGGTAAGGGAGGGAAAATATAACAGTAATGTTATATATTAAAGAAATAAGTTGAGATACATATTATCTACCTATAAACTAAGATGATGCACAGATATGGCAGAAAAATATAGGTATAGTACGATGCCAAAGATTTCACTTAGTTCTTATATTACATGAGTAATATCTATTGTAAAATCTACAAATATAGCTCAGAAACCAGACACTATAGTCCTCCATACAGTATTATGGGCATCACATAGTGCTTCATAAACAACAATGAGCCCCATAAAATGCTCAGTACAGTATAATAAGCCACATATATTGCTTCTGTTTCTTACAGCATAATGAGTCCCATATAATGCTCCATACAGTATAATGAGCCACATATATTGCTCCATTCAGTAAAATAGAGCCCATATAATGCTCCATACAGAATAATGGACCCCATATATTGCTCCACACAGTATAATGAACCCCATATATTGCTCCATACAGAATAATGAGCCCCATATATTGCTCCATACATGATGGGACCCATATAATGCTCCAATCAGTATATGAAGGGTATCAAAAAAGAAGGAAAAGAGATGCGGCACTCACCCGTTAGCTATAAAACAAAGTCCTTTATTCAATCTTTATCAGTTTCAGATAAGGTTCATGGGACAAGCAGGTTAAAGAGGCATGCAGGGAAAGAGCGGATGATGGCCATTCCGCGGACTCGTCGCTTCCACACCTGGACCCGTGGAAGCGTCGAGTATGCAAAACGGCTGTCGTCCACTCTTCCACCGCATGCCTCTTTATCCTGCTTGTCCCATGAATCTTATCTGAAACCAATGAAGGTTGAATTAAGGACTTTGTTTTATAGCTAACGGGTGAGTGCCGCATCTCTTTTCCTTCTTTTTTGATGTTCACAAGATGTATTTATCTGATGCTGAGCACCATACACCCATAGCTCAAAGATCGCTAGTTATCAGCCGCATATAATCCCTATCCACAGGCGTTTGAATTTATTGCCTCATTGCCTTAGTGCAATTCAGTTTCTCTTCACATTTGGCAGTATATGAAGGGCCCCATATAATGCTCCATTCAAAATGAGCCCCATATAATGCTCCATACAGTATATGAGGGACCCCATATAATGCTCCAGTATATGATGGGTCCCATATATTGCTCCATATTTGATGGGCCCCATATAATGCTCCAGTATATGATGGGCCTCATATATTGCTCCAGTATATGATGGGCCCCATATAATGCTCCAGTATGTCATGGGTCCCATATAACGATCCAAACATTGACAAAAAATAAATTAAATACTCAATTCTCCTAGCTGGTCGCTGCTCTGCTCTGGACTCCTCAGAATCGCTGTCTTCTGGCTCTCTGCACTGTGACTGTTCAGAGCAGAGTGTGCACACTAGTCACATCATCGCAACCTCTGACCTGAAATGCCACAGAGTCAGTAGACATGGAAGACTCAGCAGCAGGAGGAACAGAGAGGTAAGTATTGCAAGTACGGTGAGCCCACTGTCAGGTGCTGGCACTCGGCCCCATAGCGTGTCAGTGTCCGTGATGGCAAGTGGGCCCTCCCTTCTGCTCAGGGACCTGGCACTTGCCCGAGTGCACTGGGTGCTGATGCCATCCCTGATACTATATATAGGCATATGGGTATGCATTATACTATATACAGGCCTATGGGGAGTGCATTATACTATATGGAGGCCTATGGGGAGTGCACTTTGTCACACACTATAGGTTTCCATCTGATCTGGATTGTCTGAGATGAAGCCTATCTCTGTGTGTGTTACGTTCATATACATATAGCTCAGCTACATTGTTGTTGCTGTGTTCAAAAGAGGGGACAGAGGAATAGTCAAAGCAAGAACAGAGATAGAAATGGAGAATTGATTTGCACACAAAATTGAAAATGTGCTTTTCCTTTTTCTGATTCTGATAATGCTAATGATTGTTTGGAAATAATGAAAACTGAGATGAAATATGTTAAAATTGTTGTGGATTCTCAATTGCAAATACATATTCTGAGAAATTTGTATTTTGCGACAGATACTACAATAGGATGATTCCACAATGGGATATGCAGTGACCACCTTAGAAGATATGTACATACAGTTGTATTCATCTGTTCAGTGCTGAAGGCACTTGCTGCAGCATGTGCAATTGCAGAATATTGGAGCGTAAACACATTGATTTCAGGTACAATTTTGGAGTGTCACAAGAATAAGGACCCTTCTGAAGGAGCATTGACTTCATCGGGTTCTCAGGTAGACGTAAACCTAATGGTGAAAGTATGAGACAGTTGTTAGAGCTCTGGAGCTACCTAATCAACTAGCTATTATCAAAGTTCAAGATCACAGTAAGGAAAAGACAAGCAAATGTTAATGTCCTTGACGACACTGCTGCTATTGCAGCCCATCGTATTTTTGACAGAGAACTAAATTTCATATGTAGTTTACACCTGTGGACTTCAAACTGTTAGGTATTTTCACATAGGCAGTCCCCCGACAGTGAAAACAATAGAAGAGTAAAGTAGCAACACGTGTATGTGATTTGTGCAGCTTGGGTGAGAGGTATTACCTTCCCAGGTCATTCTTCACTTTGATGATCCAACTCACTGTGCTAAAGAAGACATGATAAGCATTGTGAATAGCCAGGGTTTAGTCAGACTTCTGCTGCATATGTTTCTACCTGTACTGCCTATGCCCTTCACAATCCAGGACAAGTTGTCAAGGTCCCTGCAATGACACAGTCCAAGCATATTGTATTGGCTCTAGCAACTGCAGATTGATTTCATATACTTACTCAAGGTAAGAACATAGGAGTATTTTCTTGCCTATGTGGATTTCTTTCAGAATGGCTGGAGGCCTGGCCCTGTGTGAAAGTGACTGCAAGAGCCGTAGACAAGAAACTCATGTGAGAAGTGATGTGTTGATATGGGGGTTTCGGAGGTAATAGAAAGTGACAAAGAACATATTTCACAGAATAGGTACCAAGGAACATTTTAGAGGAATCCAATATACATCTGGTATTCGACACCCAATACCATTCTCAGAGCAGTGGGAAGAGGTTGAGAGACTGAATGGGAAGTTGAAGACTCAGAAAATGGATGTTCAAACAAGGAACTTGTGGACTGATTGTTTGACAACAGCTTTATGTTCAATCAGAACCCCTCCCAGCAGGAAGACACAGCTCTCTCCCTATAAAATTTCTTGAGAACCCTGCTAAAATAGGGTGTTATTTCCCACTGTAGTTACAGCACCTACATGATGACCTGACAGGATATGACAGTGCACTACAAAAGACACTGTCACAAATGCATCATCATATTTTTTTTCCATTCCAGATTCTAGAAGGGTGTTAATTAATACAGCCCAGAGACAGAATGATTGTGAAGAAGCATGTAAGGAAAATTTTGGAGCCTAGATTTGAAGGGCTATTCCAAGTTGAATTAACCATCCCTACCTCAGTTAAAGTCATCTCTTTGATGGCAGAGGAGTTGTTTTTTCCTGGTTGTCGGAAAATGACAGAAATGAATTTAGGAGATAAATTCAGAAGCATGGTGTTAGCACTACCAGTAATGGGGTGGTTAAAATACTTGGATGGCTAAAGCCCACTAATTGGTTTTAGAGTCTCGAAGGTTGGTTTTCAGTGTTATTCCAATTGATAGTGCAAGTGTTTTCTACAGGACTAATTAAATACTTGTATATATTAATACACTTAAGAATGATTTATTTTCCAGCTTGTGCAAGAATAAGCAGATGTATACAGATGTTTCCAGAAATCCAATACTGTATTTTTTGTTCCAGCTAAGAAAGAAAGCCCTCCTGTCCTTTGCATGCATCTTGACTAGCTAACCAACAATGCAGCAACATCTCAACCACGTTTTACCAATAGATGTCACAACTGCGTTTGACCCAATATGTAGTTAAGAACCTATCTTTTTGCTATGTGTGAAGTATGGGTGGGTTAACCAACTTTATCTTTTAGGAAGGGACAGGAGTAATTTCGTAAATCTGAATGAAAAAATGGGACATTTTAGAGTAAAAAGGGGATAATGTCTTCATGCCTGCCAAATCTCATAGGGTGTGATCATTCTCATGAGAACACACTGAAACAAAGGCTTGATGAAGGATGCAACTAAGCTGGGTGGATACAGGGCGTGTCTTTACATATTATACAGGTATGAATTCTGCTATTTACTATAATTTTTGAAATGCCTACTTGTATGTTAATATTCATGAAGGCTATAAAAAATAAATGGACACTCCAGATATCTTTGGAGACTGTTGGAAAGCACATGCTTGTGTATTTCTCTCTTCTTACCCACCATAAACTGAATCTCAGAAATGTAAAAGGTGGAGTTAGAGCTCTAAGGCTGTGTGCACACGCTGCGGAATCTGCTCGGATTGATCCGCGCGGATTTTCAAAATCTGCAGATAAATCCACAGGTCAAAAGACCTGCGGTTTATCTGCGGATTATCCTGCGGTTTTGCCCTGCGGTTTCACCATCTCCACAATGGAGGAGATGGTGAACCGCTGCGGAATCCGCAGAAAGAATTGACATGTCAATTCTTTCTGCAGTTAGGAAACCGCGCGGAAAATTCTGCAGCATCTGCACTGCGGTTTTCATTTCCCATATGGAATAATGGTGCTGTACACCGCAGCAGAAACTGTTGCGGATCCACAGGGCCACACACCCTAAGAGACCTTACAAAAAATTTTCAATTTAATTCCATTGCAAAGAGTTCAAAAGACGGCAGGAAATGCAGCGATATTGTTTGTCAATTTTGAATGACCTTCAGTACTAGTCATTTTCCACTGTTGTTGAAAAAAAAACATGCTGGCAAAATAGTTTCTCAGTAATTAGTAGTGACAACCAATATGGCTCCACTTTTGTAATTTTTCAGAAATTAATGGAAAACTGGTTGGAATTACTTCTAGTACCGTTTACAGTAAAGCAAACATAATTACCATAGAATTTTTTTTGGAGAAATGTTTCATTATCTAAACTGATGAGTGTATACATTTTTAGATATTTGCCATTAACACTAAATAAGCTTCACATTAGCGGCAGATTATACTGTATATGTTGCATTTCTAGCAACACAATATTTCAAGAACTTGTAACAAAGATTGGTATCTAGACCTATAGTTATACACCTAGTTATCCAATCATAGTCTTGTTACAAATTTCCTGCCATTAAGTTCCATAGCTGTAAGTAGTTCTATGAATGCCTACATCATTAACTTTGCTCTTTCGGTGTAATCTTTAGTTTTTTGTTTTGATCTAATGGCGTCAGATCAAAGCCAATGTTTGACAGGAGCTTGGCGAAATCTGGGTAATTTTCCATATTTATATCCGGTAAATGGCTGAAATTTAATTACGTCTCTCTGCCTTATTGTTATGAAAGACGCTGAATAAAAATTGATAATGTGAGGGCTACAGGACTGCATTGTACAGCTTTTCCTCATAAATGGAGAATGTCCAGACAATAAGCTTTAGACCTGGAGACTGTAGTTGCTGTCAGCTGTCATTAAAGCTCATTGCATATTTTATTGTGGCAGTGTGAATGCACTGCATTAATGCACACACACTGTTACAGGAACAATAGGCAGCTCTGCTCTCAGCCTCTTGCCAGAAAGTAGTGTGAGAACTAATAATATGCTTTAATACATGGCACTGTTCTTCTAGAGGAGCCCCCTTTTTTTATACACTTTATACACCAGAAATTCACAGATGCATAACAGCAAATTACAGTGTTAACTGTGGTATACAGTGACGCTTCAATACATTTGTAACTTTCCAGTAGAAGAGTAATAAAATGAGTATTCCTATGTAAGAACATATCGGCAGCCTTATAGGAAATGAATCAACATGAATTGCTGTGGTTTGGAAAGATACAGTAGTCATGTAAAAAATTAAGTACACCTTTTTTGAATTCTATAATTTTACTACTAGAAAAAAATTAGCTTTAGACGGTAAAGATTACATCAGTTGACCAACAAATGCCAAATTGCACAGTGTCATTTTTTATTGCAGATGTAGTGTGTGAAATATTAAGTCCATCCTATGAACCAATAGGTTGTAGGACTACCTTTAGCAAATTAATTTGTAATAATTGTCTTTTTAAATTTTTTTTGGCATATAGAGGAGTTCATAGTTAACAACAAGGGGCCCTGGTCCTGTGGCCGCAAACCAAGCCAAGATCATCACTCCTCCCACCATGCTTGATAGTTGGTATGAGGTGTTTGTGCTCACATGCTGTTTGTTTTTCCCTATATATGGCACAGAGCATTATGGCCAAATATCTACACTTTGTTGTCTTCTATCCAAAAAATATTGTTCCAAGGTGTCTTGCAGTTTGCTCAGATCAATCTTTGCAAACTTTAGCCATGCAGTAATTTTTTTTTTTTTTTTTTAGAAAAAAAGACTTTCTCTTGGTAACCCTTCCAAGCAAGCCAAACTTGCTCATTCTTTTTCTAACTATACTGTCATAAACTTGAACTTTTAGGCTATGTGTGCATGTTGAGTATTTGCTTGCAGAAATTCTGCAAGGTTTCTGCATCTCTTGTCAGGAACAACAATGTGGTAAAACAAGTGTTTTTGGTGCGGTTTTGGTGTGTTTTTGCATGCGTTTTTCAGGGCGTTTTTGTACAGCAATGAAGGCTGTTTTGAGCTAAATAAAGATATTTTAAAAAAGTTTGCTATGTGATTTCTTGGTTCATCACCACCTTTTTCATGATGATGCAGTGGCATCAGGGTAATGGGACTAGGGCTTGGTGTCAGCAGCTGTCAATGACACCTAGCTCTAGGCTTAGTAATGAAAAGGTGTCAACCTGACACCCTCATTACTAAGCCAATAAGTAAACACAAACACACACACAAAGCCACACACACATTGTCACCAGTCTATGTAGGAGCATTAACAGAATTAACGTACATAGACTGTAACCAAGCAGCAACTGTTAATTTTAAACAAAAAAGTAAAAAAAAATTGCGTGGGCTTGCATGTAATTTTAATAACCAGCAGAGGGAAAGCCGACAGCTGAGGGCTGTTGTTAATATTCTGGTAAGGAGCCAATAGCCATAAATGGTTCTTAGGCTATTAATATCAGCTCACAGCTGTTTGCTTAGCCTTTACTGATTAGTTTACAGGGAGGGGCCCAGAAAAAAATTGACATCAGGTCTCCTTATAAGATCTAACCAGCAAAGGCTAGGCAGACAGCTGTGAGCTGATATTGGATATTGGCCCCCTCCTAGACTAAAAACATCAGTTTTTTCTGTATTGTCAGGTGATATCAAGCCCACAGGCTAGTAATGGAGAAATGTCTATAAGACACCTATCCATTAGTAACCCCATAGTTATGTTGTATAAAAAACACACACAGAAAAAAGTCCTTTATTTAAAATAATGACACAGACTCCTTCAATTAATCTTAATTAAACAATACTCATCGAACACCTAATCCACTGACGCCAACATCTCCTGCAGCAAAAATAAAATAATAAACCACAATATTCCTCACCTGTCCACAGAGAAGATAATCCATAATGTCCTATGATGATCCTGATGACTTTGAGAACAGTCCCTAATGTGATCGCTCTCAAAGATTGCCGGTGATACACTGACAGGAGGTAATCGCTCCCGCAGTGTATCACTGTACTGCCATGAGAAAGTGTTCATGCAGTGGTGATTTAAGTGAGAGCACCAAAGCTGATCAGCGGATGTACTCCGGTGAACTCTATCATGGCAACAAGAGCAATTACCTCCTGTCAGTATTGCCGGTTGCCGGGTAGAGCAGTCACATCTCACGATGTGACTGTCCTAAACGTGAGATCGCTGTGGGACACTCAGGACTATGTGGACTATGGCAGATAGGAAAGTATATGTTAGTTTTTTATTTTGCATTTTTTCTAGGAGATGAGGGCCTCTGGGATTTGGTGTTGGGTGAGTATAATTCTTTTTTATTTTTATTTGAATATGTATGTAATTATTTAACTTTTTTTTTAACTGTGAGCACAGGTGCTGGCTGATGAGCCTACATCCCCCATCAGTGAGCGGGACCTGATTGTTTTATGAGCATTGCACCATCTGATTTTGGGTTAGATTTGCTGGGATGCCTTCATCTGGGAAATTTGTCAACTATTTTGAATATTTTTGACTTGGGAATAATCTATAGAATGGTAGGTGTCAAATTGTGTAGTAATGGACTTATAATTTTCTCAGAATAATGGGCAGCAACAATTGCTACTATACATCATAACTAGTGTTGAGCATTCCGATACCGCAAGTATCGGGTATCGGCCGATACTTGCTGTATCGGAATTCCGATACCGACTTCCGATATTTTTTCAATATCGGAATTCGGCATCGGAATCGGAAGTTCAGTTGATTGACGGCCTGACGTCATCATGATGCGCGGTGTGTGCGCATCATGATGCGCCGTCATTTCGGGCCTTCCGGGGGTCTCTGCCAGCCTGCCGGGGGGCTGTGCCGGCCTGCCGGGGGGCTGTGTGGACTGCCCGGGGTCTGTACCGGCCTGCCGGGGGGCTGTGCCGGCCTGCCGGTGGTCTGTGCACCCTGTGGGGGTCTGTACCGGCCTGCCGGGGGGCTGTGCCGGCCTGCCGGGGGGCTGTGCCGGCCTGCCGGGGGGCTGTGCTGATGTCCGGGGGTCTGTGCAAGCATCGTCCGATGGGACTACAAGTCCCATCGGGCGATGCCTGCTACCATGACAGTGATTGACACATTAGCCAATGATGGGACAGTAGTAGTCCCATCATCCGGCTAATGTGTTAAATGTTAAAAAAAAAAAAAAAAAAAAAAAATACTACATACATACTACATGCATGCTACATACATACTACATGCTACATACATACTACATACATGCTACATACATACTACATGCATGCTACATACATACTACATGCATGCTACATACATACTACATACATACTGCATGCTACATACATACTACATACATACTACATATATACTACATGCATGCTACATACATACTACATGCTACATACATACCACATACATACTACATATATACTACATGCATGCTACATATATACTACATGCTACATACATACCACATATATACTACATACATACTACATACATGCTACATACATACTACATGCATGCTACATACATACTACATGCATGCTACATACATACTACATACATACTGCATGCTACATACATACTACATACATACTACATATATACTACATGCATGCTACATACATACTACATGCTACATACATACCACATACATACTACATATATACTACATGCATGCTACATACATACTACATGCTACATACATACCACATATATACTACATACATACTACATATATACTGCATGCTACATACATACTACATATATACTACATGCATGCTACATACATAACACATATATACTACATACATACTACATACATACTACATGCTACATACATACTACATGCTACATACATACTACATATATACTACATGCATGCTACATACATACTACATATATACTACATGCATGCTACATACATACTACATGCTACATGCATGCTACATACATACTACATACATACTACATGCTACATACATACCACATATATACTACATACATACAATACATTCATACAATACATACATAGACATACAGTACATATAACATAGAGTAACATACTTACCAATACTTGTCACATTGTTCCCCGAAGCCATTGTCGTCTACGGAATAAATATTAACATAACAAACCACAAAAATACTCACCCACGATCCGAAGCAGTCCACGAGTGTGTCCCACGACGATCTTGGGTAGAGAACGGCAGCATCATCTGATGATGCTGCCGTTCTCTACGGGCTGCAGGAATCCAATGACGGAAGGTAGGTATCCTTCCGCACTGTATTCCTCCGCCACTTAAAAAAAAAAAGTCCCTAGTCTCACTTTATGCCATTGCTGTGTGGGAAATTCCCACACAGCAATGGCATAAAGTGAGACTAGGGACTTTTTTTTTTTAAGTGGCGGAGGAATACAGTGCGGAAGGATACCTACCTTCCGTCATTGGATTCCTGCAGCCCGTAGAGAACGGCAGCATCATCTGATGCTGCAGTTCTCTACCCAAGATCGTCGTGGGACACACTCGTGGACTGCTTCGGATCGTGGGTGAGTATTTTTGTGGTTTGTTATGTTAATATTTATTCCGGAAAAGACAATGGCTTCGGGGAACAATGTGACAAGTATTGGTAAGTATGTTACTCTATGTTATATGTACTGTATGTCTATGTATGTATTGTGTGAATGTATTGTATGTATGTAGTATATATGTGGTATGTATGTAGCATGTAGTATGTATGTAGTATGTATGTAGCATGCATGTAGTATATATGTAGTATGTATGTAGTATGTATGTGGTATGTATGTAGCATGCAGTATGTATGTAGCATGCATGTAGTATATATGTAGTATGTATGTAGCATGTATGTAGTATGTAGTATGAATGTAGCATGTATGTAGTATGCATGTTGTATGTATGTAGCATGTAATTTTTTTTTTTTTTTTTTACATTTAACACATTAGCCGGATGATGGGACTACTACTGTCCCATCATTGGCTAATGTGTCAATCACTGTCATGGTAGCAGGCATCGCCCGATGGGACTTGTAGTCCCATCGGACGATGCCTGCACAGACCCCCGGAGCCTGCACAGCCCCCCGGCAGGCCGGCACAGCCCCCCGGAGCCGGCACAGCCCCCCGGCAGGCCGGCACAGCCCCCCGGCAGGCCGGCACAGCCCCCCGGAGCCTGCACAGACCACCGGCAGGCCGGCACAGACCACCGGAGCCTGCACAGACCCCCTGGCAGGCCGGCACAGCCCCCCGAAAGGCCCGTACAGACCCCAGAGAGGCTGTACAAGGGCAGGAAAGGGTTTTTCTTATTCCGATACCGGAAGTCCCATAGACTTGAATGGGACTTCCGGTATCGGAATCGGCGATACCGATACTTTTTTTAAAGATCGGCCGATACCATCCGATACGATACTTTGAAGTATCGGACGGTATCGCTCAACTCTAATCATAACTGTTGGGTTTCATCCTTGATATTGTGCTAACACACACTTGATTCCTCTAGTGCATCAAATTACCAAAACTTCTGCTTTTATAGAGGTGGTGAAATGTCCACATAATCAATTCTTCAAGGGTATTTTATGAGTAGTACCTGGCTGCTTCTTACCCTCTTAATTTTTATGGAAGCAGGAAGGCTATACTTAATTTTTTCACACACTGCATCTGTAATTTGGCCTAGTTTTTCGTGAACTAAATAAGGACACAATGATGTTTGTCAAGGTTGTTCTTGCCTAATTTCATGATATTTAAAGGCCAAGATTTTTTTATGTCTTGATAAGGAAAACCATATAATTCAAAGAGAATGTTCTTAGTTTTTGTTATGACTGAACCTACTGTTGGGAAGGAGTCAATATTAGTAGTGGAAATACTACTACTTGAATTCATCTATTTTCCTTTACGTATGACCCTTTTATAGGCACATTTTAAAGTCATCACTTTCAAATCATGGTAGCATTTTGTTCTGATTTATCTATCAAATGTCCGGCCTTTTGGACAACAGAAAATGATCTAGCTCATACACAAAGCAAATAATGACTCAAAGAGGCAATAAAAATACACTAGATTAGACGAGACAAGATAGAAGCTTATACTCTGTCACAGCATAACTGCTATTCTGAAATCCTTGCACACAGAATTGCCATAGTCAGTAATTTTAGTAAAATAGAACCATTATAACCCCAAAGCTTATTCCTATGAAAAAGGCTTAAAGCATGGAAAATAACATTGTAGAAAAACTATTATTTCTAGACACAGCAATCTACAATCCAATGTTTTTATTTTCTGTAGACTTTAGTAGTGCTGCAAAGCATAGGATCCCATTTTAGTTTATTTCAGCATCATAAACTTTTTTTTAGGGCAAATACCTTAGCTTAGAGATCCCACTACTGCAAATGTTTATATTGGGTTTATGATAAGTATGTGAAACTTATTTCAAAACTGAATATAACCATTATTGTTGTAATAATTTCATTTCAGCATAAGTAATAAAGTTCCATTATATTGATAATTAGTATCAATATAGTTTCAACTACATTCATTCAAATGCTTATTCATCTATTGCACTATTCAGTTAAATGGAATATCTGATTAGCAGTAGTCAAAACTCTATTATAGACCTCTTAATAGTAGCCCTCCCCATTATGGCCCCCTTAGTATTAGCCCCCACACTATTATAGCCCCCTTTGTAGTAGTGCCCACACTATTATGGCCCCCTTTAGTATAGAATCATAGAATGGTAGTTGGAAGGGAGCTCCTGGGTCATCTGGTCCAACCCCCTGCTCAAAGCAGGATTCACTAAATCATCCCAGACAGATGTCTGTCCAGCCTCTGCTTGAAGACTTTCATTGAAGGAGAGCTCACCACCTCTCGTGGCAGCCTGTTCCACTCATTGATCACCCTAACTGTCAAAAAGTTTTTTCTAATATCTAATCTGTGTCTCCTCCCATTCAGTTTCATTCCTTTGCTTCTAGTCTTTCCTTGTACAAATGAGAATAAAGATGATCTTTCTTTATTCTCATCTGTAGTAGTAGCCTCCCTTCTATTATGACCCCTTAGAGTAACCCCCCACTCTTTTATGGATCCCTTAATAGTAGTTTGCACACTATTATTGCCCCTCAGAGTAGCCTCCACTCTTCTATGGCACCTTTAATTTTAGCCCCCACTCTTTTATGAACCTTTAGTAGGAGCCCCCACACTATTATGGCACCCTTAGTAGTATCTCCCAGTATATTATGGCCCCCTTACTAGTATCCCCAAGTCTATTATGGCCCCCTTAGTAGTAGCCCCCAGTCTATTATGGCCCCCTTAGTAGCAGCTCCCATACATAAAGACACAAACACACAATCTTAAACTAAAAACAAGCATCATATACTTGCCTAGACTCGGTGAGTCCAGCAGACAGCAACAGGTGTGTAGCACAATGACATCATTGTGTCGCTCCACCCTGGACCTACCATTCTGAAGGCCTCAGGCCTAATGCATCTTGCGGCTTACAGGGCAGAGAGTGGCAGTGCAGGGAGCCCGTATCTCCCTGCTCTATTGCAGAATTTACCTGTATTGGCACGCTGTTCACGTCGATACAGTTAACATAGCTTTGGGTGGGTACTTCAGAGCGCGGAGCCCGGCGCAACCACACCCTCTGCCCCCCGGCATCTACGTTACTGGCTGTACCTTAAGTGTCACTATCATAATACTACACCCAAAGTGTCAGTTTGTCATTATCCTGTGCCACAAATGTTAGTGTCATAATGAAATGCAGGAAGGATGAAAAGGTGGCACTCTTTATCCAATAGCAAAACTTCTTTATTCAAACACATCAAAATATGGATATGGGAAAATGTTCACATAAAGGACGACGGCCATTTAGCTTCTAACTGACGTTTAAATGGGTCCAGGTACCAGTGTCAGTGTCATTATGCTTTATCCCAATTGTCACTGTCAGTATCTTGCATCTCAAGTGTCAGTGGGTCATTGTCTTGTACCCCAAATGTCATTATCCTTTACCCAAAACATCAGCGTATAAATATCCTGTATCACAATGTCAGCATTACTTTAATTCTCACTTTTATCCTCTAGAGTGACCAAGCCCTTGTCTAGAATATACCCCCAACACTGCTGCCCAGTGCCATCTTTGCCTTATTTCTTATTATTATCTTCTGCCATAGTTCTCCTTCTTATACTACAACTGACTTTTACTGCTGTAGCCAAGCCCCTGTAATTATGCCTTGGCCTACAGTACCCCTCTTATGGCTCGGAATTTAGAGCAGGGATCCACATTCCTCTGACTTTCTTGCCAACAACCTCTGACAGACCATGGGAAGAGACGAGCAAGATCTCCACAGAACAAAGTTTTTCGGCATAATCTTCGTGTTCTGACATCACAATGTAATACTTCTACTTACATTAATGGCAGCCATGTAAACAATTGCCTAATTATCACATTGTGATACACGTGCATTATACTTACAGAACATAGGTATAATCACATCTTAGGCTAGTTTCACACTTGCTTTTTTTTGCAGCGCGTTTTTCCCGCAAAAAAACGCATTGAAAAAACGCATACAAAAGCATACAACTGCTGCGTTTTTTTCAAGTATTTTTATGAGCATGCATGAAAAAAACGCAGCGTTTTTATGCGTTTGTATGCGTTTTTAGTGCGTTTTTACCGCGTTTGCGTTTTTTTCCAACATTAGGTGGCCCCTCACACTAACCCAAACCATGACTTTACTAACCCTAACCCTGACCCTAACCCTAATCCTAACCCTGACCCTAACCCTAACCCTAGCCCTAACCCTGACCCTAACCCTTAACCAAACCATACTTAACCCTAACCCTGACCCTAACCCTAACCCTGACCCTAACCCTAACCCTGACCCTAACCCTTAACCAAACCATACTTAACCCTGACCCTAACCCTAACCCTAACCCTGACCCTAACCCTAACCCTGACCCTAACCCTAACCGTGACCCTAACCCTTAACCAAACCATACTTAACCCTAACCCTGACCCTAACCCTAACCCTGACCCTAACCCTAACCCTAACCCTGACCCTAACCCTAACCCTGACCCTAACCCTGACCCTAACCCTTAACCAAACCATACTTAACCCTAACCCTGACCCTAACCCTAACCCTAACCCTGACCTTAACCCTTAACCAAACCATACTTAACCCTAACCCTGACCCTAACCCTAACCCTAACCCTAACCCTAAACCCCCTTAACTAACCCTAACTCTAACCCAAACCCCTAAATTCCATTGTCTAAACTAATGGTAAAAAAAAAATGCATGTGCAAAAAAACGCATACATAAGCATGCCAATGCGCACATATGCTCACCATAGACTTATAATGGGTGTCTTGCTGTAAAAAAACGCATTGCGCGCGCATGCGTTTTTTTGAGGCAAGTCGGACGCTCAAAAAATGCAACAGGTTGCATTTTGTGCGCCCGAGCGCATACCGCAAAAAAACGCATGCGCGGTAAAACGCGTACAAACGCATGTGTATGCGCACATAAGCGCATCCCATGCAAAGTATAGGAAAAAAAACACGCATGCGCTATTTAGCGCTAAAATACCGCGAAAGCCTATACTTTGCATGGGATGCGCTTATGTGCGCATACACATGCGTTTGTACGCGTTTTACCGCGCATGCGGTTTTTGCGGTATGCACTCGGGCACACAAAATGCAACCTGTTGCATTTTTTGAGCGTCCGACTTGCCTCAAAAAAACGCATGCGCGCGCAATGCGTTTTTTTACAGCAAGACACCCATTATAAGTCTATGGTGAGCATACAGTATGTGCGCATTGGCATGCTTATGTATGCGTTTTTTTGCACATGCATTTTTTTTTTTTACCATTAGTTTAGACAATGGAATTTAGGGGTTTGGGTTAGAGTTAGGGTTAGTTAAGGGGGTTTAGGGTTAGGGTTAGGGTTAGGGTCAGGGTTAGGGTTAAGTATGGTTTGGTTAAGGGTTAGGGTTAGGGTTAGGGTCAGGGTTAGGGTTAAGTATGGTTTGGTTAAGGGTTAGGGTCAGGGTTAGGGTTAGGGTCAGGGTTAGGGTTAGGGTTAGGGTCAGGGTTAGGGTTAGGGTCAGGGTTAGGGTTAAGTATGGTTTGGTTAAGGGTTAGGGTCACGGTTAGGGTTAGGGTTAGGGTCAGGGTTAGGGTTAGGGTCAGGGATAGGGTTAGGGTTAGGGTCAGGGTTAGGGTTAGGGTTAGGGTTAAGTATGGTTTGGTTAAGGGTTAGGGTCAGGGTTAGGGTTAGGGTCAGGGTTAGGGTTAGGGTTAGGGTCAGGGTTAGGGTTAGGGTTAGGGTCAGGGTTAGGGTTAAGTATGGTTTGGTTAAGGGTTAGGGTCAGGGTTAGGGTTAGGGTCAGGGTTAGGGTTAGGGTTAGGGTCAGGGTTAGGGTTAGGGTTAGGGTCAGGGTTAGGGTTAAGTATGGTTTGGTTAAGGGTTAGGGTCAGGGTTAGGGTTAGGGTTAGGGTTAGGGTCAGGGTTAGGGTTAAGTATGGTTTGGTTAAGGGTTAGGGTCAGGGTTAGGGTTAGGGTCAGGGTTAGGGTTAGGGTCAGGGTTAGGGTTAGGGTCAGGGTTAGGGTTAAGTATGGTTTGGTTAAGGGTTAGGGTCAGGGTTAGGGTTAGGGTTAGGGTCAGGGTTAGGGTTAGGGTTAGGGTCAGGGTTAGGGTTAAGTATGGTTTGGTTAAGGGTTAGGGTCAGGGTTAGGGTTAGGGTTAGGGTCAGGGTTAGGGTTAGGGTTAGGTTCAGGGTTAGGGTTAGTAAAGTCATGGTTTGGGTTAGTGTGAGGGGCCACCTAATGTTGGAAAAAAACGCAAACGCGGTAAAAACGCACTAAAAACGCATACAAACGCATAAAAACGCTGCGTTTTTTTCATGCATGCTCATAAAAATGCTTGAAAAAAACGCAGCAGTTGTATGCTTTTGTATGCGTTTTTTCAATGCGTTTTTTTGCGGGAAAAACGCGCTGCAAAAAAAAGCAAGTGTGAAACTAGCCTAAACCGGTCATTCAAAAGTTTATTTCCATGTTTACTTGTATTGATTTATTTCTTTCTTTAAAAGTTTGATCTTTAAGAATAAACTTTATGTTTTAAAGAGAGTATTACTGTTTTTTCGTTTCTTGCCCAATATCTAAGGAGCAGTGTCAAGCGATCACTTACAGAAACATATAGCAGAGCAGTAAATACACACAGAAGGAAAACATGCAATGTGTTTTTTCGAGTGCGTAGATACGGAAAAGCAAAGAGAAGAATGGTAGACATTGAAGAAAAGAATAAAAATGGTGTTTGGCGCCTTTACAATGCGATAAGTTTTAATCTACAGGAAAGCTATGAAGACCCGGATACTTTAATGAGATTCTCCAGTTCTATTTCCAAAGTATGGCTAGAAAGCATTCAGTTTTCCAGCCTTCAGTTTTCTAATGGGGGAAGGGTTTATACTGTATAGCTTTTGAAGCTGAGAAGCGCATTGATAATAAAAAATGAATGTGAGCTCCCTAATATTTTGATCAGAGAATTCTTAGACATCAGGAAACAAAGAGGGATGGCAGAAGTCTCCGCACTAGAAAGGTGAGCCTACATTGGAAAATGTGAAATGACATGGTAATATATTTTCTAATGTGCATTTGACATTGGTCTGGTCAATATTCTCTCAATTAAATTTTAATAAGTTGACTTCCTCGGTTTAATTAAATCTCAGCAGAAACACCAGGTTTGATTTTATACCAAACAGTTCTCTTTTTTGTCTTTATTATAATCCTCTTGTTTAATGATTCCCTATTCTGGTGTAGTAAAAAGGTTATTTGATGTACCCTTGTGAAGGAGACCCTTTATCTAGCTCTTCTAAGTGTGATGGATGAGACAAGCTCTGTATACAATGGAGATGCATCTTTTCAAAAATTACTTGAATCATAAAACTCAGCCAAGCAAGCACTGATGTAAATGACAGACAGATATAAAGTAGCCATATGTTGTAAATCACTTCAAATAAATCTTTCAATGAGCTTGAAAGAGTTTAGATATCTGACACAACATCCAATGATCATTAAAAGGACGCACTTTACAGGTGCTCAACACATGAGGTCAGAATAGAGGATGTATTGTAAGACGTACTATAAACCTACCCGACAGAGAAAAGTCAGGTAGTTTGTATCAAGGAATGATAAGGATAAAAAACTAAGAAGGAAGGATATATACCAGATACAAGTATCAATATAAATGTATATCTTTATAAATGAAATAAAGTAAAAGACAAGTAATTAATAACAATAAGGAAAACAAGGGGTCACAGACATGACTGACATAGAAATTTAGACATAGAAGACATACTGTATGGCGAATGCCTATAACAATATAGAATACCTAGGCTGTAAAAGTCAGAAATAGGTCATAGAAAGAGAAGGAATTAAATAATTGAATAATCACAAGTAACAATACCAAGCCAGGAAAAAACAAATATAAATCATTAAGCCATGCAACATGAAGTAAGTATACCCATCTGTTTGGAAACATACCAACATGCGTTTCGCTAAGGCTTCGTCTGGGGCCAAGGCTCATCCTCTCCTTTCTCTAGCTGATTGTCAGGTCTATAACATATAGGAAAAGTCCTGTTATTTATAGATGAGTGGATTGAATCATGGGACTCCGGTTCAGCGTCCTGGTCAGTGGTACCTGGCAACTAGATGGGAGGCATATGAGTTTCTAATCTTCCGGCATACCCAGAGTGGCATACAATTTGCTAGAGTGGGACTGATATCATCTGTGTGTCATGTCACATATATGACATTGTACAAGCTCTGGCTAATCAGAAACAGCTACCGGTATTCCTGAACATAAGAGATTTGCAGGCTTCCTGTATAGAAGGAAGTTTCCACTGAACTGGAAGCTTAACTACAGTCCTGTGAATCAATCCTCTCAACTCTACTGTTAATCAATTTGAGTGGGGAGCAGAGAAGTAGGTTGGAGGCCACACAGGACTAGTTAGGTATTTCCCAATCATCCACAGCCAGCTCTTCAAACTCTATTTTTGCTGAAACACTGCAGCATTTCAGAGTAAAGCTCTTGGCTGCAACCGTGCACACAGACTCTGAGTTATCACAAAAAATAGAGGGTTATTTCAGGCACTAATTACGGCATTAAGTGTATTCACACAACCTACTCCTCGTTCTTAGTCTCACAGGATCTCTTCTGGGTGGTGCAGACGCATAGAGTGCATAGTATGAAATATCAAAGATGAAAAGAATTGCAGCACTCACCCGGTCCTTTTTCAACTTGTGGTTTAATACATTATAAAGACAGCATAGTTACATGCGGAGGTGCAGGTGTCAGGGGAGCTTTCCATAAGAATAGAAGACCTGATGAACTATGGCCGTTTCATGCCTTTCTGGCATTACGATGGGTCCATTGAGCTGTATGGACCTTTTTTTGTGATGCAAGTTGAATGGTTTATTGGGATATATATATATATATATATATACACATTTAGCATATTCTCATGTAGTTCTAAGTGAAAGTATATTTAAAAATATATCTAAAAGCAAAACATTTATGCTTACAATATTCTGCTTTGGACTTTGCTGCACCTAAAGGGGATCTGTCACCAGACTCACCACATTTGCCCTACCTAAACTTTTAATAAGGGTATACAGGTTATAGACTGCTGGAAAAAAGTCCTACCTGTATGTCTTATATCAGATGCCTTCTTGAGAAGTCATCTTTTATCACTTTAAATAAATGATCTCTTCCAGGCTATGGTTAGTATGGTGCCTCAAGATATCTCTGCCTCCAAAGCTTATTGTACATGAAGGGGGAGTTACCAGTGTGATGTGTAATAGCTGTTATCCTGATCCCACTGCAGAGCTTTGTGTGATTATACCTAACACATCTGCAGGTTCATCTCAGCTTTAACTTCCAGCTCACAGGCAGACAGGGTTGTAACAAATACAGCAGAGCTGAGAGAGAAGCAAAAAATGTTTTTGTGTGAAGACAAAGTTAATTTCTCTTGTTCTGTGTTAGTTATTTGTCTCACACTGGTAACTCCCCCTTCATGTAAAATAACCTCTGGAAGCAGAGTTATCTTCCATGTAACATCCTTTTCATAAGAGAAGAGATACGGGGATCCAAATTATTCATAATCTCTTCATGATGCTCTACACATGTGATGCGTCGCAGGGTCAGCTGACCTGGTCATGTGACACCGGGACGTGCACACTGAGCGCTTGCCTCGGCGATGACTCGGCGACATGTCGGTGACATGCCGCTTCACATGGAATCTCATTAGTCCTAATATATCACACAATATAACACCACAATTTGCGTGCCCCATCACTTTCTGATGAAGCCACATTTTTAGGTGGTGAAACACGCATCAAGGCTGTTCCATATCCCCATTTTTGCATGTACCATGACTTCAGTTAATATATACTTCTGCTAATAATACTGCTTGAATCTGATATCAACATTAACACATGGTGCATGTATAGTTTGCCTATCTACTTATGTCATTGGTTTGTGTCTATTATGATGTTACTACCCTTTATGCTGTTTATGTGGACAATTGATTTAACACACAATAGAGATGTTCTCTTAGATAATTATGCATAATCCTATTTTTATGTGTGTTACCCATCTATTATATCTATGATTATTTTCATACTCAGGATAATACATGTCTATGTAATAGTGGGGTGATTTGATCTATTTGCTACTGTTGTGTGTCTATTACTACTATTTATTCATGTGGTTGCCTGTTAGGTATACCACAGTATGTATTATTATGAATCAATCCTTTTTCAGTATCCGTTTTTGTATCATTTGGATTGCAGTATCTCTTTTTGAACTTGATAGGTTCTTATATGCTCTTATATATAATGGGATTATATTTGTTTTAGAGGACAATCATATACTCAACGGCCTCCCCATAGCCCCATTTACATACAGCTCTGCCAAAAATTAAGAGACCACTTTCAAATGTTCAGTTTATGTCATGATACATTTTTGGATCTGCGGCAGAACTGGATTCTCACATTAAAACTTTTTTCCTTTCAGGCCATCGGGGGTTAATGACAGTTTTTTCCCCCGGTGACCGCTGGTGTAATTACATTGTTGCTGAGTTTGCTGATGCAGGTGGTGACCACTCCCACCTTCCTTCAAAAGGTCACCTGATGAAACAGCTGACCATCGGTGTTAGAGTTCATTCTGCAGTGACCATGCTGGGAGAAGGAGCTTGCTGGTGCCTCTGCTGTTTATGGTGAATCTGGTGTCGTTATCCTGCTCTGCGATGCTTTACAACAGAAAGCTAAGTGTTGTATTTTTGTTACCCTGTTCCTTTTGCTGTCTGTCATACTTTCCCTTTTGTGTTGTATTAGTGCAGCGGTGGGACTAGTGTCCTCACTTGCCAATTCCCTACTTAGGGATAGGTGCAGGGCAAGCGAGGACTTAGGTATCCTGCCCAGCAACAGGTTGAAAAAACCTGTATAGGGACGTCAGGGAGATCAGGGCACATTCTTAGGAGAGTGCAGGAAGTGTCCATTTCCCCATTCCCTAGCACAGGGCCCACCATTGTAATTGTGTCCCCGGTGTTCCCTTGTTTGTTGTGCTGTTGGTGACTGACCTACTGTTGGGTCGTTTCATACTTTTGTGACAGTTTGTCTGATTTTTCTCTTTATTGGTATATTTTTGAGTAAAATGTAAATAGTTCTTTTAGTCTATAAATTTCTGACAACATGTCTCCGAATTTCCAAGCAATAAATTTTGTATTTCTTTTCTGACAAAGAAAAATGGTCAAATAATGCAAAGAAAACAAGTTCATAATCATTTAGAAACAACAATACTAATGTTTTAACTCAGGAAGAGTTCTGAAATCAATATTTTGTGGAATAACCATGATTTTTAGTCACAGCTTTCAGGCGTCTTGGCATGCCTGCCACCAGTTTTTCACACTGCTTTTGGTGCAAAAATTTAAGCAGTTCGTCTTTGATGGCTTGTGACTAAAAATCATCCACTTGATTACATTACAGGGGTTTTCAATAGGGTTCAGGTCTGGAGAATGGGCTGCCCATGACAGGATTTTGATGTGATGGTCTCTTAATTTTTGCCAGAGCTGTATAAAAAAAAAGTATATTGCTCTGGAATATGACATCGGATTGCAGATATCAAGGTATCATTTTATTTAGCTTTGTATGGCCTGCATGCCCATTTAAACGGCTTAGGAGGGTTGATCCTACTGACAGATTCCCTTTAATACACAGGTGTTGCAGGTAAATTTGACACCCATCCTGCTGCTGCAATGCAGGTAGGTGCAGGCTCCACTAGATGGCAGTAGAGTGGAAGCAGGACTGCACCTAAACAGAACAGGCCTGCAGTGCAGCAGTGAGGCTACCACGTGTGGCAGCAGTGTAGTCAAACAAGCTGGTTCAAATAGTAGACTGTAGTGCAGTACCAAAGGAATAAGCAAACTCATGTACAAGCCAGGGAATCAGTAATGGACAGAAGTGGATTAGTCAAAAGACAACAGTCAGAAGCAGGTCAGGATACAAGCCAAGTCAAAACCAGGAAGTCAGCACACTAAAGGGCAACACTGAGTCAAGACGGGAATAGGGGAAAACAGAGACATAGGTTCAGACAACAAAAGCAGCAGGACACATCAGAGCAATCAGAGTCAGCTACAGCAGCCCTAGGCAAAAACTATAACTGACATCGTCTGCAGGAAACAGCAGCAATAAATAGCCAACCTGAACCCAGACAGAGGCTGGATCATGACAGCACCGATGTTCAATTTCAAACCCATCTAGTTCCATCCAACAGAAAATCTACTGTAGCACAACATAAGGAAAAAGTCAATGTTAGCTAAGTTAGGTATAGGAACACTGTATTGCAGCTTGCTGCTTATGTGGCTGAGTAGCCGCAGAACAGAGTGCCCATGCCAACCTCTGTCCACTGCCAAAAGCACCTAGAATGGTCACGTGATCATCCTGACTGGACGATGTCTCAATGGAAGAAAGTGACCTGATCTTATCATTGACATTTTCTTTTACATTATGTGTGTTTGCTTTGCTTAGCTTGGGAAAATATGACTTCAAAAAACATCGTATTACCAACTCAAGAGTGCAGAGGCAGTGTAATACTTTGACCAATATTCTTCTAGAAGACCTTGGCTACTGGTATTCACTTGCATGTTACTTTGACATGTGACCGCTAATGTACCTTAGCATTGCAGATAACCATATTCATGACAAACGAATTATTTAATAACTGCGGTCTCTTTCAACAACTTTATGTGGCCTGCCATAATGCAAATTTGGTGAATTCATGAGGAACATGACAATGAGTTCAAGCTGTTGACTTGTCCTTCGAAGTTTGCAGATCTCAATCAGGTGAATCATCTGTGGAATGTGCTGGAAAAGCAAATCCAATATAAGGAGGCCTTCCTGATGCTAGATAGTTGGGAACACCTACAGAGGTATTGGGTCTTGATTGATAGCTCAGATATGTTCTGAGGACACATTGGGTTCTACATAATATAACATACTGTAGATAACTTAAATTTAAATCTGGACCTTAGTGATGAACGGACAGGATTCGAATATAATGACTTTGTTGAATATTCCTCAAAAATTTGATTTGTGTCAATTAAATTGTCAGCAAATTTAATATTCCTTATTATGCTCTGCACCAGGACTTACAGCCATGACTGTGTCACATGTGGTGACATCATGACTTTGCAACCTTATGACACACAATGACCCCCAAGCCCAGATGGTGTCCTGAGGCTCTGGCCTATAGAGAAGAAGCTGGAGATGCGGTGCAGAATGGCAGAAACAAGAGGACCCAATGGCGGGTAACGGAGAGCTGAGCTGTGAGGTAATAATTCATTTTTTTAGCTTTCTTTACCATTTGGGATAATAAATGGTTCACTAATGTGCATTTTTTGCGAAGTGTTTGAATTTGCAAAGAGTTTGAATTTGCATGGAACCATGAATTTCAGGAAAATCAAATCATTCCTCCTTGAAACAATCTACTTATTTTTAGTGGGCACATGGTCCCAAGGTTAGTACCACAGGTGAAATACAGGAAAAGTGGTTTGGTATGGTAGGACCTTTAAATTGGATCCAAACTGTACTCCAAGATTATCTTTAAAATATACCGTACATTTATCTGAAAATCTAGGAAACATTTTTCCCTGTTTAGTTAATACAGCATTAGATGTGCCATCCTTTATATTCCTTGCACTTCGCACATATATAGTATATTAGTATAATAATATTTTGCACATTTGGTCTGCTGTAAGGTGAAGAAAAATCTTTATCCTTTCATTATAAAGTCTGTATTAGACACACTCGTTGAGTTCATTTAAGACTAGACAAGATTTGTTCTACATCTGTGAGCAGCAAGTAAACTTACAGCAGGCTAGCTACAGAGAACATTTGTACTTTCTGCAGAGAAATGTATTAGGTCTGAGACTTGCATAGTAATTTTGAGAAACTATTGGGCATTCAAGGAAGAAAAACTGCAAAGCACAGTACAATCTTGTTTTAACTAGAAAAAATCTCCTAAACACAAGTTGTTAGACTTTGCACTCTATTATATAACTAGCAGCTGATCAGTCTTTCCAGGTTGTAGTGCTCTACTTTGGAAGTGACTGGTCCATATGTATACAGGTGATCGGTTACAACGGCACAGAAGATGAAGGCACGGTGGTGACTTAACCAAAGACTATTTATTAATTTAGCGCAACGGTTGAGGTGATTAGGATACAGAGTTAGGAAGGACTGACAAGTTACTGAAGGTGAAGAGTTGCAGTGAAGTATTTTATAATAGCGATGTATACCACTTGCTACAACAATTTTAGCAATGAAAACTCTATCACACAGGGCAATAAACAATAATGATGGGTAACGGCGTCTCAGTCCTAATACCCTGGTCTATAATGTGTCACTGGCAGTCTTGTACTCTCCACCGTCATCACTTAGTACTTCTGCAGTAACAAACATGGAAACACAGTGTAGGCCCTAAAAGGGGGTCAGTATCACTGCTCAGTTACGCTGCGAGTCTCTTATCGACTTGTCGCTTCAGCAATGCGTTTACTCTAGCCGCCTCCATCGCCAGAAACATGGTCCCAGGTCCCCTCTATACCGTAATCAATACCACAGTCTTTAAAGTTCCTTTGGTCATCTCTCTCAGATTCCTTTGGTCAGCTCCCTCTCTCTCAATGCCTCTGATCATCACTCTTTCTTAGGTTGTCTCGATTCCTCCGATTGTCTCTCTTTCACAGATCCCACTGGTCGGCTCCCTCTTTCTCAATGCCTCTGATCGTCACTCTTTCTTAGGTTGTCTCGATTCCTCCGATTGTCTCTCTTTCACAGATCCCACTGGTCGGCTCCCTCTTTCTCAATGCCTCTGATCATCACTCTTTCTTAGGTTGTCTCGATTCCTCCGATTGTCTCTCTTTCACAGATCCCTCTGGTCGGCTCCCTCTCTCTCTATGCCTCCGATCATCACTATTTCTCAGGTTGTCTCGATTCCTCCGATTGTCTCTCTTTCTCAGATTCCTTTGGTCAGCTCCCTCTCTCTCTATGCCTCCGATCATCACTATTTCTCAGGTTGTCTCGATTCCTCCGATTGTCTCTCTTTCTCAGATTCCTTTGGTCAGCTCCCTCTCTCTCTATGCCTCCGATCATCACTATTTCTCAGGTTGTCTTGATTCCTCCGATTGTCTCTCTTTCACAGATCCCTCTGGTCGGCTCCCTCTCTCTCTATGCCTCCGATCATCACTATTTCTCAGGTTGTCTCGATTCCTCCGATTGTCTCTCTTTCTCAGATTTCTTTGGTCAGCTCCCTCTCTCTCTATGCCTCCGATCATCACTATTTCTCAGGTTGTCTTGATTCCTCCGATTGTCTCTCTTTCACAGATCCCTCTGGTCGGCTCCCTCTCTCTCGATGCCTCTGATCGTCACTCTTTCTCGGGTTGTCTCGATTCTTCTTGTCGGCTCTTTCTCTCAGATCCTTCTTCCTCACTCAAGGCTGGGGCTTCACTTCACTAGCCTGTCCCGTGCGGGTAGTTGCAGCTATAAGCCAGCTGAGCTTCTTCCATACATCTGCCTTGGTACAGGTTCAGCCCTCAAATCCTCCCCTTCTCTGCTCCCCTGGGCCTTTTATAATTCTTAAGTGCAACACAGTTATCATAATGACCTTGTGTCTCTCTCTTTAGTTCCTCCCCGGCAACCCACGGCTATTTTGTGGTTCCTGCTTGTTCTCTTTTTGCTTCTGTTCTTACAAGCTCTGGCCGCTGGAAGGTGATGTTTACTTTAAGCTTCATTGTACACTAGGCTACCGTTGTCCTTAACCCTCTTACACATACACAAAATACAGGCTGCCATACACTGCATCTGTATTCTGTAAACTAGTGATGAAATTATAATTGGAGACACAGACGTGTGAAAGAGGCCTTAAGCAGTGCAGTAAGTGACCCATCACTGGAATCAGGGTCTCTGTTTCTACATTATGCTGCTCTCAGATTAAGTGCCAAAAACTTGGTGACAGATTCCCCTTAGCTGTACAGATTTTCCTACCCACATGTGGCTTGTGTGATCAGCATCTGCAATATGTGACCACTACTTGTAGTTTGCGTGTATTAAATGGTGTTTGTGCAGTATTTTATATGTGCATAGTGGATCGCGTGTGTGAGTCTCATTCGTGTGCTGTTACCAAAGTGAGAGTGACATTTTTGCTGAAAAGTTAAAGGGATTGGCAATTTGAGAGAAATGTACATTTTTTTTTCATTTTTTTTGTATATAATATCTTTCAAGAGACTGGAGAGCAGGTATATCTCTAGAATAGGAACCTTTTGCTCTCAATGTCCTTCCATGGCACAGATACTGTCCATACAAGTTGCTAATAGCACTTACTAGTAAGATGCAGCGTCATCTTATTAAGCAACCATTTGTCTGATCAGTGAGTCATCACTTGTCTCATTCAGTAGAAATGTAGCTTAAGAAGTAAGTACAAAATTGCCCAGCTGCAAAGTCAATATATCTTTAATTAAGAAGTATATGAGTAATATCTAGAAGAACAGTATCTTTTCATTCTGAAAGCATTACCTGTAGAAAATGATCTGAGAAATTGGCCATTAAAGATGTGTTAATATGAAAGTATTGAGAGTTCTAATTTCACTGTCAGACTACCAACATAAGTATGATTGCATAGCCACAGTTGTACATCAGGCAGGTACTATCTCAATGCCTGCTGCTTATGGATAGTGTAGGTCTCCTGGGTGAGCTAGATGCACGCACACTACAAATGAAAGTGCTACTTTTAGCATTTTAAATTAAAGGGGTTGTCTAAAATTTGACAAACATTGTGGCATTTAAAAAAAAAGTGTCCCCCCCCCCCCTTTGTATGCAGAAATGTATTGCAGCTCAGCTCTTAAGAATCATAGAATCGTAGAGTTGGAAGGGACCTCCTGGGCCATCTGGTCCAACCCCCTGCTCAAAGCAGGATTCGCTAAATCATCCCAGTTAGATGTCTGTCCAGCCTCTGTTTGAAGACTTCCATTGAAGGAGAACTCACCACTTCTCGTGGCAGCCTGTTCCACTCATTGATCACTCTAACTGTCAAAAAGTTTTTTCTAATATCTAATCTGTGTCTCCTCCCATTCAGCTTCATCCCATTGCTTCTAGTCTTTCCTTGTGCAAATGAGAATAAAGTTGATCCTATACCTCACACAGTCTGTAGACATTGGTGGCACTGTTTCTGGAAGAAGGAAACAATGTTTTTCTACTCATTGATAGCCTCTTGAAGGTCATGTGCACGCATTGAGTATGTGAAGAGTTTTTTAACTCAGTATTTGTAACGGTGGTTCAGACCGGAGCGTTCAGCTGCATAGAAAGAAATGCAGCTTCACACTCTGGTCCCGAGTGCCGGTGGCAGTGTCGGGTATTGAGGCAAGAGACTCGCGCGAGTTTCTTGCATTGCCCTCGCAAGTGTGACCCCGGCCATACACTAAGACTATCACTCCCATTTTCAATCTGCTTTAGCACTAAACTAGTGCACCACCATCAGATTGGGACTTTTTCTATCCCTACCTGGAATGAGCTGTATGCTCTGATCTCCTATCCCTACACTGTACAAATACAAAATGTCGCTCCTTGGCTGGCCCTCATCTTTTATACTGGCTGTGATAGCTCTCCGGATTGTCTTTGGTAGACCCATGTAGTCTGCTCCTGGAAAATTCAGCAGTGTGTGAAAACATTTTGTTTTTGGTTCTTCTTTGTGAATGGAATCACCGTGTTGAGATCTGTGAATTTCAGGAAATTTATCTGCTCGATTCTACTTTCTGATTCCATTCTGATGTTTTCATCAAATTGAGAATAAGAACATGTATGTTTCCGGTGAGCTATACAGCAATTCTAATAAGCTCTTATAGAAATCACGACTTTAAAGTGGTATACATAAAAAAGCCTCATAATATGGCAGTCTATTATAACGTGAAAATTATAACTAGGCATTATTTCTACGGCTAAGTTTGAACTACGTCCTTTTCTATTATTTTTTTGAACAGTTTCATTAAAAAAAGGGGGAAAAAGCGCTAACAACACAATCAAAATAATAGTCCTATTAATCTGTATAGGAAAAAAAACTTGCTGTCCATATGCTCAGACTTTTGAACGTCTTTAAATGCATCAAGCTTTCATAGAAGTCAAGTATTTTCCTATAGGAAGCCGGTAAATAATTTACAGCAGAAGTCAACGGCAAGGTTAAATAAATGCCTTGGAGATTTCTTGATTGTTTAATGGATTTGAAGAAAAAAAATCTGCAAAACCTCATTAAAAAGTCATTCCGAAAAAACGTAGTAGAAAAACGCTAAGAAAAAAACATGCTTTTCACCAATGTGAACATGCCCTAAGTGTATGTGCACACCCAATGTCTGAATTGTGCCAGGGGAAGATGCTTAAGGAAAATGCCAACTGTGTTTTTCCTGAGGGGCCCTTATTAGTGTTTAATTGGTCATTTTCTCGGTGATGTCTCTTTTGTTACTCCAGAATGGTCAGTTCATTTCTTTTGCCCACTTCACGGCTTTTGAAGCCTGAAGTAGTTAAGTGAAGCACAAAAAGATAAAACACATGCACAGCATGTTGTTTTGACATAAAAGTACATATGTTTAGCTTTTTTTACCATTTTTATGTGCTTTTTCAGGCAGGTTCTTGAGTTGACCTGCCTGAAACAGATGCATTGTGCATATACACTTAGGGACATTACCTAATTGAAGTATTTTAAACCTTGGCATTAGAACATCCTTCAGTACAGTTCCCAAATCTGAGGTGAAATTTTTGTGGATAATATTAGATTAAACAGTGGATTTTCTGTTTAGAAAACCTGGACAGAAAATCCTCTGCTCTGCATATGGTCAGATTAATCACGGGTATTTTTAAATTATTTTTCTGTCTTGTCTTAGGCTGTGTTCACACACAGCATTTTTTTTCCCCATGGATTTACCAAAAAATCTGCTCAAAAAACGCCTAAAAGAAGCTTCCCTTTCATTTTAATTCATTTTGCACTTTTTGTGCATATTGATGCGTTTTTTACAGCGAAAAAAAGCTTTGCGGTAAAAAACACAGCATGCTCATTAATTTTGCGGTAAATTCTGCATTTCTGGCTATTTTCTATGTGTCTGGGGACACTCCGGAAAAAATTGCGGCAAAAACGCGCATTTTCTGGGAAGGCGTCCAGTTTTCATGCAGAAATTTTGCTGCACATAGCCTTAGGCCTCCTTCACACATCCTGGTGATTCCAGCACTGAAAAGAACAGTACTGG
The DNA here is from genome assembly GCF_039654945.1 of Dendrobates tinctorius. Taxonomy (NCBI): domain Eukaryota; kingdom Metazoa; phylum Chordata; class Amphibia; order Anura; family Dendrobatidae; genus Dendrobates; species Dendrobates tinctorius. The sequence goes on from NW_027361830.1 coordinate 10,804,377, forward strand.
TGAGATCCATGGTTTGTGTCTATGTGCCATCCGTGTGACATCTATGTGCTGCCCGTGTCCATATGTCCATGTGCTGTCAGTGTGACACGTATGTAATGATATGCAGAATAGAAGTTAAAGAGTTTTATCTATTAAAGATGTTCAAAGATAGATAGATAGCGATGAAGAACATAATAGATGATACATAGATATTTCAACTAAAAGACTTTAGTCTGTGTTTTTATTTCAATTAAATGACTTTACTCTGTGTCTTTATTTAATTTGACTATAAGGTTAGTAATTGGGGTGTCTTATAGATGCCTCTCCATTACTAACTCTTGGACTTGATATCAGTGGACATAAAACAGCTGACATCAACCCCACAACTATTGCCCCATATACTACCACAACAGGGCAAGTGGGAAGAGCATAGACTAAAAGCCAGATTTGGCGCATCTAATGGATGCGTCATTTCCGGGGTGGCTGAGGGCTGATGTTCTGATTCTGGGAGGGACCAATATCCATGGTCCCTTCCTAAGCTATTAATATCAGCCCGCAGATGTCTGCTTAGCCATTTCTGGGTTAGTATTTTTTTGAGTCTCCCCTATGATAACTAGTAAAGGCTTAGCAAACAGCTGTGAGCTGTTATTAATAGCATGGGCTTTTGGCTCCTTCCCAGAATATTAACATCAGCCGCCAGCTGTCGGCTTTCCCTCAGCTGGTTAGTAAAATGAAGGGGGATCCTACGCCGCTTTTTAAATTAATTTATTTAATTCCAGCTACACAGTTTTGCTGACTACATGTCTTATCAGCGTCACCTGGTCAAGCTAATCACAGGGAGACCAGGTGACAATAATGATACTTGTGGTTAGCGCTGTTCTCAGGTGCCAGGCGCTGACTACTAGTCTCATCTGTGTCACCTTGTCTTGCTGATCACAGGGTGACCAGGCAACAATGATGAGTTTAATTTAGCACCCGGCACCTGGGAACAGCAATAACTGTACTGCTTTTCTCAGACACCAGAGTATGACACAGGAGCTTTTCATTCTAGTATGTCACACTGACGTCAGAAACATGTCATTCGTGTGTCATCAGTGTGCACATGTGCAGCACACATTTTTTCTCCACGCCATGTTAAAAGGGGACATGTTTGTAGGTTTTTCACAGGGACACGCAGTCCGTGTGAAAAACCTGACGTTAAATACAATGGGTGTGTGTCCATATTTGCAGTCCTTAAAAGTGAACTGCGTACGGACATAAAAGCACACATGTAAAGAAGGTCCTACTTGACAGCACCAAGTTTAGAGGAGATTCCATCAGGATCCTATTGAATGAAACGACAAACTTTTTCAAGCCAAAAAAATGCTCAAAGCCTCCTCAAATAAGCAGCAAAGCGTACTTCCAATTAATCTGCCTAAACAAACTTAAAACATTTTGGAGCAGATCTGGAGTTTGTTTTAAAGTCGGCATAAATTCACACTGAGATAGGATGTTGTGTGTTAATAAAGTGGAGTTGTGCGAAATTAAAAAGGCGCAAAATACATAAACTTTAGACAGGTTCAAAGTCAATAATGACGTGGGTATTTAAAATGAAAAGGTTGCAAAAACACTTTTGGAAAAAAAACACATCCAAAAACATCACCAATAATCTTCTGACATGGTTTCTCTTTGAAAAACTTGTTTTGAATGCCTCAAAAACTTCTGTGTGGCCAGTATTCATGGGAGTGCTTCTTTAACATCTGTCTCACATGCCTCAACAACATTTATCATTTCAATTTTGTTCTACACTCAGTTCATAAATTTTTCACGTGCACCTTCATTTTTATCGGTGCCTCCCATGGGTTTTTGTTTCCTTAGCAGAATAAACAGCAAATGACATCAATGTTCGGAGTGTATAATCAATATCACCATTAGGCAGGATGGCTTCTTTCAGTAAATAAACTGTAGTTTAGCTTTATCTTTCCAGATCAATTTTAGTGTTTGTAATTCCTGCAGTTGACATTCACGTGAGGTCATAATTTACTGACTCGGCAGCATTTCAATAAATTAAGAGACACTCAGGACCCTGTTTATTTTTTAATTTGTGGAATCTATGTAGTTCTCTGCCGCAAATTAGTCTCTCATTTGTCAGTGTCTTGCAGAGCAAAAGATGTGGTTTTCCCATCAGTCTTGAGCACACTGTGCAATGCCAGCTACCATGCTGCTTTGACACTGAAAATATATTCAAAAATCCAGTCAGCTAGCAGGATTCCAGCGGTGCACATGATTTGATTAGTTATTTAGTAATAGTTTATTTGATAAGACATATGCAAGGTTTTGTACCAATTTCTATATTCAGCCCAAAAGTCATTAAATGCAACAATGTCTGACAATATGTAATGAAGCTATGAAAAGAGAAAAAAAAAACATGTGGGGAAGTAAAGAACATTTTTTTAAAATTATCCATCTTTGGCTGCAGCTTTCATCATAATGTGTTGATGGCTCTGCGGAGACATCATACTATGTGGGGGGCTTTGAGGGGATATCATAGTATGTGAGGGGCTATATGGGAACATCATATTGAGTTGGGAGCTGATGATTAAGATACAAGTGCTGAATAACAGGAGCAGTATGATTTATAAACTGTACAAAAAGAAGCAAATTATATGGTTTTGATTAGTTGCTACTATTAAGAATACAGTGCATAATAGGCCATGCTGTATCATATATTTGCAGTAAAAGTCAACAGACTTCATTAAGAATATCTTGGTGCCAAAATCTCTATCTGTGCATGCGCCGCCTCTGGCGGCCATTTTCCAGGAGGCCACCGCATTGCAACAATGGATGTGAGGGGGCTTCGGGTTTTCACAAAATGTCGGCGAAGCCCCAGGCACCACCGCCAAACCTGTCGCATCAGCCTGGAATGAAAGTCAGAGCATCGCTGGACTGCAGAACACCTCTTGTGACCCCGCTCCACCAGCATTTCCGATATCACCCCCCCCGGTAAGCTGAATTCGGACTGTAAGATGGATCCTCGTTTGATGTATTAATTTTTTTCCCTATTTTCCTTCTGAAAATTTTGGGTGCGTCTTATGGTCCGTTGCGTCTTATAGTCTGAATAATACAGTAAGATCTGTCCTACAAAACAATCATGGCGTCTCATGTGACCCCTTTGGAAAATTAACTGCCCACCCCAGCATTATCCTTGGTCTCCTCCACTTTTCTCTGTATATCACCTCTATTGTACAAACCATTAACAGAATCAGTTTTCAGTTCCATCTCTGTGCTGATGAGACTCAATTATAGGCCATGTTCATACCTTCATTATTTGGTGAGCATTTTACATCAGTAAGTCAAAATTTAGAGTGGAACAATCAGAGTAAAAGTATAATTGATACACGTGCACCACTTCTGTGCTTTTCACCCTCTCGTGGTTTGGGCTTACAAATACAGATGTAAAATACTGACCAAATATTGAACATATGAACATGGCCATGTACTTATTTCCTGACATTGCCTACACGTTAATACCAAATAGCTGTGATTATCTGTCTGCTGTCTCTAACATCATGTCCACTCTCTGTATCTAAGACCTCATTCACACATCAGTGTTTTTTATCAATATTTTATCAGTATTGGCATGCCAAGACCAGGAGTGTCTCCATAACATAGAACAGGAATCAATCTTTCAACTATAGTTTTTCTCTGTAAGTTCTACTCTTGGCTTTGGCATACAAACAGTGATGTGAAATACTGACCAAATACTGATATGTGAATGAGGCCTTATGAATATATTTTTTCAGATCTTTCAGTCATTCATTATATGCAATCAATCACTTTCTTGCTCATGTCACTTGCACCTCAAAAATATCTCTTGAATTCAATCTTTCTTTGCCTTTGACGCTGCTAAAACTCTTACTGTTGCTCAGATTCATTCTCACCTGGACTACTGCAACTTTCTACTAATAGATCTCCCTCTTACTAAACTCTCCCGCTTCCAATCTATTATGAATGCAGCAGCCAGGATCATATTTCTGTCCAACCACTACACTGATGCTGCCAGTCTGTACCAGTCATTGCACTGGTTACCCATTCGCTACAGAGTCCAATATAAACTTAGCACTCCCACTCACAAAGTTCTCCACAGTTCTCCACTGCCCTACGTCTCCTCCCTTATATCTGTCTACTAGCCTAACCATCCTATCCCTTCCTAACGACCTACAGTAGAATAATAGAATCGTAGAGTTGGAAGGGACCTCCTGGGTCATCTGGTCCAACCCCCTGCTCAAAGCAGGATTCGCTAAATCATCCCAGACAGGTATCTGTCCAGTCTCTGTTTGAAGACGTCTATTGGAGGAGACCTCACCACCTCTCGTGGCAGCCTGTTCCACTCATTGATCACTCTAACTGTCAAAAGTTTTTTCTAATATCTAATCTGTGTCTCCTCCCATTCAGTAGAACTAACATTGTGTGTAATCTGAACTTCCCACTGTCGTCTCCAGGACTTCTCTCATGCTGCACCAGTTTTCAAGAATGCATTACCTCATATAATCTGGTTAGATCCCAATATCCATAGTTTCAAGTATAATCTAAGAAAATTTATTTAGAATTGCAGACCACCTCACCTCACTAATATAAATAACTATCCCCTCTTCTCCCTTGCATAAACTCAGTAGCTTTTTATCTGTACTTTTACAGATATTGTCTGGTGACTGGTTCATGCAGCATTTCTTGAATGCCCCTACTTATTATATTGGTGGCTAGACCTTACACGACAATCATTTTAATCTTTTGTGTCCCTCCCTATTTCTTCATAGACTGTAAGCTTGCGAGCAGTGCCCTCACTCTTATCCAGATCGCACAATTACCTTCTGAATTATAAAATGCTGCAACATATGTTGGCACCATAGGAATCCACAGGAATAAAAGTTATGATTAAAGTAGACTGATAGGAGTGTTCAGTCAAATATGAAAAAACAGGATAAAAAAATAGGAGTGTTATAGGCGCTATCTTCCAAAAAAGCTGATCCAGAAGGATGCAAAGTTTACTTTTAGTTTTGTGAAATTTCAAAAAACATATAACGTTGTCTAAAAACATTCAGGATGTCTAGAAACAAAACTTTTTCTCAACCCAGTACTGGGAATTTGTCATGATACAGACTGCAAACCTGATGAAGACCCAGGAACAGGATCGAAAATGTGTTTGTTTTTGGATGTACACTAACCTGATGAGAAGATCTGCAACCTGATGGAAAGTCTAGTACAGTTTCAAAAACACGTTTGTTTTTAGACATACAATATTTTCTTTCAGATAACTCTATACGTTGGTACAACAGGTGAATACTTTGCATCCCTCTGGGCCAGCTTTTTTCCTAAATAATGCCTATAACACTCTCCTTTTTTTCTCTTATTTTTTCCCTTGATTTCCCATGAACAATTAGATGATTTGCTCAGGAGAAACCTCCAACCTTTTGATACACCTCTATGCATAGCTCATAAGAGTAGTGTGCTAAGGTACCTTACTTTGTTTGCTAATAATTTCAAACTATACTAATCTAGAAAGCTCCCTTTCCCTCTTTCTCTTTCATTTATCTTCAGCCTACAGTCAAATATTGAAGCAATCACTATCTTCACTTGTATAGTGCAAAATAGAAAAACTTGACCAGCAGGTCCATCGGAAAGAAGGAAGTGTAAACATGTGCAATCGGTTTTGACTGTATTATATATAAACCAAAGAGTGCAGCAGCCTATTGTCCATTGACGTTAAATACACTTTCTCATGACTGGTGGGCGCACACAAACTTGACAATTTGTGTGTTACGTGCCTCAAGATAACTATAGACTATTTGGCATTAATGCAGTTTAATATATTTTATGCAGTCAATACCTGCATGTGCAGAGTGCTACTGTATTGTTTAGTTAGAATATAATATAGTTAGAGCAGATGCATCTGTTCACACTTGATTGTAAATCTTGGGCAGCCTTAGTTTTTTATTGAACAATAGGAAACTGAGATATCGATTTTTCTGTACAATGCAAAACTATGGGAACTGGATACCACAGCATAGGCATACTACTTGAATCTTGTTTGATGCCTTTTTTTACATGATAATTTATATAATTGATTATGTAACATTTCATAGACGGCTTCACTTTTTTATGTAAAATATGTTAACGTAATACTTTTATATATGTTGTAGACTAAGAACTTGGCACTCTTTGTCTATACTGTATTTGGAGTGGAATCCTACTTGAGCACCCACCCCACAGGAGTGCCAAGCAGCTCTATGTTCACTTTTAATATATGACCATCTATGTTACATGAAAAATAAGTGCTAAATTAGAATTAGATAATTACGACCATTCTAGTAAAATTAATTCCTGCAACGTTCTCTTGTGGGCATTTGTTTTTTGATTACAGCTGACATACTCTGAGCAGAGTGTTAATAATGACGACTGAATTGTCAAATTCTTTACATTTTTCAGACTTCTTGCTTTATTGAACCTCAGTAATAATTTCTTTTGAAAGCAGAAATATAAAGAAGTTATCACAATGAGGAACACTATGGTCAGCCTCTCTCAGCCTGAAACACAATCATACAGACTTAAGCTGCATGGCATATGTAGATAAGGTACTGTTCATTTTACGATTTTCTTTTTAGCAGAAAAATATACTTTTTCTTTATAAAATTTTTTCGATAAACTTTTAAAATGCCACAGGTCTACCAATAAATATATGACACCAAATATTTTGAAGGTAAATCTAGACTTTTTTTAAGAAAAGGTCATGTACGACACATACAAAAAAGTTCAAATTTGATGGCGCACAAAGAAGAGAAATACAGGTCTTTGTTCCTCACCCTTTGTAATTATCACAAAACACCCACATAAACAGAAGCAAGAAGAGTTGAAAACACAGTTGTGAGAATTACTGAAATTTGCAATGTTTTTGACGAGAAGCAAAATCAAGAAGAATTGTGTGTTCTCCTATTTAGCTATTTCTTTGATTAGAAACTCAACTGAATAAAGAAAATGTTTCATTCTTGTCAGAATGGAAAAGTTTCCTTATAAATACCAGATATACAGTACATTAACATTGATTAAGGATTTTGTTCCATTCTTTAAGATTTCTATTTACATCCAATGTGCAAAATGATACAGTGAAGGGAATAATTATTTGATCCTTTGCTGATTTTGTAAGTTTGCCCACTGACAAATACATGAACCATCTATAATTTTAAGGGTAGGTTAATTTTAACTTTGAGAGATAGAATGTCAAAAATAAAATCCAGAAAATCACATTGTATAAATTATATAAATTTATTTGCATTTTGCTGTGAGAAATAAGTATTTGATCACCTACCAAAAATTAAGAGTTCTGGCTCCTACAGACCAGAACTCCTAATCAACTTGTTACCTGCATTAAAGATAGCTGTCTAACATAGGCACCTTTAAAAAAGACTTCTATCCACAGACTCAATTAATCAGTCAGACTGTAACCTCTACCACATGGGCAAAACCAAAGAGCTTTCTAAGGATGTCAGCGACAAGATCACACACCTGCACAAAGCAGGAATGGGCTACAAAACCATAAGTAAGACGCTGAGTGAGAAGGAGAGAACTGTTGGTGCAATAGTAAGAAAATGCAAGAAATACAAATTGACTGTCAATCGACATCGATTTGGGGCACCATGGAAAATTTCACCTTGTGGGCTATCATTGATCATGAGGAAGGTGATAGATCAGCCTAAAACTACACACGTGAATTTGGTAATGATCTCAAGGCACCTGGGAACCCAGTCACCAAGAAAACCATTGCTAGCACATTACGCTGTAAAGGTTTAAAATCCTGCAGTGCCTGCAAAGGTTCCCCTGCTCAAGAAGACACATGTGCAGGCCCATCTGAAGTTTGCCAATGAACACCTGGATGATTCTGTGAATGATTGGGAGAAGGTGCTGTGGTCAGATGAGACAAAAATTGAGCTCTTTGGCATTAAATTAACTCGCCGTGTTTGGAGAAAGATAAATGCTGCCTATGACCCAAAGAACACCTTCCCCACTGTCAAGCATGGAGGTGTTTTGGGGGTGTTTCTCTGCTAAGGGCACAGGACTACTTCTTGGTATCAATGGGAGAATGGATGTCTTAGGCATCTGGTTTCTGTGTCTGCTCTGCAGGAATCCAGAGCCTCACATTCTGCGGTCTCCTGCTGTCTATCTACTGCAGAGATTACTTTGCAGCAGACCGCTCCAGAGACTAAGTTCCTCTGTGCTCCTACTGGGCATGCTCACGAGATGATCTCCCATTGGAGATAGGGATCCATTTGCCCAGGTCCTGCTCCAGATCTCATTGGTCCATCTCGGAGATCTGGAAGGTCCCGCACGGCTATAAAAAGCACGCATGACCGTTCGGCCATGTGCTAGTATAGACTATACTTGCTATGTGTGAATGGTGATGGATGTATGATTCTGGTGACTGACTCATTATGAAACCCCTTCCCTCTGATATTACGCATGTGGATAGGGAATTAGAGTTATAGTCAGCGCCAGTCAGTGGCAAGCCATACGCCACAGTGCATACCACACCGCTACACTAGCGTCCGATAGAGTGATGCCTCACGGCACTGTCGTACAGCGGCAGTAGTTACCGCCGCGCTGCAGTTAGCAGCACTTACTGGCGTCCAAGGTAGCGATGCCGCACGCACGATAAGTCAAGACGGATACCGACCTCTGCCTTGGGCCGTGTCCTGTGACCATATACCTTGTGTGCACGCCAGCTGAGACCTGTGAAGCTAACAGGCTCAACGTTTATGCTTTATTTGTACTAAAGCACCTCTGTGAGTTTAACAGAGTCCGCTCTGCGCATTTCGGGTGACGTTTAACCCGAGCGCAGTATACCGCCATATAGCGAGTCTGCCATTACTCAGCAGCGGTTGTTACACCTACTGCACGGTGGACCCCGGGTGGCGAACGCACTTCCTATTATTTATATTTAGTGCGTTCCGCTGTCCCTAACAGGATGGAGCCACGTACCATAAAATCCTGAGTGACAACCATCTTCCCTTCGCCAGGACATTAAAATGGGTTGTGGCTGGGTCTTCTAGCAAGACAATGACCCAAAACATACAGCCAAGGCAACAAAAGAAGCACATTAAGGTCATGGAGTGGCCTAGCCAGTCTCCAGACCTTAATCCCATTGAAAACTTACGGAGGGAGTTGAAGCTCCGAGTTGCCAAGCGACAGCCTCAAAATCTTAAGGATTTAGAGATGATCTGCAGAGAGGAGTGGACCAAAATTCCTCCTTACATGTGCGCAAACCTCATCATCAACTATAAAAAGCGTCTGACTGCTGTGCTTGCCAACAAGGGTTTTGCCACCAAGTATTAAGTCTTGTTTGCCTGAAGGATCAAATACTTATTTCTCACTGCAAAATGAAAATAAATTTATATAATTTATACAATGTGATTTTCTGGATTTTATTTTTGATATTCTATATCTCAATGTTAAAATTAACCTACCCTTAAAATTATAGACTGTTTATGTCTTTGTCAGTGGGCAAGCTTACAAAATCAGCTAGGGTTCAAATAATTATTTCCTTCACTGTAAATGTCCAAGCTTGCACAAACGTGTAATCATTCAGATTTAATCCATGAATAACCAATTTTACAAAGCTAAAATGTTTAATTATCTTCATTCTAACTCTAAATGCTATTGAACACAAAAGGTGGGTTTACATTATTTGATTTTGATAAGCTCTGATCACGTCTAATAAGAATTGTAGAGCGTTAATCACTGAAAGTAATCAGTTTTAAAAAGTGCCTTCAGACACACTAAAAATGTAACTGTAATAAATGAAATGTATTGCGAATTTTCACAAAGACGTGTCCAAAGATTGTAAAAGAGAGGCACTTTTGATTTGATCAAATTCTGTTTGGACAGAACTTCATCTACTGATCATTTAAGCGAATCTGCCCAAAATTAATTTTAGGAGATTCTCTCAAACTTGAAAATAACACATTGTAAGAACTTTAATGTTCTTACTTTTCATCACATTTTTGTTGGTGGCTGGACAGAGAACTAACTTAAACAGTGTTGACCTACTCCAGTACTCAAGACTAAAGCCACCAACAGATCATGTATTCAGGATTTTTATAGTATTGCACTAAGTGATGGAATTATCACCCTGTCAATACTAATGACATCTTGAAACTGTGATCTGTTGATGACTATTGAGGACTGGAGTTGGGTAACACTGGACTATAGTCTCATGGAGCCTTGATGCAAAAGTTTGGCATGACTGACTTCCTAACCACAAGTATAGGACTGAAGTTAACATTGTAGTGGTGTGGTTTTATCAGAGTGGCATATAATGTTTGGCCATGGAGGGTCCTTGGTTAACATCTAACTATAGGTACCTACTCCCTTATTTGTATGCATACACCTACCATAGGTATCTGTTTTATTGCCCTATTCTCACTCACAGTTCAATAAATAACTCTGTAAGCTTCATGTGTGGAGGTTTTTAGTATTTTTGCACCACCTTGTGGTTTCCCACTTTTTAAAATGCTTAGGCTGTATATGTAATATAAATTTTCAGCATTTAATGAAAATTTATACGTTTGTAGCTGTTGATTCTATAGTACATTTTTTCATTATATGGTACCAAATATGTGTATATCTGATTTTTTTTATTGTTTTATTTTGAATGGGGTGAAAGGGGGTGATTAGAACCTTTATTTATTTTCTTTTTACATTTTTAAACCCTTTTTTTTATTTTTTTTATTTTGGCATGCTTCAATAGTATCCATGGGAGACTAGAAGCTGCCATAACCCGATCGCCCCTACTACATACAGGCGATGATCAGATCACCTGTATATAGCAGAATTGCTGACTTTCTATGAGCGCCGACCACCAGGCGGCGCTTATAGCAATCCAGCAGTGACAACCATAGAAGTCTACTGGAGACCTCTAGTTGTCATGCCAATCTATCATTGAGCTGCAATCATTCACGTGACAGTGTCACCAGTGGGCGTTATTTCCGGCGCGCTTGCCAGAAGCGCGAGTTAACAGTCGCGAGTGGATTGCAATTCCACCCGCGGCTGTGAGAGGCACATGTCAGATGTTCAAAACAGCTGACATGTGCTAGAAAAGATGTGGGCTCAGCGCCGGAGCCCACATCAAAGGGAGGGTGTCCAACATTGGCGCATTATTACACCCGATGTCGAAAATGGTTAAAAAACTTTAACAAGCCTGACAAGGATAACAGTCAAACAAGATAACCTAGACATGTGTTTAAGGGTGTTTCAGTGGAAAGCAAGAGATTTGATCATTCCGTATAAGAGGCCTCTATATGGGGTCTATGTGGTAATGTCTTTCCTTGTGGGGGCTTATATGCCTGAGGCAATTTGCATATTTATTTTCCAAAAAGAGCATTGACTGGGCTATATGTATTCTCACACCGATATTTCAAGCATGTCACGATCTACAAGTAGCATCTTAGGCCTCAGTCAGAAGCGTATCATACAGCCAAAGCAGATCTTATGTTTTGCGCAGAAAAGGGACAAACATCCTGAAATAAGTGTCTGCCAATAGAGTATCTTGTTTGGCTTTTATTGCAAGTCATGGGGCAAGGCTCATTAAAGGATCCATATTGACTTTTAGGATTGCTACTTCCAAAAGGTGGCGCTATAGTTCAAGCTCTCTTCCACCTATAATCCTGTTGCTGGACATCACTGAAGAATGGAAATTTTAAGTTCATATACTGCAATATTAAAGTATTGCAGTGCATTGTACAAACTACAGCTTGTATTGCAAAAAATAATGCTCTTTGTAAGTTTTATTCTTTTAAATTTAAAGAAATATTAATTATTACATAAATTTGGTATTATCACATTCATTCTCACCTTTAGAACAATTTTAACGTGTAACTTTACCATAAAATGGATGTATGAATTGCTGTTTTTTTTGCTTTTCAGTTCCACACCTTTTTTAAATCTCTTTGCATTTTGTAGTACATATTATGGCAAAATAAATAATGTTATACCAAACTATAACTTGTCTCAAGCCCTTATACAGCTATGCCAATTGAAAAATAAAAAAAGTTATAGCTCCTGAAAGGCAAGGAGTAAAAATGGTAATGAAAAGACAAAAATATACCTGCATTTCAAAGGAATTAATAAGGTAATACGTAGAAAATAATAAATAAAATAATTATACTCACCACACTACTTACCTCTTCATCCCCTCCGCTCCTTCTGCAACCTGATTGCTTCTTGTCATATTTTCTCAACCCTGCCACTTCCGTTGAAATCCCTGGGCCTCTCACACTGAGCCAGGAATATTGGCTGTGATGAGGCCCAAGTGGGTTATGCACAAGCGCGCTTTAGGTCATACAGTAGGGTCATAATGCCACAACTTTGCTTTCACATGTACAGAACTATCCTGGACCTCACCAGAAATGGAAGACCCAACTGACTGAGAGAGGCCCAGGAATTTCAATGTGACTGGCAGGGATTGGAAGAGGTGAGCAGTAAGGTGAGTAAAAGGATTTTTTAAACTTAAGTTTTAACCTTTTGATTATCCCATGCGGCTCATTAAAATGGCAGCCAGCGACAGCCACTTCACTGTATTTGTATGGAAGTGAAAAACAAAAAATCAGCAGAGTTGAATTTAATTTCACGTTAATTTATTCTCTCATCTCTACAAATAACTTTTGTATGGATAGAACACCATTAAAACTAGGCATATCTTGGGGCCTGGGCAGATTCATTACATGTCAGGTCATTGTCTCAGCAAATAGGAGCTGTTCTTCATTGTGTGACCTGTGGCGGTGTGACCGTGTCCAGATCAGGTTCCCGTAGTGCCAGGGGTTCCATGAGTGTCAGAGAGGATCTGATCAGACATTAAACTAAAAGTGATTTCTGACCCTCTTCTAGTTTGCAACCATTCATAAACTTCATTTTAGTAGGTGCTCTGTGCAGTGAATTAACTGTAGTAAGGCTAAATTCACATCATATTTAGGTTTCTTCCCAAAAAGGTGTAGAGTCGGTGGTGGGCCGAACTGGGGGGGTGGTCCCTCTTTCACTACCGCGCAGAGATATAAACAGAGACACGATGAGGCAGATTCTGGGTGCAACAGGTCCAAGTTTATTGTTCACCGTCCGACTGACGGCCCTCGCAGCACACCGCGATATCTCTCTCTCAGCCCTCCGTGTCCAGGGCCGCTTCAACACCGTACGTTACACTAGGGACGTATTTATACGTACCGTCCCTTCTCACACTGTGACAATCCTGACAGCTCAGTCACTGTGGCCGCCTTAGGCCCATACACCATCAGCACTTTACTGGCCAGTTTCGTCCTTACACATACGGTGTCCTTCACCCAGAGCCTCGTCTCTGCTGCGGTCCTTTCCTGTCAGGACCACCCCCCTGACGTTCTTTCTCCCCAGTCCCCTTGGTCGGATTCTCCTCAGAGCGCACAGACTGGCGCAGTCATCCTGTCACCTGAGCTCCCCCTGGGGACTGGAACTTTCTGGAACCCTCCCTCAGTATTTATAACTCTCCCGGTTCCTTGAAACTGTCACTCTAACTGTCACTCCCCCCCATGACCAACGGTTTCTAAAGCCCTAAGCTGATGTCACGTCCTTTGCTCACACTCCACCCTGCCATCTAATGGTCATCCCAAGGTACTGCACGTCACCTACACTTTCCTAGCTGCTTCCTACTATATTACTGACACCTACCTAAACTGTGCAAACCTATCTTTCTCCATTCTGACACGTCCGTCCGTCAGGTCACCTTCCCTACACTCCCCCTTCCTTTGTCCATTGTCGTCCTCGACAATCGTCAACCCTGCCTTCGTCGTTCTGAAGCTACACCTACATCCTGTTGTCGGACCAGCTGTTGAGCCACACCCACTATCTGCGGGGGCCGAACCATACTGGGAGCACTATGCTCTGAGCAGCCTACCGCTACTCACCAGCGCGCACGCCACATGACAACGTCTTTCAAATTGGGCTAGGTACACCCATATTCTCTCTATGGCGTGTACCTTCCCCTACTCTCCCCTACTGTCACCTTCCACTATTCAGTACGCCATGATCGAGGTCTCTTACCTTCCAGATCATTACCAGCGCCCGCCTTCCTCCTTCAGGGGTGTCCGTGGTGTTGGGGACCTGACCTAGGACGGCTGTCTTCCTCATGTCTTCCAACTCATTTTCCTTTCTTTCAATAACATGTCATGGTTGGCGTCCCGGTCTCCCAGACCTCCTCAACTCTTAGATCCCTACCGGATCTCACACTTTCCTTTGGTCCCGCAGACCTTCCCATACCCGGACCTGTTGCATTTTACTTGTGCATATTGTACACCAAAACAACTTTACAATATCACAAGTACCCATATTTATATTATTTTTTTTTCATTTTCTCTTGCTTTTAAAACCAAAATATAACATAACGTTGCATGTCTTCTTTCCTCCTCCCCCCTTCCTTGGACCTGGACACTCCTCCGCTTTCCGTATCCCCGTTCTGTCAGGTAAACATATTTTCGTATATAAAGAACATAGAAAGAAGAAAGAGAGAGAGAGAAAATAGTTGCATCAGTTAAACAACAAAACTTTTTTTCTAAATGCAACTGTCCTTATAATCTGCACAACGGTGCATCGAACTCCTGACAGTCTATACCACTCTCAATGGACAGAGGTGAGGGCTCCACAGTCGTGGAGCCCCCAGGGATACTGAGGGTGTCCATTCAAGTCCTCTTCTTTTCCATGACGGCCTCTCCTTGAGTGTGGAGCAGGTTCCACACTTCCTGCTCCCGGGCCTTTTTCTTCCTGATCACCTCCGCTTCCCACACGGAGGGAACAGCACGGGCCCTGGAGTCCGGTGGGCGGGACTCCGCTGAAAAAGACCGCAAGACAGAAACGGCCAAAGATTTCTGCGGCCCAGCAGCTGCTGGGGTCAGGTGGCAAATGGGGACAACCGGGTCTTCGGGGGCTGGAATCACAGGGCCCGCTAAGTCGGCCGCAGCCGACTCCAGCAGCGGCATAACCGCGGCCTCAGGACAGGCCGCATCCACTACTTCCAACGGAGCCGGAGTAACGGCCGATTTCAACGATGCAGCTGCTATTAGCAGGGAAAGCACAGACTCCGGGCGGGGTAGTTCGGGGACATGAGCGGGGTCCTCACTCAGCTCCGCATACACCACGGGGCCCATGGTAACTAGACCTTCCGGTGCGCAGGGGGCCGCGTGCTGTAGCAGAATGGTAGTGGCCGCTTGCGGAGGCACTGGTAGGGCCGGGGGTACTCTCACCTTCCCCGGCGCTGCGGCCTCCGTCCCATCATCACGCGGTTTCCCCCGCAGCCTCCGTTCCTTGCTACACTGTCCTGCGGGCCTTCCCTCCGGACACGGGGGCTCCACTGAGAAGTCCTCTGCTGGTATTGGTGGCAGCCATTCTCGCTGACTCCCCTCAGGCTCCGCTCCCCGGCTCAGCATCCCGCTGCCTGCCCGTAAATCTGAAGATGACTTCTGGTGCAGCTCCATCTCTCGCCGCCATTGCCACTCTAGGCGGCCAATGCCCCGACACCCGCAGCATCTCATACCGTCCGTTGGGCAGCACTCGAATGGCGTCAGACAGCCGCAGCCAAGTTTTTCTTCTGTGCCACTCCTCCTGCTGGGTGGGGCGTTGGCAGACCTTTCCACCCATCTGCCAGGGTCCAATATATGGAAACGTCGGTCTCCGGGCATATATTGCTTCCTTTTGGGGTACGTTGGAGGGGGTCCCAGTCCATTCTGAACAACTGCAAACACCCGGACCTCTCCTCTGCGCTGAAGTAATACCGCCATCTTGGGCAGAATCAGCTACTGCCTTGGATCCTCTGCAAGCAACACAGATCCGACACAGCGTCCCAATTTGTAATCCACAGGTCAGTAATTGGTAGTCCACAGGTGTTTATAATCCGAAATAGAGCAGTCCAAGTTTTCCTCAGTCCTTCAGTTGCAGGCCTGCTGCAGAAGATAGCGTATTAGCGGCGGCGATCCTGCCGACTACGCCAAATGTAGAGTCGGTGGTGTGCCGAGCTGGGGGGGTGGTCCCTCTTTCACTACCGCGCAGAGATATAAACAGAGACACGATGAGGCAGATTCTGGGTGCAACAGGTCCAAGTTTATTGTTCACCGTCCGACTGACGGCCCTCGCAGCACACCGCGATATCTCTCTCTCAGCCCTCCGTGTCCAGGGCCGCTTCAACACCGTACGTTACACTAGGGACGTATTTATACGTACCGTCCCTTCTCACACTGTGACAATCCTGACAGCTCAGTCACTGTGGCCGCCTTAGGCCCGTACACCATCAGCACTTTACTGGCCAGTTTCGTCGTTACACATACGGTGTCCTTCACCCAGAGCCTCGTCTCTGCTGCGGTCCTTTCCTGTCAGGACCACCCCCCCTGACGTTCTTTCTCCCCAGTCCCCTTGGTCGGATTCTCCTCAGAGCGCACAGACTGGCGCAGTCATCCTGTCACCTGAGCTCCCCCTGGGGACTGGAACTTTCTGGAACCCTCCCTCAGTATTTATAACTCTCCCGGTTCCTTGAAACTGTCACTCTAACTGTCACTCCACCTCCCCATGACCAACGGTTTCTAAAGCCCTAAGCTGATGTCACGTCCTTTGCTCACACTCCACCCTGCCATCTAATGGTCATCCCAAGGTACTGCACGTCACCTACACTTTCCTAGCTGTTTCCCACTATATTACTGACACCTACCTAAACTGTGCAAACCTATCTTTCTCCATTCTGACACGTCCGTCCGTACGTCAGGTCACCTTCCCTACAAAGGGAATAAAATGTAAAAAAAAAATCACAGAAAAACGGCAGCCTCACTGAGCAACAGCAGGTTACAATACTATTCAACGTATTTACCAGATGCATGCATTAAATGGGTTTTCCACAATAACAAATTGTGCGACTACTCATTTATGTCATCAATCCATTAGGCTCAGTGATGGCAGCAATGATCACATGTCATTATAGCACTTTAGCCATGTAGCAATGTAAGCAGAGACTGGCAGGGATCATGAGAGCCTCTGGTCTTTAAGGATTTAACAGTTGGGTTTGCTTGTTTTGATATTTTAGTATATGCAGATTGTACTTTTTTACCTTTTTTACCTTTTGTCTTGGCTCAAGACATCTTGAGATACAAGGCACTGATATCTAGCTTTGGAAAACATAATTTCACAATGCTCATGAGCACAGATGAGTGAATCTATTGAAATTTGTGTTGGGAAGAGTTGTTTAGTTGGGCTTGCAGGTTTGATTTGGTTCAAATAAATATTGTCCAAGTTGAAAATCCCTCGATTCTCAATAAAACATTGTTATGCTCTGATGTATCTTCAGATCCCAGGAAAGGGAGGGGTTAAAATAATAAAAAAACTATACTTTGCCATCCTAAGCCTGCCCCTCACCTAACCTGCCACCTCATTGACACATGTTGTGCCCGTACATAACCAAATAACACGTAGTCAGTTATGAAAGATCCAAAGATTGAGGGGAACTAGCAGAGTTTAGGAAGCAGGACAGGTGAGTGGCAGAGCTAGGACAGGTGAGAATAATCTTTTATTCATTTTTAACCTTGCCAATGGAATTTCCAAAATGTCAGATTTTCCAGAATTCAAGCTTTTTGGGAAATTTTAATCAATTTGATTAGTTATGAATGTATTTTTTCTTCTTAACTCTTGAGATTCATGTCTGGCCACCCAGGTGTTGAGAATCAGATAGCTGCCTGTCGAGAGTTTTCTTAGCATGTTGTTTAATTTATTCAATTTATATTGTGAACATTTGATATTAATTGCAGAGTATGCCAAATATCCCCATCCTATTTGTAAAGTGTGGTTGGTTTCATAGAAAATGAGGCAAAGAAATAATATCTGTATTGTTTTTGCTACTGGCTTTCTACTAAAAATAGTTGTTCCCTTAAAGACAAATATTAACTATCATGTAACAGCATCTTAAATTTGAAGAATTTACTACAATCTATGTCATCTGTCAGAGAAATATTCCAGTCTTGCCTAAAGGGAACTTAACATGGTAAAAAATCGCAGCATGTTATCGAGCTGGAGAAGCTGATCAAATATTGATAAACAGTTTAGCCATACCATATTCAGCAAAACTTGAAATATATTGATTAGATTCCTATTTCCAGTGGTCTTTCTACTCAGAGATTGACAGCTATAGATTGAAATTGCAGTCATTAATTAAATGACCATCCCCTGGACTCCTAAGCAGAGATCTGGAAAAAACAAGTTATTCTTTAATCTGCTCTATTCCTATTGCTGAATATTCAGCATACCAGGTTTGCTTCCAACATTTTCCTCTGAGAATAGCTAGAATCAACAGATTTCCCATAAAGTACAAAAAAAGTATGCTGAAGCATACTCATGAATTGGTTGTAAAACAGGCATTCTTTTGATATCTATTGGTTGGCTGGGGAGGTTGGCTGGGGACATATGAAAAAAAACTACTGTAAGGCTACACAACTACCTCTATACTAAAATAATTACTCTTTGTTACAAATTGATCAACCCCTTAATGACCGAGACAATTTTGACCTTAATGACCAAGCAAAATTTTACAATTCTGACCACTGTCACTATATGTGATTATAATTCTGGAATGCTTCAATGCATCCCAGTGGTTCTAATTTTTGTGAAATATTGTATTTGATGATAGTGGTTAAATTTCTTCAATATGACTTGCATTTATTTGTGAAAAAAATTGAAATTTGGCAAAAACTTTGAAAATTTTGCTATTTTCAAACTTTTGATTTTTATTAGTGATGGGCGAGTATGTTACTCGAGATTTCCGAGCATGCTAGGGTGTTCTCCAAGTAGTTTGGGCGTGCTCGGAGATTTAGTTTGTGCCACTGCAGCTGCATGATTTGCGGCTGCTAAACAGTCTGAATACATGTGGGGATTGCCTGTTTGTTAGGAATCCCCACATGTATTTAGGCTGTCTAGAAGCCACAAATCATGCAGCTGCGGCGACACCATCTAAATCTCCGAGCACAGCACGCCCAAACTACTCGGAGAACACCCGAGAACTGGACACAATATTTCAGATGAGGGCTAACCAAGGAGGAGTAGAGGGGAATAATTACTTCACATGATGTAGACTCTATGCTTCTCTTTATACATCCTAGAACTATGTTTGCATTTTTTTGCTGCTGCATCACACTGTTGACTCATGTGCAGTCTGTGATCTATTATTATACCCAAGTCTTTTTCACATGTGCTGTTGCTTAGTTCTGTTCTTCACATTCTATAGATGTAATTTTTGTTTTTCTTGCCCAGATGTAGAATCTTGCATTTCTCCCTGCTAAATACCATTCTATTAGTTGCCCCCCATTGTTCCAGCTTATCTTGATTCTTCTGAATTCTTTATCTGTATTCTCTATTGTTAGCTAACCCTCCTAGATTTGCATCATCTGCAAATTTGATTAGTTTACTTTTTGTTCCCTTATCTAGATGATCACTTATAAAAATGTTGAACAACACTGGGGCCAGGACAGAGCCTTTTGGTACCCTACTTGAAACACTTTCCCAATTGGATGTGCAACCATTTATTACCACTCTCGGACTACGATCACTGAGCCAGTTATGAATCCACCTAATCATAGCCTTGTCAATTCCATACTTGGCTGTTTTTTCAATAAGGATAGTTTGAGTTACCTTATCAAATGCTTTGCTGAAGATGAGATATGCTATATCTACCGCATTTCCCTGATCCACCCAGTCAGTAAACTGTCCAGGTACGTAATTTTTGTTCAGCAGATAACCACCATGGTTACTTACCGGTAGCCGTTTTTTATGACAGCACACCTGAGAGAGGGATCCGCCCCACCAGGGCAGGAACCTACTGAGACATAAGGAGCGGCACCTCTCCCCCACTTCAGTTGGGTTACAGAGCATTGAGAGGACTTCTCGATTAGTTACATGTTTAATCCAACACCACATCACTCAAAAGCATCCTACTAACTGTGCACACCCATACTGTGAAAAAGGGGGGGAATATATGGGTGCTGTCATGGGTTCTGGAAAAACCGGCTACTGGTAAGTAACCATGGTGGTTTTCCCTTCACCCATGACAGCACACCTGAGAGATTTTTGGAGACTTTGAAACACCTTAGGGAGGGACCACCACTTGCAGCACCCTTCTACCAAAGGTTAGGTCAGCAGAGAAGGATAGATTTAATCTATAGTGCTTAAACAAGGTGGAAGGTGAGGCCCAGGTAGCGGCCTTACAAATCTGTTCAATTGATACCTCTGCCTTTTCAGCCCAGGAGGTCGCCACGGCTCTGGTGGAATGAGCCTTGATGCTGTCAGGAATCGGGATACCACTAGCTGAGTAGGCTACACTAATGGCCTCCCTAATCCATCTAACAATAGTCCCTTTCGAAACCCCTTAGCCTTTCCTGGCACCCTGAAAAGCTACAAATAGGGACTGGGACCTCCTCCACTGGCTAGAGACAGATATGTATTCTAATAGAGCTCTCTTAACATCCAAACTATGGAATTTTTCCTCCACCAAATTTTTTGGATTCTCGCAGAAGGATGGGAGGACAATCTCCTGACCCCGATGGAAATCTGATGCTGCCTTAGGCAGATAAGCGGGGTCTGTTCTTAACACCACCCTATCCTGAAAAATTTGTGTATAAGGTGGATTTACCGAGAGAGCCTGTAAGTCGCTTATTCTGCGGACTGACGTAAGGGCCACTAAAATGATCGTCTTTAGGGTCAGAAACTTTAGGGGTAGCTGGTGTAACGGCTCATACGGTTCCTTTGTATGGGCTTCTAGCACTAGGTTTAAATCCCAGGGGGCTATTCTGGGTATTGGGATAGGTCTAGCTCTATGGCAGGATTTAATGAATCTGGCTACCCATCTATTTGATGCCAATTTGCAGTTGTAGAGTGCCCCTAGTGCAGATACCTGAACGTTAAGCTGTCTCCTCTGTTCCGTCGGGAACCTGGGGAAGCCTTTTTTCCTATCGCTTGCTTTCTCCAGGATATCGTCCAAGTTCTTGCCGAACAAGAACCGACCATCGCAGGGGAGAGATCACAATTTAGCTTTAGACTGTAGGTCACCCGGGCAGCCCTTAAGCCATAACGCGTGTCTGGCAGCATTTGATAGTCCCGCTGCCCTAGCTGTCAACCTCAAAGAGTCCGCCGAGGTATCTGCCAAAAAAGCTGCTGCCCCGTGCAAGAGATACATATCTGCTAAAATTTTCTCTCTTGGGACCTTTGATGCCAGCTTCTCTTCTAACTGCTGCAGCCAGATCATGAGGGAGCGTGCCGTGCAGGTGCCTGCTATCGCCGGCTTTAGTCCTCCTGCTGTTGCTTCCCACTCGTGCCTCAAATATGAGTCCGCCTTTTTGTCCAGTTGGTCTCTAAGAACCCCTGAGTCTTCCAAGGCCAGGGCTGACTTTTTGGAAGACCTGGATACTGCTGCATCTATTTTTGGGACTTTGTCCCATATCTTCGGATCCTTGTGCTCAAAGGGGTATCGTCTCTTTGAGGTGGACGGAAGGGCCCCAGATTTTTCGGGTTTCCTCCACTCTCTCCCAATAAGCGCCTGGATCTTCGCGTTCACTGGAAAGGTTTGTTTTTTCCCCTCTTGAAGCCCCCCAAACATGACATCCTCTAGGGTTTTAGCCGCCCTTTCTTCCTGTAAGCCCATTGTGGTTCTAATGGCCTTTAGGAGAGCATCTGTGTCTTCTACAGGGAAACATGGCTTACCCCCCATGTCACTGTCTGAGGAGTCTGAGGAGGATGCCTGTTCCGCCTGAGATGAGGCTGATGAGGAATCTGATGGAGAACTAGGGGGATTCTTCCTACTTTTCTTCCCTTTTTTCAATAGGGTCTTAATTGAACCCTCCATTTCTGACCTGAGGGCAGATATCAAATTGGCTGCGAAATTAGGCGCTCCCTCCGCCATGGTCCGCTGAATGCAAGAGGCATAGAGATCTTTCTGCCAGTCTCTTGCTAGGGGAGTTTTACATATAGCACAGTCCCTATGGTTCTTCTTGCTTCCTGCTTTTTTGGGCCTTTCCTACAGGGTAAAGCATACAACAGAGAATCCCTACTAACATAAATGCTAGCATTCACGAAGATCACTCACCACTAGTGTTGAGCTTTCCGATACCGCAAGTATCGGGTATCGGCTGATATTTGCCGTATCGGAATTCCGATACCGAGTACCGATACTTTTTTCGTATCGGATACCGGAATCGGAAGTCCAAAATGCAATGAGCCACTTTTGTGGCTCTGATTGGCTGCCGAAATGACGCCATCATGATGCGCTGTCTGTGCGCATCATGATGCGCCGTCAGTTCGGGCCTTCAGGGGGGCTGTGCCGACTGTCCGGGGGTCTGTACCGGCCTGCCGGTGGTCTGTGCAGGCTCCGGTGGTCTGTGCCGGCCTGTCGGGGGGCTGTGCCGGCCTGCCGGTGGTCTGTGCAGGCTCCGGTGGTCTGTGCCGGCCTGCCGGGGGGCTGTGCCGGCCTGCCGGTGGTCTGTGCAGGCTCCGGGGGTCTGTGTCGGCCTGCCGGTGGTCTGTGCAGGCTCCAATGGTCTGTGCCGGCCTGCCGGGGGGCTGTGCCGTCCTGCAGGTGGTCTGTGCAGGCTCCGGTGGTCTGTGCCGGCCTGCCGGGGGGCTGTGCCGGCCTGCCGGTGGTCTGTGCAGGCTCCGGGGGTCTGTGCAGGCATCGTCCGATGGGACTACAAGTAGTAGTCCCATCATCCGGCTAATGTGTTGAATGTAAAAAAAAAAAAAAAAAAAAAAAAAAAAAATTTACATGCTACATACATGCTACATACATGCTACATACATACAACATGCATACTGTAAAATGCACCACTGTAAAAAAAAGTCCCTAGTCTCACTTTATGCCATTGCTGCGTGGGAATTTCCCACGCCGCAATGGCATAAAGTGAGACTAGGGACTTTTTTTTTTAAAGTGGTGGAGGAATACAGTGCGGAAGGATACCTACCTTCCGTCATTGTATTCCTGGAGCTGGTAGAGAATGATAGCATCAGCTGATGCTGCTGTTCTCCATGCAAGATGGACGTGGGACCCTCGTGGACTTCTGCGGATCGGGGTAAGTATATTGGTGTTTTTTTATTTTGATATTTATTCCTCAGGCGACAATGGCTTCGGGGATCAAAGTGACAAGTGACGGTGAGTATGTACTCTATGTTATATGTACTGTATGTCTATATGTATGTATTGTATGTAGTATATATGTATGTTGCATGCATGTAGTATATATGCAGTATATATGAAGTATGCATGTTGCATGCATGTGGTATATATGTAGTATGTATGTTGCATGCATGTAGTGTATGTATGTAGTATGTATGTAGCATGTATGTAGCATGTATGTAGTATGTATGTAGTATGCATGTAGTATGTTGCATGTATGTAGCATGTAGTGTGTATGTTGCATGTACAGTGGGGCAAAAAAGTATTTAGTCAGTCAGCAATAGTGCAAGTTCCACCACTTAAAAAGATGAGGGGCGTCTGTAATTTACATCATAGGTAGACCTCAACTATGGGAGACAAACTGAGAAAAAAAAATCCAGAAAATCACATTGTCTGTTTTTTTTTCCTTTTATTTGCATATTATGGTGGAAAATAAGTATTTGGTCAGAAACAAGCAATCAAGATTTCTGGCTCTCACAGACCTGTAACTTCTTCTTTAAGAGTCTCCTCTTTCCTCCACTCATTACCTGTAGTAATGGCACCTGTTTAAACTTGTTATCAGTATAAAAAGACACCTGTGAACACACTCAAACAGTCTGACTCCAAACTCCACTGTGGTGAAGACCAAAGAGCTGTCAAAGGACACCAGAAACAAAATTGTAGCCCTGCACCAGGCTGGGAAGACTGAATCTGCAATAGCCAACCAGCTTGGAGTGAAGAAATCAACTGTGGGAGCAATAATTAGAAAATGGAAGACATACAAGACCACTGATAATCTCCCTCGATCTGGTGCTCCACGCAAAATCCCACCCCGTGGGGTCAGAATGATCACAAGAACGGTGAGCAAAAATCCCAGAACCACGCGGGGGGACCTAGTGAATGAACTGCAGAGAGCTGGGACCAATGTAACAAGGCCTACCATAAGTAACACACTACGCCACCATGGACTCAGATCCTGCAGTGCCAGACGTGTCCCACTGCTTAAGCCTGTACATGTCCGGGCCTGTCTGAAGTTTGCTAGAGAGCATTTGGATGATCCAGAGGAGTTTTGGGAGAATGTCCTATGGTCTGATGAAACCAAACTGGAACTGTTTGGTAGAAACACAACTTGTCGTGTTTGGAGGAAAAAGAATACTGAGTTGCATCCATCAAACACCATACCTACTGTAAAGCATGGTGGTGGAAACATCATGCTTTTGGGCTGTTTCTCTGCAAAGGGGCCAGGACGACTGATCCGGGTACATGAAAGAATGAATGGGGCCATGTATCGTGAGATTTTGAGTGCAAACCTCCTTCCATCAGCAAGGGCATTGATGATGAAACGTGGCTGGGTCTTTCAACATGACAATGATCCAAAGCACACCGCCAGGGCAACGAAGGAGTGGCTTCGTAAGAAGCATTTCAAGGTCCTGGAGTGGCCTTGCCAGTCTCCAGATCTCAACCCTATAGAAAACCTTTGGAGGGAGTTGAAAGTCCGTGTTGCCAAGCGAAAAGCCAAAAACATCACTGCTCTAGAGGAGATCTGCATGGAGGAATGGGCCAACATACCAACAACAGTGTGTGGCAACCTTGTGAAGACTTACAGAAAACGTTTGACCTCTGTCATTGCCAACAAAGGATATATCACAAAGTATTGAGATGAAATTTTGTTTCTGACCAAATACTTATTTTCCACCATAATATGCAAATAAAATGAAAAAAAAACAGACAATGTGATTTTCTGGATTTTTTTTTCTCAGTTTGTCTCCCATAGTTGAGGTCTACCTATGATGTAAATTACAGACGCCTCTCATCTTTTTAAGTGGTGGAATTTGCACTATTGCTGACTGACTAAATACTTTTTTGCCCCACTGTATGTAGCATGTAGTATATATGTAGTATGTATGTTACATGTAGTATATATAGTATATATGTAGTATGCATGTTGCATGCATGTAGTATATATGTTGTATGTATGTTGCATGCATGTAGTATATATGTATTATGTATGTAGTATGTATGTAGCATGTATGTAGTATGCATGTTGCATGTAGTAAATATGTAGTATGCATGTTACATGTAGCATATATAGTATATATATAGTATGCATGTTGCATGCATGTAGTATATATGTTGTATGTATGTTGCATGCATGTAGTATATATGTATTATGTATGTAGTATGTATGTAGCATGTATGTAGTATGTAGCATGCATGTAGTATGTAGCATGTATGTAGTATGTATGTTACATGTAGTATATATTTAGTATGCATGTTGTATGTATGTAGCATGTATGTAGCATGTATGTAGCATGTAAATTTTTTTTTTTTACATTCAACACATTAGCCGGATGATGGGACTACTACTGTCCCATCATTGGCTAATGTGTCAATCACTGTCATGGTAGCAGGCATCGCCCGATGGGACTTGTAGTCCCATCGGACGATGCCTGCACAGACTACCGGAGCCTGCACAGCCCCCCGGCAGGCCGGCACAGCCCCCCGGCAGGCCGGCACAGCCCCCCGGAGCCTGCACAGACCACCGGCAGGCCGGCACAGACCACCGGAGCCTGCACAGACCCCCGGCAGGCCGGCACAGCCCCCCGGCAGGCCGGCACAGACCACCGGAGCCTGCACAGACCCCCCGGCAGGCCGGCACAGACCCCCGACAGGCCGGCACAGACCACCGGAGCCTGCACAGACCCCCCGGCAGGCCGGCACAGCCCCCCGGCAGGCCGGCACAGACCCCCGACAGGCCGGCACAGACCACCGGAGCCTGCACAGACCCCCCGGCAGGCCGGCACAGCCCCCCGGCAGGCCGGCACAGACCACCGGAGCCTGAACAGACCCCCCGGCAGGCCGGCACAGCCCCCCGGCAGGCCGGCACAGACCACCGGAGCCTGCACAGACCCCCCGGCAGGCCGGCACAGCCCCCCGGCAGGCCGGCACAGACCACCGGAGCCTGCACAGACTCCCCGGCAGGCCGGCACAGCCCCCCGAAAGGCCCGTACAGACCCAAGAGAGGCTGTACAAGGCAAAAATAGGGTTTTTCTTATTCCGATACCGGAAGTCCCATAGACTTGAATGGGACTTCCGGTATCGGAATCGGCGATACCCGATATTTTTTTTAGATCGGCCGATAGCATCCGATCCGATACTTTTAAGTATCGGACGGTATTGCTCAACACTACTCACCACCCATAATCAAGGATACTCGGAGGCTGCATTGGAGCACATGACCTGTGCTCTCTGGACCTTGAGGATTCTCCTGATCTGCGGCTGGGGCGGCTGCTACGTGAGTGGCTTCCATGTTTGCCTGAGGGTTGTGAGGGAGGCAGAGACAGCGATCTCTCCTGCTCCAACTCCATCTTCCACCGTCTCCCACGCCGCTGGTCCTTGATTAAATGCAGCCTCTGTCGGTGGTGTCTCCTCCCCTCCCCCCTGCGACCGCCGGCCGACCTCTTCAGAAAAGCCGACCGGCGTCACACCCGGCGCCATGCCACCGTCGCCCTGTGCTGACGTCAGCTGGCGCACCCACAATCCATAGCGCCTCTGACGTCAGCGGCCGGAAGGAGCCAGTGTCTCTCCCCTTCCACGGGGATCGAGATGCGGCATGCGCGAGGGGAGGGCGGTGCGGTGGGGGCTACCCAGAGCCACCAGGATCCCATCTGCGCCCACATGAACCCGGAGCCCAGAGGAACACCGGGGACTGTGCTTCCAGGACCCGACGGCCGGCGCTACAGGTAAGTTACCTGTTCTTCCTGCGCCGGGACGGGCCTGGGTCCCTTTCTTTCTTTTTTTTTTTTTTTCTTTCTTCGACCATGACAGGCACCGCCACAGTGGGATTCCTTCCAGGACAGGAACCTAACTGAAGTGGGGGAGAGGTGCCACCCCTTATGTCTCAGTAGGTTCTTGTCCTGGCCGGGCGGATCCCTCTCTCAGGTGTGCTGTCATGGGTGAAGGGAAAGAATACATTCCTTAGGATATAGTGACATGTTAACAAAATTGCTCATTCAAGTTAATTGGTTTGTGGAAAAAAATGGACAGCATATAGATGCCATGCATGTTGCATCCTAATACAGTGGGGAAAATAAGTATTTGACACATTACTGATTTAGCAAGTTTAAAAATGAAGAGGTCTGTAATTTTTATCATAGGTACACTTCAAATGTGAGAGATATAATCTTAAAAAAATCCACATAATCACAATGAATGATTTTTAATTAAACTGCATTTTATTGCATGAAATAAGAATTTGATAATCTACCATCCTCCTCTCACAGACCTGTTAGTTTTTATTTAAGAAGCCCTCCTACTCTGCACTCATTATGTGTATGAATTGAAGCTGTATAAAAGACACTTGTCCACACTCAATCACACTCTAACCTCTCCACCATGGCGAAGATCAAAAAGCTGTCTAAGGACACCAGGGGCAAAATTTTAGACCTGCACAAGGCTGGGATGAGCTACAGGACAATAGGCAGTCAGGCAGCTTGGTGAGAAGGCAACAACTGTTGGCACAATTATTAGAGAACGGAAACATAAGATTACAGTCAATCTTCCTGGATCTGGGGCTCCATGCAAGATCTCACCTCGTGGGGTAAGGATGATCCTGAGAGGTCAAGAATTATCCCAGGATTACATGGGAAGACCAAGTAATTGACTTGAAGAGAGCTTGAACCACAGTCTCAAACATTATCATTAATAACACAATACACAACCATGAATTAAAATCCTGCAGTGCATGCAAGGTCCATCTGATCACGCCAGCATATGTTCAGGCCTGTTTGAAGTTTGCCAATGACCATCTGGATAATCCAGAGGAGGCATGGGAGAAGTCATGTGGTAAGATGAGACCAACATAGAACTTTTTTGTATTGACTCAAATCACCGTGTTTGGAGGAAGAAGGATGGGTACCAACTATGAAGCATGGTGGGGGAAACATCATACTTTTTAGGGTGCCTTTATGCGTCTTGAAGGGAGGATGGGTGGGGCCATGTATTTTGAGATTTTGGTTATCAACCTCCTTCCCTCATTGAAGATGGGTCGTGACTGGATCTTCCAGCATGAAAATGACCGAAAACACATAGCCAGGGAAACTAAGGATTGGCTTTGCAAGAAGCATTTCAAGGTCTTGGAGTGGCCTAGCTAGTCTACAAACTTTAACCTACTAGAAAATCTTTGGAGGGAGCTGAAACTCAATGTCGCCCAGTGAACCTGAAAGATCTGGAGAAGATCTGTACAGAGGTTTGTGCCAAAATCCCTGCTGCAATATTTGAAAACTTGATCAAGAATTACAGGAAATGTCTGTCCTCTGCAATTGCAAACAAAGGTTTCTGTATCAAATAATAAGTTCTGTTTTTCTATTGTATCAAATACTTATTTCATGCAATAAAATACTAATTAATTATGCAAAAATCATACAATATGATTTTCTGGATTTTTTTAAAGATTCTGTCTCTCACAGTTGAAGTGTTCCTTTGATAAAAATTACAGATCTCTCCATTCTTTGTAGGTGGAAAAATTTGCTAAATTAGCAATGTATCAAATATTTATTTTCCCCTCTGCACTTTCTGTATTATACTTTTAATGAGTAGGAGCAGCTTATACTCCTTAATTTGTTTTTGCATACAAGAAAAATAGATGCCAAACTGATGGTAAAAATTGAAACTGCGACCGAAAATCAATAAAAATCAAATGAAGAATAATGATCAAAATTGATCCATTTTTCATTTACGATAAAAAAAACTGACGTGTAAATGAGGCCTAATAAGAATTTACAAGTTTCATGTGTTGAACAATGGCAGATTTCCTATATAGTACAAACCAAATACTGCTATAATCTCCAATAGTCTAAAGATGGCTCCTAGATGTTTGCCTCACAGGTTGAAAAAAATATTTGAAATATGTCTCATGCATTTAATTTAGGGTATAATAATAATTCTTATACATGCAAAAAAATCAATTACATTTGTATTGTTTTTAAATTGCAGATATTTTGTGTATCAAACATTCTTAGGTGTAGCTACTTTATATTGGAGATAAATAGTGCAGTGGAGTATGGATATTCTATGGAAGCTTCAAATAGTAGGAGAAAATTGTCAGATCATAGAATCTACAGACTAAATGGATGTGTGTTTTGAAGCTTGTTCTCATGCACATGAAAGTACGTTCAGCCTTTCTAAAGAGGTTATTAAACGACTGGCCAATCGCGGCTTCACATAGCAATTATCCAGTGTAAATGCACCCTTAGATCTCTATACCTTATAGTTCTTGGATTTGAGTTGTTGTCATTCCCTTCTTCTTCTGATCCTGATACCAGGTTGATTTTTCACATCCACAGCTCATCTCTGCAGACTTCCCTCTTCTCATGTCTTCTGCAGCACATCCCAACAGACTTCCCTTAAAAATAATTGTCATTATAGTGTCCTCTGATTAAAAATATCCGCCAGTGCTGTGCTGTAAATAAGTCCTATGCTGCGCCTCTGAATAAGTAAATGCCTATACTATCGCTGTCACAGAACCCTATCTTATGCACTATGACTGTCACACTGTCTTCCCTTATGTACTATGAGGGCCACACTATCAAACCCTTATGTTCTATGAGCGCCACACTGCCATGTTATGAAATAGAACAGCCACATTGTCATCTTATGAATTATATGCACCACATCTTCCTTTGCTATGAATTATAGCCTTCACAATGTTGTCATTTCACGCTCTCTTACACCCAAACTTTCTCCCCCACACTGCTCCCTCCCCATGCTGTGTCCTCTTTTGACACTTCCCTGTCAACACTTCCCCTCTTCACACTGTCCAACATGTTGCCTCACCTTCATACTGTGCTCTTTCTGAACACTTTCTTTCCATGCTGTCCCCCCTTTCATACTGTGCCTCACACTGTATACTGATCCCCTATATTCTGTGCCCTCACAATAGCCCTAATTCTGTATACTCCTCCTCATACTGTACCCTCACTTTGTCAATCACTCTGAATACTGCCTCTCATATTGTGCTCTCCCACTACTATATTCCTCACTCTGTATATTGACAGCCCTAACTGTGTCATCACGCTAACCCCAATCTGTATACTGCCTGCCTATACTGTGCTCATACTCTATTCCTTACTCTATATACTGCCCTCCCATAATGTCTTTTCACACTGTACTTGTCATGGTTAGGACATGGTTAGGACATGGTTAATGTCCTGTTCTCACAGGGTTAACTTTTGCCGGCCTCTCTTTGGATCTGGGAGGGGTATTTATACTCACTCCAAACTAGCATTCTCTGTCAGTTGCACTGCTGTTTTGGTGTGTCTGACCCCTGGTGTGCGTGTACTCTGCGTTGTTTGTTTTGCTTCCAGTGTATGACCTGGCTTGTTCCTTCACTCTATACTCCGTCTCTCGTTTTTGTACTATTGTCTTTTCTGGTTCTGACCTCCTGGCTTGGCTATCGTTACTACATTACAGTTTACCCCTATTGACAGTACTAGAATGAAAGGGTATTGCCAGCCCACTAGAAATTGTTGTTCTAGGATCACTGCCACCGTCCTGGTGTGGTATTATGGAATCTAAGTAGAAATATAGCCTGCTTAACAAAGATGTGATTTTTTTATCTATTCAAACTATTTAAAATGTGAACAAGTCCAATGTATCTCAAGATCATCCACAGAACCCAACACATTTCTTGAGCAATCAAGCACTCTTACGCATGATTACGCCATGAGCAAATGTGCTTCATCACACCAGAAATGCATTGAATTCTAAGGATGATATGTGGATATATTGGAATTATACACACTTTTTAATAATTTTCAATAACTAAGCCGAAAATTGCATCTTTGTCAAGCTAAATGTACTTCTTTTGCTCAAACTATCCTGCACTTTATACACTACCCCACAGTACAGTCTGCCTTCCTGTACTGTGCCTTCACAATATACACTGCCCCCGTACTGTGCCCGCCTACTATATATTGCCCCACATACTGCACCCTCACGCTATTTATTGGCACCTATATTGTGCCCTCATACTATTTACTGCTCTCTACATTGTACCCTCACACTATACACTGCCACCACACTTTTAACCTCCATACTGCGCTCTTACACTATATACCATCCAACATCCTGTGCTTTCACAATACAGTACATATAGCCCCACTACTGATCATTCAAACTATATACAGCCTGAATCCTGTATTCTAACATAATATACTAAATATGATATAATAAATTTCCATACTGCACCCTCACATTATTTACTACCCTAGTATTATACTCTCAGTCTATATACTAATCCACTATGTTATGCCCTCACACTATATACTAGCTCCTCTTAATATGTCCTCAAACTATATACTGCCACCCATACTGTGCCCTCACACTACATATTGCTTCAAAAGTGTGTCCTTCTGGGTCGCCCTCCCAATGGGGGAATGTAAATGGTGGAATGTAGCTAATGGAATAGTTCGTGGCGCCTCCTGTGGTGTTCGGCAAGTAGGATGTTAGGCCGACGCTGCATGCAGATCCTCTGGGGCTGGTGGTGTGTTGCAGCCTAGATGGTGTAGCTCCCCAGAGGTGAAGCTGTAGCCCCAGGGCAGCGTGGATGCAATGAAAAAGGAGAGGTGCAGGCGGTGTGGAGAATGGTACCCAGCTGTAGTGGTGCTGAATGTTTTAGCACACAAATGAATGGAGGACACCGGGGCTTGTAGTTCCAAAGCTTTACTCACAGTCCGTTGTACACACACACAGGTGCCTGCCTCTGGGCCGTGTCCTCCGGGTCAGAGACTCAATCAACCTCCGGGCAAGTTAGGATTCTCCCCTCCAACACTCCACCAACATGTGCCTTTCTGAATGACTCCTCTATAGCGCCTTAAAGTGTGAAGATCTCCTAGTACTGGGTTACACTGGAGTTCCTCCTGACTGATGTTCCCAAGAACTCTACTTGTACGGCAGACAGCTGTACCCTGCTTCGGGGACTCCCTTCTCCTGAGTCCCGGCTCTCTATTCAATTGCTGTTGTGCCCCAAGTCTTAGATGGGAGTAGTGCATTTACAGCCAACTACTCCACCGGTGTCTGCTGCAGAACCATAAGTGTCCATACAACCTCGAGGACCGGTCCCCGGCCTTGCGCTGAGAACCTATAGGCAGGGTTCCTCTTCTAACCCACATCCTCTCTGTTCTCTCTACTCCTTCGTTCCGTACTTGTCTTTCTTTCTTATGGAAGCTTAGGTTTCAGTTCTACGTCTTTCTCCTTCCTTTCCTTTCCCGTGCCAGCTGGCTCAGATCACTGAGGCAGCTGCAGCACTCCTTCCTCCATCCCTTCCTCCAGGGATCCTCACTCCTGTCTGAGTGACTTCCTACCCGACTAACCTTCTGTCAGACTGACCCTGTCATCCTACACTGTCCCACTCTTTTATGTATCTTAACTCCACCCACCTCCCAACACGTCCAGTGTTCCAAGCAGGGAACCACCAAAGGTGCTCTGCTACCCTCTGAGCAAGGACCCGCAATGTGGTTGTGCAGAACTACCCTGTTGTGTTGGGTGCGAGTGTTGGAGTGTGGAAAGGAGTTCCCACCTTACCCGGATGGTTGGGCACTACACCTTAGGAGAAGGTGCAGTACCTCTGTGGCGACAGAGCCTCAGGGGCGCCACACTTCCACTGTCCATCACTTTAAATACTGAACTGCATCCCCCCACCTGGTCTATAGTAATTTTTGGAGAACAGGAGAAGTCCCAGAAGACTGGAGAAGAGCAAATGTTGTTCCTATCTTCAAAAAGGGGAAGAATGTGGACCCAGGCAACTATAGGCCGGTGAGTCTGACTTCTATACCAGGAAAGATCTTTGAACAAATTATTAAACAACATGTATGTCAGTACCTGGATAAGAATGAAGTGATTAAACAGAGTCAGCATAGGTTTGTAACTAATAAGTCATGTCAGACTAACTTAATTTCCTTCTGTGACGGAATCACTGATTGGGTGGATCAAGGAAATGCTGTAGATATAGTATATCTTGACTTCAGCAAAGCATTCGACAAAGTATCTCATACAATCCTTATTGAAAAAATGACTAAGTATGGAATTGACAAAGCAACTGTTAGGTGGATTCATAACTGGCTTAGTGATCGGACCCAAAGAGTGGTCGTAAATGGCTGCACATCCAGTTGGAAGAATGTCTCAAGTGGGGTACCACAGGGCTCTGTCCTGGGCCCTGTATTGTTCAACATCTTTATCAATGATTTAGATGAAGGAATTGAGGGTAAACTGATTAAATTTGCTGATGACACAAAGCTAGGAGGGATAGCTAATACTAGAGAAGAGAGAGAGAGGATTCAAAAAGATATAAATAAACTGGAGAAGTGGGCAGCAACTAACAGAATGGTTTTTAACAGGGAAAAATGCAAAGTACTACATCTGGGCAATAAAAATGAAAAAAGCATATACAGAATGGGAGGAATAGGGCTAAGCAACAGCACATGTGAAAAAGACTTGGGTATACTAATAGATCACAGACTGAATATGAGTCAACAGTGTGATGCAGCAGCAAAAAAGGCAAATGCAATTCTAGGATGTATTAACAGAAGCATACAGTCTAGATCACGTGAAGTCATTATTTCCCTCTACTCCTCTTTGGTCAGACCTCATCTGGAATATTGTGTCCAGTTTTGGGCACCACATTTTAAAAAAGACATCAACAAACTGGAGCAACTTCAGAAAAGAGCGACCAGAATGGTGACCGGTCTGCAAACCCTGTCTTATGAGGAAAGGTTGCAGGATTTGGGAATGTTTAGTTTGCAAAAGAGAAGACTGAGAGGAGACTTAATAGCTGTCTACAAATATCTAAAGGGCTGTCACATTGTAGAAGGATCAACTTTATTCTCATTTGCACAAGGAAAGACTAGAAGCAATGGGATGAAACTGAATGGGAGGAGACACAGATTAGATATTAGAAAAAACTTTTTGACAGTTAGAGTGATCAATGAGTGGAACAGGCTGCCACGAGAAGTGGTGAGTTCTCCTTCAATGGAAGTCTTCAAACAGAGGCTGGACAGACATCTGACTGGGATGATTTAGCGAATCCTGCTTTGAGCAGGGGGTTGGACCAGATGGCCCAGGAGGTCCCTTCCAACTCTACGATTCTATGATTCTATGATTCTATGATACTTGAATCTTTAACACTATGACTGCTTATCTTTTCTTGTCTCCCACGTCTTCTCCTCCTCTGTGGTGCTGTAACAACGCCTGCAGCATGGTAACGTCACCTCATTGCGCTGCAGTGACTTCAGCTCCAAGGTTATTTTTTATAAATATTTCAAAGATGCAAATCCAAATTAATGCTTCACTCCCCTCCCCAAAGATACTGGTTTTGTTATGGGTTTTGGTGGAGGGGAGTGTGATTAAAAAAACATAATTGCTGTGCATTCATACTGTATACTAAGCCCTTATACTGTGCTCTCACACTACTATCTGCATCCATACTGTGAAATCACACTATATAATGCCCCCCATAGTGTGCCTGCACATGATATACTGGCCCCAGCACTGTGCATTCACACTATATTAATCCCCATACTGTGCCCTCACACTATTTACGACCCTCCCATACTGTGCCCTCACACAATTTGTGACCTTCCCATACTATGCCCTCACACTATAAATTAATTCTCTAAAGGCCCCGTTACACATAGCGATCTCGCTAGCGAGATCGCTGCTGAGTCACAAGTTTTGTGACACAACAGCGATCTCACCAGCGAGATCGCAGTGTGTGACAGCGATCAGCGACCGGCCCCCCTGCCGATATCGCTGATCGTTCTTGGAAACCTCTGGACGTTTCTTCCATCGCTGGTCTCCCGCTGGCCAGCACGCATCGCTGCGTGTGACAGGCGGGAGACCAGCAATCAGCTGGCAACTAACGTACACATCGTGTATCCAAGGGATGTGCGTCCATTAGAAACCCGATGTGTACGTTAGTTACCAGCTCCCTGCATCAGCGCGCTGGTAACTAACGTACACTGCGACGCCACGCGCTCGGCGTCGCTGTGCTGATCACTGGTGAAGCTGTCTGTTTGACAGCTCACCAGCGATCATGTAGCGACTCACCAGCGATCCTGACACGTTGATATCGCTGTCGAGATCGCTGGTGAGTGGCTATGTGTGACTCCAGCTTCATACTGTGTCTTCTCGATGTCCCTTTTTCTCAGTTGAACATCCTCATCTCCCACTTCTTCTTTCATTCTTTGGCTCTATGCATGCTTACCTCCTCCTGTCTCCTGCATCTTCTCCTCTGTGGCCCTACAACTTCTCCAGTATGCTCCTTTGACCATGGAAGTGTAAACTAACTTGCATGTTCTATTTTTAACATCATCTTATAGATCCAAATAGAAAATAATGTAAATTTTCAGCTGGCGCCATCTTCTCTCACAACTAATTATGCAAAGCACCGGACCTTTGGTGCCTAGTGCCAAATGAGCACTGTGTATAGGAGCCTTTGTTTGGAAAGCTATGGATTGTTTTGTTGTTAAGGAGCATCAGACATAAGATAGTAAAGAATGAATGCTAGCATTAATGTGGTAGATCCAAATAAAAACATTCCTTTACACTTCGAGACTGTAGAAAAAGTACGATGTTATACTCTTGCTCTGCATATGCATTTTTAAACAATACCTGATAATATTCAAGAGTCCATTCGGTTTGTGCTGTGTTTATTGTAATGGATTGGAAAGTAATTGAGTTTTCGGAGCCTGTGTATGTTTTAGATTAGGGAAGAAATCTATGCATTTAAATGAAGACTGTTGGTGTAGTACAAGAGGTATCCTTTTCTCAAAACTGAAAACTGCTTTTGCTTTAAAATCTGTCTTCTTTTTAAGGTTTTTCTTTAGCAGTTCTGGGAACTCAACCTTTAGAAGTTTCCAAGGAACAAGGAGAACAGCATTAAAAACATTACAAATAGCGGCAACTTTTTCAGCCCCGTAGTAGGCACTTTTGAAAATAAAAGTGTTTTAACCAAACAAAGACTTTTTTTTTAAAAGCCTATTCCAGAATTCACGTCTGGCAGTTATTCTTTCAGCAACTCCACAATAACATGCGGTATTGTCAGAGAACAGTCATGCCTGACATTTGCTCACGCTCTATCAAATTAATAATATTTAATGGGTAATGCCATTCATGTGTTATTGTTTCAAATAGAGGCTTGTAAAATGGAAAATAATTTGTTTTGGTATAATTTTTTTTTTATTTTTTTTTACATAACATTTACAAAACATTTCCCTTTTCATTACTACTTGTGCTGAATGCCAGTTTACAAGCTATGAGCAAACTATATAACAATAATATTAGTATAATCGGTTCTGTTAAGGTGAACTGGTAAAAGAAGATGTTGTTTGGAGTTATGGGTAGTCTAGTTTTAATTGCTCTTCAGAGCAATTCTTCGGGTATGCACACAAAGGTATTTTAAATGGGTTTTCAAATAATGTCTTAAAAATCACTTTAAAAATGTTTGAAAGACTCTTTCTATTCATTTCTATTGTGAAACCACTTTGCTGTTCCTATGTTCAGCGTTTTTTTTTCCATATCAGGTGTTGAAAAATGTTGGGTGGGAAAAAGAAAGTGCATGTCACTTCTTTGAAGTGTTCTAAACTGAACGTTGTCTAGTAACAATGCTGCGAAAATATTTCAGGAAAAAACGCATTCAAAAAGCTTGAAAAACTCTTCAAAACTGCTTCAGGAAATGAATAACTCCTCCAAAAACTCCCCATAGAAAGGGCATGGGCACATTGCGTCCTTTTCAGTCAAGTTCCACCTGGATTCTGCATGAAAAAGCGGCACAAAAAAAAAAGTATATAAAGATAAAATACCCTTATTGATAAAGTGGTAGGAGGCAGTGGCAAGAGGTGTCCGCTCCATTAATAATAAGAGGAGTAAAACAATTAGTATAAAAGCCAAACCCCAAAGTTGTACATAGATGATGTATATCAATTTGAGTATATATCACAGTATATTATGTGCTACAGTGTGTACAACAATTATATCCCAAGTACATACAGGAAGTGCCGTGTCCCACAAGCAATTAGAGAGCTCAGGACTTGAAGGAACAAAAAAGAGGGAGATATATTGATACGTGAGGGTCAGCGTGTAAGTGTTCCTTAAATACAATGAATACTAATTATGTGGAAAGATCAGCCATATTATGCCCCGGATGTTAGAGGCAGTGAAGTTAAATAACTGAATAAAATAGGGTAAAGCACGGTTACTATAAGACCAGGACAGTAATAGAGATAGAGCACAGTTCCTGTGAGACATGGGAAGTAATGAAGATAGAGCACAATTACTATGAGGCCTAGGATATAATGAAGGAAAGGTAAGTTACCTGGGTGGAAGGTGGTTCAGGTGCGGCGTGAGTGAGTGAACAACAATCTTTCCAGCCATATTAGGGCAGCATGGTGGCTCAGAGGTTAGCACTGTAGTCTTGAAACACTGAGTTCTGGGGTTGAAGTCCCATCAAGGCCAACATGTGGGAAGGGTTAGTTCCTCCTTGTGTGTGTGTTCCCTTCCACACTCAAAAATACATTTTGAAAGGTATTTTAGATGCAAATATGATTATTCATTGGTAAATTGCACTCGATTGTTTTGCTCAAATCATCCATTTTCATCGTAGAACATTGGTCCTTTACTGTGAGAGCAGTAATACTATACTAGGTTACTGGATATCAGACATTGATGATTGTATTTATAATAATACTTTTATTTCTACAACAGTTTATAGTTCAGAAATGACATGTACAGATAATATCAAATATTACAGAGTAATATATAATTTACTAGCTGCCAAGAGGAATGAAGCCCCGGCTCGCGAGCTCACAACCTATGAGAGTTACTAAATGGAAAATTGTAA
This sequence comes from Dendrobates tinctorius, assembly GCF_039654945.1. Classification (NCBI taxonomy): domain Eukaryota; kingdom Metazoa; phylum Chordata; class Amphibia; order Anura; family Dendrobatidae; genus Dendrobates; species Dendrobates tinctorius. The sequence goes on from NW_027361830.1 coordinate 10,842,458, forward strand.
AAACCACTTGTCTTGTATGGTCCAATCATCAATATAATAAACTAGATGGTGGCCCGATTCTAACGCATCGGGTATTCTAGAATATGTATGCAATTTATTTTTGAAGATTTAATAATAATGCAATAATGCACCCCCCAATCCTGATATGTATGGTTCTCTCACCCCCAATCCTGATATGTATGGTTCTCTCACCCCCAATCCTGATATGCATGCTACCCCTCAACCACCTATCCTGGTATGCATGGTCCCCTGACCCCCCAATCCTGGAATGCATGGTCCTCTCACCCCCCAATCCTGGTATACATGGTCCTCTCACCTCTCCTGGTATGCATGGTCCTCTTACTCCCCTTTCAGGGTATGCGTGGTCCCCTCACCCCCCTATCCTGGAATGCATGGTCCTCTCACCCCTCTTTCCTGGTATGCATGGTCCTCTTACCCCCCTTTCGGGGTATGCATGGTTCCCTCACCTCTTAATCCTGGTATGCACGGTCCTCTCACCCCCCAATCCTGGTATGCATGGTCCCCTCACCCCCTATCCTGGTATGCATGGTCCCCTCACCCCCCTTTGCTGGTATGCATGGTCCTCTCACTCCCCAATCCTGGTATGTATGCTCACCATCACCCTCCTTTCCTGGTATGCATGGTCCCCTCACCCCCAAATCCTGGTATGCATGGTATCCTCACCTCCCTTTCCTGGTATGCATGGTCTCCTCACCCTCCTATCCTGGTATGCATGGTCCCCTCACCCCCCTTTCCTGATATGCATGGTCCCCTCACCCCCCAATCCTGGTATGCATGGTCCTCATACCCACCTTTCGTGGTATGCATGGTCCCCTCACCCCCAGTCCTGGTATGCATGGTCCTCTCACCCCCAATCCTGGTATGCATGGTCCCCTCACCCCCTATCCTGGTATGCATGGTCTTCTAACCCCCTTTTCTTGGTATGCATGGTCCCCTCACCGCCCTTTGCTAGTATGCATGGCCCTCTCACACCCCAATCCTGGTATGTATGCTCACCATCACCCCCCTTTCCTGATATGCCCATGCCATTCCTCTCACCCCCAATCCTGGTATGCATGGTCCCCTCACCCCCCCTTTCCTGGTATGTATGGTCCCCTCACCCCCCTTTCCTGGTATGCATGGTCCCCTAACCCCCCAATCCTGGTATGCATGGTCCCCTCACCCACCAATCCTGGTATACATGGTCCCCTCACCCCCCTTTCCTGGTATGCATGGTCCCCTCACCCCCCTTTCCTGGTATGTATGGTCCCCTCACCCCCCTTTCCTGGTATGCATGGTCCACTCACCCGCCAATCCTGGTATGCATGGTCCCCTCACCCCCCTTTCCTGGTATGCATGGTCCCCTCACCCCCTTTCCATGTAGCCGTGACCAATCAGCATCGCGGACCTCTGTCCGCGATCAATCAGCAACAAGGCCCTGTAGCCAAGACCAATCACTGCCGCGGCCCTCTAGCATGTAAAAAAAATAATATTAAAAAATAAAAAAAGTTATTCTCACCTTCCGACGGCCTACTGTCTTCTTTTCACGTGCCCGGCCTTGCGTTCCCAGTAATGCTTTGCGGCTTAGACCGCTGATGATGTCGCTCTCGCGAGAGTGACGTCATCAGTGGTCTAAGCCGCAAAGCATTACTGGGAACGCGAGGCCGGGCGCGTGGAAAGAAGACAGGAGGCTGTCGGAAGGTGAGAATAACCTTTTTTTAATTTTAATTCTCTTTTTTACAGATTAAGGCCTGCGCCCGATTGAGCGCTGCGCCCGACTGCGCCTGCCGTTACAAACAATTGCGCCTGTCGCTGATTGGTTGCGGCCTGACGGGGGCCTGGTGGCCGTGACCAATCAGCGACCCGCGATTTCGGTTACAGACAGACATGATAAGACGATTATATATATAGACCAGTTGGTGGCACGATTCTAACGCATCTGGTATTCTAGTCTCTCTCTCTCCTTCCCTGCGCCGCAGATCTCCCGACGGAGGCGTGCGTCGTTCGAATGCGCTGATTGGTTGCGGCCAGCCAGGCGCGACCAATCAGTGCCGCAGGATTTCCGTTACAGACAGACAGAATTAGAAGATTATATAGTAGATAGGGTGTTCAAATCACGCTGCATAAACCAGTCATCTGCATAAAACAGTATAAATACAGATACAGAATGCAATTAAATGCATGGAGGCTGTAAACAGATGCTACGATGGACCAGATTTGGAGGAAAAGGTTGAAAGGGCAAAATAGTTAGTTAAATAAGTGAGGTGAGGTGAGAGGGCATGCTTAAAACTGTGGGTTTTGGGAATTAAATAAATACTCCCATCAAAGTTTCTATCCTCTTAATATATTGCTGTAATCATATAGCAATGTGTACTTATAATTGCTAATTTTGTCTTTCTACTCAGTTAATTCTTCTTTATTTTGCACAATACAGAAAAAGGAAGTATCTTGTCCCTGCATTTATCATTCCCCCCTTCAACTCCTGTCCCAACTGCTCTGGTCCTACACCCCCCTTGCCAGGGTCTTTTGCAGAGACTCATGACTCATACAAGGAAAATTAACCTTCTTTTTGTACATTAAGCTTATAATGATTCAGCTAGTCAATTTTTAATCAAGTGATATCATAGAACTAAGGGAAGAATTAGCTGGGTAGAAACAAAAATGAGCAATTGTAAGTACACAGTGCAATATAATATGATGATTGCAATATATTAATAGGATAACATTTTAATGGGTGTGGACCCATTGCACCACAGGCTGGGCTTACCCTGGAGGGGCGTGACTAAGAGTCTATTATGTCTTCACTTGGGCCTCTGAAAGTGAGGATGGGCTGGGCTGCTAGAAGATACCAGGTACCACTCCAGGGCAGTACGACAGGAATGTAGAAGCTGACTAGAGGGGCAGAGAAATGGGTACAAGGTACAGGAGGGAGAGACAAAACTGTAGTCAGTCTGTCCGTGGTCAGGGAAGGCAGCATGGTTTCACAATACAAAGTCAGAGTCAGGAATGGAGAAGTCAAACTGAGTGGGTAAACAGGTTGGGTCAATAACGGGAGACAGAATATGGAGATAGGCATAAACAGGTGCTAGCGAGCTAGGAAAGAATGTTTGGAAAAGAGCAGGTGGATGAAGCTGCCTAATATATATCCTGCAGGCACAGGATAGGCTAGTGAACATAATCTCTGCAGGACACAGCAGAGTTAAATTGCTAGTGAGACCAGACATGTTCCCATAATGCAAAAAGGTAACCCCATGCTAATGCAGCTTCGATGAGAAATGGTGAAAAAGGCAAACTCAGCAAGACGGCCTGATACAAGGAGAAGCCGATGACCACAGTAAGTAGGGCGGCGCTGAAGAGGTTTCTGAGTTACTGTGGTGGCATCGGGGGTACTTCTTTAATTGAATTGTCCAGGGTAGTGCATTCCAGAGAATTGATGCAGCATGCAAAAAGTCTTGGAGACAGGAGTGTTAGGTTCAGATTATTGAGAATTTTAGTCTTGGGTCATTAACAGAATGAGGGCAAAGTTGAAGGTGAAGATGTATGTTGTGCAGAACTGTGCAGCATTTTGTGGGTCAAAAAGATAGTTTATATTGTATTCTATAGCTAATGGGCAATCAGTGCAATTACTGGCACAGGGTGGAGGCATTGTTGTAGTGGTTGGACAGGAATATGATCCTGTGTGCTGCATTCAGTATGAATTGGAGGGGGGAGAGTTTAGTAGGAGGGAGACCGAGAGTTACAATATTCCAGACGAGAATGAATAAGAACAAAAATAAGCATTTTTGCAGAGTCAAAAGCAAGAAAAGATTAATTTCTAGACATGCTTTTGAGGTTCAGCTGACATGAATGAGTGACTGGATGTAGGGAGTGAGGAAAGATCAAGATAACATTCTGATTTCTATAGATCTATTTATTAAGGAATTATTCCCCTAAAGTGAAGAAAATTAACTTTTGTTTAATGGGTTCTTTTGCCTTCCATTGGAAGAGCATTTTAGGAGAACATGTTTAGCTAAGTGAACTTATTTCTTTTTTTCAAATTTAAAGACTATGGCCCATATTTATTAATCAGTTTAAAGGAAATCTGTCACCTCATTTTTCCCCTATGAGATGCGGCCACAGCCATCAGGGGCTTATCTACAGCATTCTGTAATGCTGTAGATAAGCCCCCGATGTAACCTGAAAGATAAGAAAAGCGAGTTATATTGTGAAGTACAGTATTCAGATGTACTGGACATCTTGTTCTTCAGACTCCATTTTTGTGCTTGCGACGCCATCTTGTTGTTTATGAGTTAAATTTTGTAACTTAACTAGATGAAAGTTCACGGCTGTTATGAAACCAGACTGTTCCAGCTTGTACAAGATATGAGATATGAGATGAGACCCTAAAAGAATGCGCTATTGTTCTATATTCTACGTCACACAGCTGGGGACATATTCCGATTTTCTTGCAATACTATTGGCTTAAATGTATTACGATTCTATTGGTAGCTGTATACTTTGCATAATTAAGTAGAATGCTATGTAATGTGAGATTCAGTAAAGGGGCTCAGTGATCTGCCTCGATCCTCCCGTACAGAGACCCCCGTCTCCGTGTGGTCATTCCCAGTTGCTAGCAACGCCCTGTGAATTAATTTTGAAATCACTGGATCAACCGTGAAGGGTTAATTTAGCCCTACCTCAACAGCTTGGCGCCCAACGTGGGGCCCCCGAATAGGGACGCCTCTGCCCCCGGAGGACAACAAGACAAAGGACCCTCGGAGCGGACACAGGTGTTGGAAAATTGGGACTGATCACCCCCCACAGCCGCGGTAAGTTGGCAGTTATACTGTTCAGATTGACCGTTGGTGTGGTTTTCCTGTGCTTGTTGCTGCAAAGAGGATCTGAGGTTTGTCCCCTGGTGGGGTGATTCATGGGTGGAATCATATAGAGGTGTAGTCCCGTTGGGGGCCCAGTGCTCAAACCGTACCTCATAAGGGACGGACACCCCGGATTGACCAGTGATTGTGACTCTCTTTATAGTCAAAATATCCTGAATTCCTGAATTCACTGTTAGTAATCAGGGTGGTCATGTGATCGAAGATGGGTAGGACGCGTAACTCAGGTATATATAGATATATATATATATAACCAGAGGTGTCCGGAGGGATAGTCTGAGACGCCCTCCTCCTTTCACTGAGTACCACGAATTTTGGGCAATCCCAGAGGGGGATTATTGACCCGGTGGAACAAACTGAGACGGCCGCTCCAGTATTGTGCACAACCAAAGGATATTTAGCCCCAAATGAGAGAATCCGTGGAAGGAAAAGAAGAATTTTGTGGCTTGGCACATGAATTGTGTGACGAAGGTGTTAGGAAGAACAGAGGAAGTGAATTCTGATTGTTTCTGTTACTGCTATGTTGAAGAAGGAAAAATTGTCTATTATTATGGAAAAGACGGATTGTTTGTGGTTCAAGCAAGTGGCTGTGGTGTGAGGAAGTGATTAAAAGAAGGAACTGAGATTAATGATACTAATGTGTCAGGCAGACGAATAGTTAAAAGTGATGATTTGAAAGAAGAGGTCTCCCTGCTAGATGACAATTGTACAAGGAGACCGAGAGTCGCAGCCCCCACCTTTTCTTTGTTAAACGCTCACAGTATCTCTTATGAGCCACCGCTGCCAGCCTCAGTCCCCGCTAAAAAAAAAGAAAAAGAAAAAAAAAAAGTTTTCAGAAGTATTTAACCCGTCTGTTCAGCGTACAGAAAAAAAAAAAAGCAAAAGCAAACAGCAGCCTCCAGTCCCCACCGCAGCTGCGAGTACACAGTGTGCCCTTCAGCCCACACAGCAAACTCTCGCCCCCCCTTCCCCAAGTCTTCAGCTACTGAGAACCTTACTCCTCAGCCCCTCCCTGCTAATTATGGCGCTGTGCCAGACTCGAACATTTTCAGAGATTGTCATTCCCCTGCTATTTTAATCGGAGTAGATGGTAGACCCAATTAATATTCTTTCATAAACCCTATTTCTGTGGGACCTTTTCCCAAGGTTACTGTTCAGTTCGTAATCTCTCCCACATGTCCAGTAAATTTACTAGGGGCAGATTAATTATCACAGTTCCGCTCCAGAATACAATTCCAAGATGATGGCCAAATGATATAGGGAAAATGCCTTTAGAACCAGTAAAAGTGTTTCTAAAACCTGGTGCCTAATCCTCATACTCTTTTGTCCCAAATACCCCAGGATGCTGCTTGGTTTACAGTTATTGATCTTACCAATTCCTTCTTTAGCATTCCGTTACACAATGACTGCCAGTTTCTATTTGCATTCACTTAGCAGGGACGACAGTTAACATGGACAGTTATGTCACAAGGGGCCCAAAACAGTCCCAACAGTTTGCAAAAAAAAAAAAAATATGAGCAGGTGTCTTTGGCCATTTCTGCCACTGTTAGCCTCCTTAAGTATCCGGCAGCACTGAACTGTCGGGTTTCGGCCTCGAGACTTCAGTTCTGCCTTGGTCAAGTGATGTTCTTGGGTCACTGTCTCCTTCAGGGTGCCAGACACCTCGCAGAAGAAAGAAAAATAGCTGTCAGCTCCCTTCCTTTCCCAAAAGATGAAACTGAACTCCAGCGTTTTCTTATGCACTTATTGTCGTCAGTGGATACCGGATGCATCCCGCATAATGCAACCCCTTTACAACGCCTTGAAAGACGGTATAATGAACTATAAGGAAAGATTGCAGTGATGAGGATTACCTCCAATATGACTGTTCCCAATTTCTGATAGAAGAAACAGCTACTCCACCAAATGTCAGTGAGAATCCACTCCCAAATCCCAAACTCGTGTTATACACGGATGGTTCAAGATATGCTGACGAGTTTGGTAGATTCCACTCGGGATATGCTGTTACCACAGAGGACACTGTAGTGCACGCAGCTGCACTCCCGCCCTCACAGTCAGCACAAGAAGCAGAACTCCAGGCTCTGTCTACTGCATGTACTTTGGCCAAGAACAGACGGGCTGATATATACACGGACTCACGGTATGCATTTGGTATTGCTCACGATTTTGGGGCTCTATGGGCCAATCGAGGGTTTATTACTACTGCCGGAACCCCAGTGAAAAATGCTGAAGCTGTAAAAACCCTCCTGGGCTCGATCAAATTACCTACTCAGGTGGCCATTATCAAAGTTAAGGCGCACGGTCCTACGACCAGACCACAGACTGTTGGCAATACATTTGCGGATATGCAAGCCGCTGCTCTTTTACCCGTTGAACCAACCATACCAACTATGGTGACCACACGCTGTCAGTGTAAACAGTTACAAGAAGCATTAACCCTACAAGAACCTGATGATCTACAACAGACTGAAGTTTTCTGTTGGACCCCGCGAGACCGCTTAATGACGATGCAGAGAATGTCTCCAAAGAGGTGAAGCAATGGAAGACTGATGGGGAACGTATGGATAATGGTCTCTGGAAAAAGGACCAACTTGTGTGTCTCCCTAAGCGGATGTACCCTGCTATTGCCATATGGGCACATGGGCCTACACATAGAGGAAAGAATCAGGCCCTTGCACTGGTGCAAAAATTCTACTGGGCCCCGGTTCTCCAGTTGGAAGCATTCCCTGTTACCAACATGACTGCAAAACCCACAGCGAAGAAACTGGTGATGGAAGTTATATGCAGATATTGGGTTCCAGAAGTTGTTGAAAGTGATCAAGGTCCGACCTTTTCTTCTCATGTGTACCAAGAAGTTCTGACAATGCTTGGATCCACTGTAGCCCTCCATACTCCGTACCACCCACAATCCAGTGGGGAAGTTGAGAGGCTGAATGGCACACTGAAGGGACAATTGACCAAAATGATGCAGGAGACTACGGCTCCAAGGCCAAAGCTCCTACCCATTGTACTCTACCACATTCGTACTACCCCTATTGTAAAATATGGCATGTCCCCATATGAGATATTGTTTGGTGCTAGGCCCCCAGTTGCAAATTTCCAGCTTCAGCAGTTATCAGAAGAAACTGACCGTGTTGTTCAATATGTTATTCTGCTTAGTAAAAATCTTGCTAACACCTATGTTCTAGTTTTCTCTTCTTTTCCAGATTCAGCAGAAACTGATACCTGTTATAACCTGAAGCCTGGTGATTTGGTTGTCGTGAAAAGACATGTCAGGAAGCACGGACTAGAACCCTTGTATGACGGTCTCTATCAAGTTCTCCTCATCACCCAACAAGCCAAAAGCAAATGAAGGGGACATAATGTTTTGGTTTTTCGCATTTTCCATATTATTATTGGTAGAAGTTAAAAGTTAAAGTTAGAAGATATTCAAAGACTCAGAGATCAAAATGATAAAGACAATGATCGTAATAAGGACAGTTGGTGGTCAGACACCTTCTCCTTTCTCAATCCAGCCAATTGATTTAAGGGAATTTGGGGCTGGATAGCTGGGATCTTACAAAGCTTGTTACACATTTCTGCCTGTATCCTTGTTGTATATGTGATACTAAAACTTGTTCTTTGGTGTATTTCTGTATGTATTAGGAATGTCTGCACAAAGACAGCTAATGATGATACCAAAGGTGTCGTTGCCGCTGCTTTTCTCTCCACCGATCTCAAAAGGCTACTTGATGAAGATGTTGAAGTCATGGCTACCTACAAAAGATCCCCACCACCGTCATCAAAAATTGTTATTCGTAAATTGCAGTATACAGGGGGGACGGGTGCGCCGCGACAGCCATGACTGATAACACGGCATCAGTCATGTGAAGACCAGTACCCCTCGAGCTGTTAGCTTGGGATAGCACCTCTGATGCTGCATATGTGTTATCAAAATTTATCTAGGGGGGAATTGTGAAGTACAGTATTCAGATGTACTGGACATCTTGTTCTTCAGACTCCATTTTTGTGCTTGCGACGCCATCTTGTTGTTTATGAGTTAAATTTTGTAACTTAACTAGATGAAAGTTCACGGCTGTTATGAAACCAGACTGTTCCAGCTTGTACAAGATATGAGATATGAGATGAGACCCTAAAAGAATGCGCTATTGTTCTATATTCTACGTCACACAGCTGGGGACATATTCCGATTTTCTTGCAATACTATTGGCTTAAATGTATTACGATTCTATTGGTAGCTGTATACTTTGCATAATTAAGTAGAATGCTATGTAATGTGAGATTCAGTAAAGGGGCTCAGTGATCTGCCTCGATCCTCCCGTACAGAGACCCCCGTCTCCGTGTGGTCATTCCCAGTTGCTAGCAACGCCCTGTGAATTAATTTGGAAATCACTGGATCAACCGTGAAGGGTTAATTTAGCCCTACCTCAACAATATTATACTCGCCTGGGGGGTGGTCCGGTCTGATGGGAGTCATTGTCCGGGTCTGTTGCCTCCCAACTTCTAGCGATGACGTCCTCCTCCTTGCTTCTGTCGCGGCATCTGCGCAGGCGTAATTCTCTGCCCTTTTGAGGGCAGAGTACTGTAGTGCACAGGCGCCGAGAAAGGTCAGAGAGGTCCAGCGCCTGCGCACTACAGTACTTTACTCTGCCCTCAACAGGGCAGAGAATTAGACCTGCGCAGAAGTCGCAAAGAAGCACGGAGGAAGACGTCATTGCTGTATATAAATGCACTTCCACTATGGAAACTTGACTTTATGCAAATACTTGACTTTAAAACATAGTGATAACTATCTAGACAACACATCCACAGTGCCTCTGCTGAAAATTGATTATCCTTCATATCGCTGCAAGTTTTACAGCATATCTAATGATTCAAATGTATGTTTCACTGAACATCTGTTGTGAGACAGAACAGATGTACTTGCTGCAGGTTCTGCAGGTAATGTCTGCATGATGAGCTCCAAGACATTGCTTGATAACAAGTTTACAAAACATTGTGCTAAATTATTATAGTCTAATAATACTAAAAACCAAAAATACAAGTTTGACTGCAGCAGACTCCAAACTACCTGGTCTGTCTGTGTCACATTCTCATAGATCTTGGTAGCTAACATGAGGGACACTTTATTATAATAGCATGGTTTTTTTTAACTCTCTGTGTACAAGCTTATGGCAGCCTTTGGTCCAGACACCTTCATTAGGAACTGATTGGTTCAGACCTCAATGATGTGACCACCCTAAAGGAGCCAATCATGTGGAACCATGAATAAATTTGGCTTAGTAATTACTTTCCCATTGATGCAATGTAAATATATTGGACCTGATTCATCAAAACTTTTACATCAAAAAAGTGGAATAAAAGTTTAGAAATGTTGCAAAATTTTTGCACAGTGCAGACAATTTTGATTTGTTTTTACTCAACTTTGGATCAGCTCCACTGAAATAGGCAAGGTAGGGAAGGATCCGGGAAGGGGCATGGTTGCGCACCACATCAAATCTGCCAGCATTTTCTACACCACAAATGCTATTACCAGAGGCACCGAATTAATTAAGTTGCATGCATCTCTTAATTCGGTGCTGTGCACTCTCTCGAGACTGGAATAGCGCTAACTTAACTCCACAGCCTTGATGGATTGGCTCCTTTATCTTTTAAGAGTGTTTTCTGGTTTCAGAATATGCCTGTTCCCTCACTGCAGTTTGTTATGAAATGCAAACAAACTTAGTTTTACTCACCCTTCCCGGGTCTAGCTGAGTCTCCACCGCTACTCGCTGTGTCTGCTGCCCTGACATCAGGTCACCCATGCTTCAGCCAATTAGTGAGCTCAGTGGCTCTGTCCCAGTAGATGACACAAACTGCACAGAGCTGCTGAGCTCACTAATTGGTTGCAGCATGACCAACATGACGTCAGCGCTGCAGACAATAACAGACACAGGGAGCGGTGATGGAGATTAAGCACTGGACCAGGAGAAGGTGAGTAATGCACAGTTTTTATATTTTTTAAGCAAATAATGCCTAAGGACAGAGGTTGTGTGTAATGAGAAAACCCATTTAACAATATCCTTTCAGGCCATGAGAATGAAGAGAGAAGTGCAGTGTCGTCAAGACAGTGTGAAAGCACATTACAATGTCCTTCATCTTAAAAAATGTAAAAAAAAAAAGTGTTGACCCTCTCACTCCTTCTTTATTACATGTTGTGTATAGTTGCCAGGGTATATTTATGTGTGTTATTTCTCTTTCTGCTGTGAGTTAATGTCCCGGTGAACCCTTTTAAGCTGTGAGATGAGTCTAATTATGAAGACTATAGTCAGTTTTATGGGTTATAATATAGAAGAGGCTGCATGTACATGAAGGGATGTTTGACTTTCAACACTGAAGGATATTTTTAACTTGAAAACTGGAAGCGATAGTACATAAGAAAAAAAATCTGTGACATCAATTCTAGTAAATAGGCAGGTTCTATATAGAACAAGGAATATTTAACACTTTTATTAAACATCTGCATAATTGCACAATTATACAATAATGATATCACTATATATAGAGACTTCTTTTATTAAAGCTTTGTAAATAGCAGGATCCTTTAGGTTTTGTAATTATTGTAACTGATGAATCCAGCATTGGATTTATCCTAACTCTAGTTTACTAATTCTAGAGTTCATGCCAAATGTAGCAAACAGTTCTGTCAAATATTGTGTCAGTAATAAAAATGAATGAAGTAACAAAATTCAAATTCTGGAGATTCATTCAAATTTGGCTGGGAAATTCAATTTCCATATCCAATATGAATGTAATGAGAAACGAATAAAAAAAAGGTTTAAAAAAAGGTTTTTAGTATGTTCTGAGGTCTTCCGATTACAGAGTAATAAACAGATGTATCAGGAAGGGGTTACAAGACAATATTATCATATTCATCTAGCTTCTCGCTTCTCTCTTCTGCCGCAGTTCCCGGTCGGTCCTCTGCTGGCTTCCTAACATCCTTGCCACTCCAGTTCTTGTCTCCTCTTGCTTGTGCTTCAGACGTCTGCTAGGCCATGAGATATGTTTCGACGTCAAGATGTCATAACATATGCTGGCCAAAGTCACTGGTTCAACTGATGTTATGATGCCATGATGTTGAATCATGTATTGAGGCCTGGCCATTGGCGTAGATACCAGAAAAGAATGACGAGGAGACTGGATTTTTTAGAAAGTCAGCAGTGGACCAGCAGGGTGCTATGGTGTCAGGGATATGTGAAGGGCTATGCAAGTGTGATTTTTTTTATATGCTAATGCTTTCCAGGCGCTTATATATTTTTAGAAAAATGGCTGCCATTTTGCTGTATTTCCTCTATTTGAATTTTTCCAAATTCCAATGAGCTAGAATCTGCAAATTTTGAGACATTCAAATCATTTTCCATTTGCTAACAAAAGATTCTCTAGTATCTTGTCAGTAACATCATTAAAATAAAGTAATAGACTATTATGCTGTTTGCATATCAACTTTCTGACATGCTATATACAACACCCTATGTATTTGACACATTTTTCTAGTAATTACTTTCCCTTCATCTCTGCTGTACTTTGCATACAGTCAGTATACATAGACAGATGTGTACTTTAGTGCTGAGAATAAATCTAAACGATTCCTATGAAATCAAAGAGATGGAATGACTAAAACTTTGACGTTGGATAAAGCTATTTATGACAGCGTTGCCCGAGCAGCTGCTGCAGTGCATCACTATTAAATGGTGTAACATAATTTTAATACGATGACATGAAAAATGCATCCAGCGGTTTCCTTTGGGTCTTGTTATCCTCAGACTTGACATTCATCATAACCACATCCTTGATTATGTTCATAGTCATTTGATTCACATCTATGGAGCCCAGAAACTCGATTTTAAAGAATTGTTACCAAAACTAATGATTAAAATAGCAATAACTACAATAATTATGACAATAAGGCCTCAAACATATGGTCAAATTAAAAATATATATCACACTGATCTAGGATATTCTCTAGTTTTGTTGGCCTGTACTGTACTCCTGGAGTATGCAGCTATTTCTCAATGGTTTTAGGAAAATAAAAAGTTGAAGCCCACCTAAAGAGCTCAGAGTCTAGGTGGTCCCAAGCGGTGTTGTGCTGAGTCACATCACAGCAAGAAGTAATGCTAAGTGGCGAGCAGGTCAGAAAGGTTTTCCCCATCATTGGTGCTTAGAGAGAACATATCTGCACAATTTTGTAATGTAAAGTAAAGACTTGGCTGTAATTGGACTGAAACATATATTAAATTTATACCTTTGGTGAAGAAATCTGCTTTGTGGTTCTTCAACCACTATTTCCAAGTTTTCTGCTAATTAGATTTTGGTGCACACGGCCTTGGCTTTCTATTGGGTCTTCTCCCTGTCTGTGTGTTAGGCATCGGGGTTCCGTCGCTGCACAGCAGGAATCCCGAGCCTTACCTTCGACAGTCTCCCATTCCTCTCCGGCCACATAGGAGGCTGCTCCGCAGACTCGTCGATCCCGGCGCTCTGCTCAGACTAGCATTGTGGGTTTGGTTGCTGCTGCCACCTCTGGTCCAGCTATAGCAACGCATGCTGGTCAGCAGCGAACAAATCCAGAGACTAAGTCCTCCTTTCGGTCCACTGAGCATGCCCGTGGGACGATCTCTCATTGGAGATCGGATATCACATGCTCAGGTCCTGCTTCTGCTCTGATTGGATCATCAGGATGTAGTACAAAAACTTGGCACTCAAAAGAAAAATTGATTTGACAGTTCCTTTATTGTAAAAGGCATCCAGTTAAATATACTTCTTTTACTTCTTTAAACGTTTTTGGTCATACAATTGACCTTCATCAGAAACAGAATTTTTTCACAGTTGGTTTTAACTGAGAGGAACTGTAATGGAAAATTCCATATATTATTATTAAAGAACCGCTGTCATAAGTAGGCACTATTCAGTACTGGGTATATTCATTAATATTGTGGAGAAACAGACATCTGGGAAGCAGCAGCTACTGAGGATGAAAGGACGCCATTCATGTAGGAAATCACCAGACCCACGGGTTTGACACCTTGGGTTATACAGGGACCGGTAGATCCAATAATTGGTATGGGTGTCCAGAAATTTGTACTGTAATATATTCAGGAAACTATCCTGTATTGTTTGTGACAGGCATGAATGTCCACAACTGGGTGCTGTGATTATCCAAATGGTCTGTCCTGCCCAGGGAGGCAAGTGTGTCACAGGGAGAGACGCGTCTCTCATACCAGGAGCACATGCGTCCAGCCACAGACCAAGCGCTATTCCTCTGCACCCTCAGTGCTTCTCCTGAACAGTGCGTTCACTCTCCAACTGTGAAAAAATTCTGTTTCTGATGAAGGTCAATTGTTATGATTGAGTCACCGTAGGAGGCAAAAATAGAAATGCTAGCTAAGTCCAGAAAACCAGAGAAGTTGGCAGCTATCGGATTGCAGACCCCTGAACCTATCAACACAACTAGCAGTAGCCGTGGGGGGCTCCTACGATGCCCTAGGCCCCTCGATCACAGCCGGAGGACTACATAGCCTAAAGACAGAAAGGGAAATCTAAACTGCCCCAGAGCAGACCCCAAAGCAAAAGGCAGCCCCCACATATAATGACGGTGAAGCAAGAAGAAAGAACAAAACACAGACAGAAAGATAGACGGAGCAAAGATGGGGCCCACGCTAGCTTAGATAGGAAAGGACAGGAAGGCTGCTGTCTGCAATCCGTGAAAAACCCTATGAAAATAAGAGCCAACCAACCGACAGTAAAAAAGGCCCTGAAGACGCTAGGCTTCAAAAAAGCTATGTCAGTACTCAGGAATATTCTGAAGACAGAGCAACAGGCAAAAGGAGATTCAGCTCACCCCAGCAGGGAATGGCAGAATCCAGAAAAGCAAGGAAAACAAAACACTAATGCAAAAAGGCAAAGCAAAAATCTTAGCTTTAGATGAGCAGGAATCAGACTGGTTTCCTAGAAGTCCACAGAGAAATCACTCGCAGGCCAGAAGGGCGTCGGCAGCCTTATATCCAGTCATTAACTCCACTCAGCCAGTCATCATCATCAGCCCCAGGTGTTTGACAATCAGGCTCACTACCTTTCTTCACCAGAAGAGGGAGTTCCTCGGGCCTCAGTAGTGAAGGGGAAAATGAACTCACAACAGTCAATTGTATGACCAATAACGTTTAAAGAAGTAAAAGAAGTATATTTAACTGGATGCCTTTTACAATAAAGGAACTGTCAAATCAATTTTTCTTTTGAGTGCCAAGCTTTTCTACTACATTGTTAGTTGGCTGGATACCCGACTTGTGCACCTCCCTCCTCACTGAGTGCCATGTTTTTTTCTATTTTGGATCATCAGGATGGTCCCGGAAGGTCATGACTATAAAAGCCTCGCATGGCCTCCCCGCCATGCGCTATGATAGACGTCAGTTCTTATGTTTATAGTGGTGTGTGTGATGATGGATGTATGAGACAGGTGAATGACTCGTTATGAAACCCCTTCCCTTTGATACGCGTGTTAGTAGGGTTTAGAGGTTAGAGTCAGCACTTAGTACTGGTACTGCCTAGTACGGCAGTGCATTCAGCTCACTCATCCGTTAGCGCCAGTAGGCGCCAGTCAGCAAAGGCAACACAGTACCGCATATGTTGCAGCATCCGTCTGTACGACGCCGTGCACAGATTGTGTGCTTTCCAGCACTAAGCTCAGGCTGGTTAGTGGCGACCGCAAGTGGCAGATGCAGTACACGCTCAGAGCAGTAGGCTAATGCTTGCTGCACCCTGTGACGTTTAACAGGGCACAGCGTTTCAGGAGGAACTTTCCCTGGCTCCGCAGTAGCGGTTCCAGGCGCTAGTGGGTCTAGAGGGGCACGTTTCTCATGTCTCAGAAGCAGTGTCCTGTGACCTCACGCTAGCACTCCTCTAGCCGTAGCCTGTGAGGTTTAACAGGCTTCGGCATTGGTTTCTGCGGACTCTGTGCGGTAACAGAGCCCGTTTCCTATCACACTGGGTCAGTGGTTACCCGTCGGTGTCAAGCGAGCATTTTACTACTCGCTGTCCATTGTTGTATAGCAGCAGTATACCATCTCTGCACGGTGGACCCCGGGTTGTGATCGCACCTTTTCATAATTTATATTTGGTGCGATCCACAAACCCTAACACTGTGATTCCTCAGTCCCTCCGCCTGCCTCTGGTCTTTGAATAACAGGTCACTGCTTTTTCACAGTTTTTCCTCCTCTGCCACCAAATGTGACAATAGGTGGTATAGTGAATTACTGACATGGAGAAGACCCAGTGCACAGTCCGGCCCCTGTGCAATGAAATCTAATTAGCAGAACACTTCAAATGGTGATCACAGAAGAACCACCAAGTGGATTTCTTCATTAAAGGTATCAATTTTATCTGCATTACAACCCATTACAGTCATGCCTTTACTTTACATTACAAAACCATGCTTACTGGTTTTTATTAAATTGCAGTGTTCTGCAGACTAAGGTTGGTTTCAGAAGACATTTCTCCACATGGCGTTACTGCCAGGGTGAACCTAGCCTCTCTGCTGCCTGAGGCGCACTTGTAAAACGGTGCCCCCTGTAGTACAATCAGTACAAATAAATCTGGTTTATACTTTACTAGCCTAACCTGACGCACATGTAAAATACATAAACTTTTAAATAGGAATATATTACACCCTTGTATTATGCCAGGAGCCCACACATAGCCCTTGTATTACACCAGGAGCCCACACATAGCCCTTGTATTACACCAGGAGCCCACACATAGCCCTTGTATTACACCAGGAGCCCACACATAGCCCTTGAATTACATAACGATCTCACACATAGCCCCTGTGTTACACCATTACACCAGGAGCCCATACATAGCCCCTGTATTATACCAGGAGCTCACACATTGCCCCTGTATTACACTTGCAGCCTCTGTATCTCAGCAGAGAGAAGCAAAACTTTGTTAACCCATTCTATTTTGTTATAGCTAAGAACAGTTAGTTACTATCCAGGGAAACGTCAGGGACTACTACACCTCATATATATATATACACACATATATAAATATATATATATAGTAAGGAGGCTAATGGCCGTGTAATCAATGGTAGGTATGTGTCGCAGAGATGGCACACGTGAGCTATAAGATGTCATTTAGTGCACCTGGGTCCAGATTGCGGGTAACTATGAGAGATGGGAGGGTCTGGCTACCCACATAACTCACATCTAGGTGAGGGTGCTCACTGTACCCCTTTTCCCTGCAGGACCTGCAGGTGTTTGAGGACGTGCAGTGGTGTCATGATCGCGTGATCAGTCCATGTGATATGTACTTCACCTGTGGTTGTGGTTAGAGCCTACATTATGGAGGTGTGTTTGGCACATGGCAGTGAGTGTTTGGGAGTCTGTCAGTGTAGAGAGATTTCCATGTGTCCAGGCTGAACACTACAGAGTGGTCTGTGTGTGTGCAGAGAAGGAGAAGCCTTCCTGTGTGTGTGGCTCCAGACTGAGCCTGCGTGCTGTACACTGCACAGCCTGTGTGCCCACAGGCCTGAAAGAGCAGAGCTCTGCTATGGACATTGAGGTTTTGTCTGCCTGATGTAAAGACTGTTTACCTTTTGCTGGTGTTTTGGTGGTTTATGAAGAAAATAAACCCACATGGACTTTGAAGAGAACGTGCCTCCTGTTTCCTTGTTTCCTCCTATGCACCTGAGTACAATCCCTACAATATATACACTGCTCAAAAAAATAAAGGGAACACTAAAATACCACATCCTAGATATCTCTGAATGAAATATTCCAGTTGCAAATTTTTATTCATTGCATAGTGGAATGTGTTCAGAAAAATAAAACATAATTATTAATGTAAATCAAAATGAAAATCCCATGGAGGTCTGGATTTGGAATGATACTCAAAATCAAAGTGGAAAATCAAAATACAGGCTGATCCAACTTCAGTGGAAATGCCTCATGACAAGGAAAAGATGCTCAGTAGTGTGTGTGGCCTGTATGACCTCCCTACTGTACATGCTTCTGAAGAGGCGGGGGATGGTCTCCTGAGGGATCTCCTCCCAGACCTGGTCTAAAGCATCCGCCAACTCCTGGACAGTCTGTAGTGCAACGTGATGTTGGTGGATGGAGCGAGGCATAATGTCCCAGATGTGCTCAATTGGATTCAGGTCTGGGGAACGGGCGGGCCAGTCCATAGCTTCAATGCCTTCATCTTGCAGGAACTGCTGACACACTTCAGCCACATGAGTTCTGACATTGTCCTGCATTAGGAGGAACCCAGGGCTAACCGCACCAGCATACGGTCTCACAAGGGGACTGAGGAGCTCATTTCGGTACCTAATGGCAGTCAGGCTACCTCTGACGAGCACATGGAGGGCTGTGCGGCCCTCCAAAGAAATGCCACCCCACACCATTACTGACCAACTGCCAAACCGGTCATGCTGAAGGATGTTGCAGATCGCTCTCCACGGCGTCTCCAGACTCTGTCGCATCAGTCTCTTGTGCTCATTGTGAACCTGCTTCAAACTGTAAATAGCACAGGGCACCAATGGTGAATTTGCCAATCCTGGTGTTCTGTGGCAATTGTCAAGCATCCTGCACGGTGTTGTACTGTGAGCACAAACCCCATCTGTGGACGTCGGGCCATCAGACTATCCTCATGGAGTCTGTTTCTAACCGTTTGTGCAGACACATGCACATTTGTGGCCTGCTGGAGGTCATTTTGCAGGGCTCTGCAGTGCTCCTCCTGTTCCTCCTTGCACAAATGAGGTAGCTGTCCTGCTGCTGGGTTGTTGCCCTTCTATGTCCCCCTCCACATCTCCTGGTGTACTGGCCTGTCATCTGGTAGCGCGTCCAGCCTCTGGACACTATGCTGACAGACATAGCAAACCTTGCCACAGCTCACATTGACGTGCCATCCTGGATGAGCTGCACTACCTGAGCCACTTGTGTGGGTTGTAGACTCCGTCTCATGCTACCACGAGTGTGAAAGCACAACTAACATTCAAAAGTGGCCAAAACATCAGCCAGAAAGCATTGGTACTGAGATGTGGTCTGTGGTCCCCACCTGCAGAACCACTCCTTTATTGAGGGTGCCTTAATAATTGCCAATAATTTCCATCTGTTGTCTATTCCATTTAGACAACAGCATGTGAAATTGATTGTCAATCAGTGTTGCTTCCTAAGTGGACAGTTTGATTACACACACACACATATATATACATATATATATATATTGCTTCCGCTTTATACTGTAAATGTATTATATAATTTTTGTATAACATATTTTTGCACGTTATCATATTAATTACAGTGGTGCGACATACAATTTGACACACGATAGGTGTAGATAGGCTTTGTACTCCACCTGGCCTTAGTTTTCAGTGCCTTGTCTTTTAAGCTAAAGAAAAAAATTGTCAACCATGTTTTTATGCTTGCCTAAAAAGACAACCACCAAATCTGTCACAAGTTCTGTCTGAATCCTGCTTTTAAGGAATTTAGATGAGAACCGCAACTATGCCCAGTGTAAAACACAGGATACAGCTTGTTTCATATATCTGCGTTTTGATTCTAGCACTTGGCGTGTAATGAGGCTGTCAAAAACATATGTAGGAAACCTAGCCATAGACACTACTCAGCAGAGAGCAACACACATGACATATTTTAACAACAACTCAGTAGTTCAGTTTCACATATAGCAGTCATTGCCACTATGTTTGTAATCACTCTATGTGTCACTCTGACTGCAGACTTATGAATCCTCGAGAACATGCATCGTGCATTGCGAGGATTCGTTCGTTTCTGAGCAGGGAACATGCATAGCGCACAATGGAGGTCACGTGACCGCCATTCTTGGCCAAGGAACTGTTGAATCCTCATGGCACACAAAGTGTGCGCTGGGAGGATTCATGAGTTTGTAGTCTCATATATTGACTGTAGATTTATCAATTTAGACTGGACAACCCTTTTAATAAATCAGACAAGGCATGTAGTGGCGGGTCCCTCTATGCCTGTCTCTCCACAAATCTTATTCCAGTCTTGCTAGAGTAAGATTTGTGGTGTAGCGAATACTGCGCCATGCAAAAAGTCACATCTTTTTGAGCTACATCAGGTTTGTGCCAAAAAATTGTGACTTTTCAAAGCTTTATTCGACAGACCTTTGGCAAGCAGCTTTGATAAATCACCCCCAAAAATGCTCTACTCACTTTTGTCAAACACAGTCTGTCTTTCACTTGGTCTTGGCTTGTAGGCTTTCCTGACTACTTGCTTCTCTGCTAAGTCAATCTGCTTCCAGGAATAAAATCTGAGGTGGAAGAGAGTGAAAAAAAGAAAAACATAGGTAGCAGACATACTAGAAAATGCAAGATAGTTCAAGATAATATACTTGAGACCGGTAATTTCAAACCTAAAACCAAACATTTTACATTAATTACCCTCACTAACCTCTTTCTATTTAATGCGCTATTGGGGATAGCATACAAATACAAGGTATATATACAGTCCACAGTTCTGTATAAATTCAGCAGCTGGTCAGTGTACAGCTCAGTAAATGCTGCTGCCAGTCACTCCAGATCCCCACAGCTCTAGAAGGTTTTTATGGGACACCAATAAATTCTTTTAAAAATAAAACAGTTTACTTACAGTACTTGGCAATCTCATCTTAAATGCCAAAGTGCCAAATGTAAACCAAAAAAAGAATTTGCCAGAGCTCACCTGACATAAATATGAGCATCCGCAGAGCAGACACAACATTGACATTGACGGAATGTCACCGATGTGGGACGTAAGCATGTGAATAATTGCTACTTTACATGAGATACTTTAGCAGTTAAAGGGGTGGTCCAAGGCTATACATATATATATATATATATATATATCGTATATACTCGTGCATAAGCCGAGATTTTCAGTACATTTTTTTGTGCTGAAAACTCCCCCTCAGCTTATACACAAGTCATTGTTAAGAAAGCCGGTGGGGGAGGGGGAACGGCGGAGCAGCAGGAGCCGGCGGCTGTGGCACAGTGGCAGCTGCAGTGGCCGACTTCAAGAAGATATTATACTCACCCTCCGTCACTGCATCTCCGTTCTGGCTCCAGCAGCTCTTCCCCTGTGCTGAGCGGTCACGTGGTACCACTCATAAAGGTAATAAATATGCACCCGTCTCCACTCCCAAAGGCATGGAGCGCATATTCATTACCTTAATGAGCGGTACCACATGACCGTTGATCACAGGAAGAACTGCCGTCACCGGAAAGGAGATGCAGGGATGGGAAGGCAATACAACGACGGCGTAAGGTGTCACGGCCACACGCGACTGGACACAGTGCCTCCAGCAGGGCGAATTTAGATGACACGCGTGACCCTGGATACACCGCCTCCAGTTGGGCGAATTTAAATAATAAAAAGTGCAGCTGGATGTGCCGCCTCCAACAGGCAAATTTAAACAATAAAAGGGAAAACCTTGGTAACAATAACAATGGTGGCCTGTTATGTGTTCATTTTCCCCTTGACCATTGAGGTCTGATGAACTCCCTCTTCTGGTGAAGGAAGGTAGTGAGGCTGATTACCAAACACCTGAGCTGGTAGAGGATGACTGGGTGACGGGAATTGCTGACTGGATATAAGGCAGCCGACGCCCTTCTGCCTCGCTGGTGATTTCTCTGAGGGATTCTAGGAGACCAGTCTGATTCCTGCTCCTCAAAAGCTAAGTTTTCTGCCTTGCTTTTTGCATTTGTGTTTTGGTTTTATTTTGCCTTGCTTTTCTGGATTCTGCCATTCCCTGCTGGGGTGAGCTGAATTCGTTTGTGTCTTTTTGCTCTGTCTTCAGAAAATACCTGAGTACTGACATAGTCTTTTTGAAGCCTAGCGTCTTCAGGGCCTTTTTCCTTGTCAGTCTGTTGGCTCTTGTTTTGATAGGGTTTTTCGCGGATTGCAGACAGCAGCTTTTCTATCCTGTCCTATCTAGTTAGCTTGGGCCCCATCATTTGCTCAGTCTATCTTTCTATCTGTGTTAGTGTTTTTTCTTCTTGCTTCACCGTCATTATATGTTGGGGGCTGCCTATTGCTTTGGGGACTGCTCTGGGGCAGTTTAGATTTCCCTTTCTGTCTTTAGGCAAGGTAGTTCTCCGGCTGTGATCGAGGAGTCTAGGGCACCGTAGGAACCCCCCACCGCTACTGCTAGTTGATGTTGATAGGTTCAGGGGTCTGCAATCCAATAGCTGCCAACTTCTCTGGTTTTCTGGACTTAGCTAGCATTTCTGTTTTTGCCTCCTATGGTGACTCATTCATAACAGTGGCCCTGCAATAGGGAACGGGGAAGTGGAGACATCCTGCACTCCCCTGAGTCAGTGTCTCTACACTCCTAACGTTCCCTAGGCCGGTTCCGCACTGGGTGCCGATCAGGAACCTAAAAACCCTGACTCGCCCTGCACCTAAACCCTCACTAGTGAAGTGGACGGTGCGGAAACTAATCCCACCACTGCACTAAAACACACATAAGGAAAAGAGACAAAACAGGGAAACACCACTTAGCTTTGCTATGTTGCTTACGCACCTAGCAACAGAGCCTACCACCTGTGTGCATCTTTTCCTCCGACCGGATCCAACACCATAGTGCAGCCTTGGAGCAAACAGAGTCCACCACCTGCATGCAGCTGTCCAGAAACAGAGTCCAGCATATGAGTCCAGCTTTCCAGCAAAAGAGTCCAGCATCTTGAGTCCACCTTTCCAGCAACCAAGTCCAGCATCATGACTGCAGCTCTACACATAGCTGCCACTCCACCAAGCCATGCAAGAACTCCTTGCTGACACCATAGCTGCAATTCCACCAAGCCATGCCAGCCCTCCTCACAGACACCATAGCTGCCATTCCAGGACTCTCAATGAGCTGCCCAGGACTCTCCTTCAGCTCCATCCTTCACCCAAGCTTGCTTGTAACTGAGGACTATCACCAACAGTGATTACCACACCAGACACTCTTTTATAGAGCAATCACACCTGTTTTGATTCCTGTGCAATTACACTAACCACCACTGAGGGAAAACTATCTCTAAAAACATCAGTGCAATGACCATACTGGCCACCGGGGCAAAACTATCTCTAAGCACAAAGCTTAGCGAGAGGAAAAATAAAGGTTACCAGTGCTCTTATCTGACATGATTCCGCATGGATCATGACATAAGGAGGGTGAGTAGGATGGGGGGTATGAGCCATGCATACAACGATGGGGACGGGGGGTAAGCCATGCATATAATGATGAGACGGGGGTGAGCCATGCATGCAAGGATGGGAGGGGGGTGAGCCATGCATACAAGGACGGGATCGGGGGTGAGCCATGCATACAATGATGGGATGGGGGTGAGCCATGCATACAAGGAGGGGAAGGGAGGTGAGCCATGCATACAACGATGGGACGGGGGTGAACCATGCATGCAAGGATGGGAGGGGGAGAGCCATGCATACAACATGGAGAGCCACACATACCAGGACAGGATGGGGGAGCTACACATACCAGGACAGGGCAGGGAGAGCCAAACTTAGCAGGGCAGCAATGAGGGGATAATGCATACCCAGCTTATACTCGAGTCAGTAAGCTTACGCATTTTTCTGTGGCAAAATTAGGTGCCACGGCTTATACTCGAGTCGGCTTATACTCGAGTATATCCTGTGTGTGTGTGTATATATATATATTTTTTTTCTATGAGACAAAAAACTAGCAAAGGCTCCTTCAGACAAGCCTGCTGTCCCATGTCACCAGACCAGCTCTTCCTCTTCTGGGCTGCTCTGCCAATGGCGCTTGAATGCTGGCATCATGCGGATTGTCAGACAGCTTTTTGCAGTTAAAGCAGTGGGGAGTCGACCGTCGATCAGTATCATGTTGGAACTTAGCAGTCACTTTCCGTCAACAGAGCAGAACAGAAAAGAAGCCACTTTGACAATCTGACCTCAGTGGAAGCTGCAGAATGCCTGGCATGAGTGGTCTGAATTCTCTGAGCTGGCAGAGATCAGTGGGCACAATGAGCAGGTAGTTAGCAGCGGCCTGCCTGTTAACTCTTAGGTATCCATAGTAAAACATTGATATAATCCCAGACAAACCCTTTAAGATGGGGTTGTCCAGTACTTGGCACCCCCTTGAAATCCATTACCTGAAGATGTAGATGACAGAAACAGCAAAAAAATAAACTTTTCTTTGTGATCCTTTGAGAAATGCTGCTTCAATGGCAAAATTCCTGCTTTCCACACAATGGGCCAGCCCTCCTCTCCTCACCCCATCCAGCAACTATTGATTACCGAAGCCAGCTAAAGTATTGTACAAATAAAGAAGTGCACCATCTTAGCAAGTACCAAATCTACTTTAGGCTAGGTGCTCACCTTATAGTTTTTTATTCACCAAAAAACACATCTGCAAGAAGAACGTGTGCCACGTTTTTTTGGTGCCTTTTTTGCACTGCGTTTTCCCTTTAGTGGTCTATATGGAGAACGCAGGGGAAAATGCACAAAGAATGAGACTGCTGCTTCTTTTTTCTGCACCTAAAAACGCAAGGGAAAAAGTTGAAGGTTGGCACAGCCCTTCATAAATCCCATAGACTGCTGATTTTGGGAAAATCTGCAAGTAAAATGCATGAAAAAACATAGCAAAAACACTAGGTCGGCACATAGCCGATTGTATTTAGCTTAGCAGTACACAGTAGTTTTGCAGGTTTTAGCAAACAGGACTGGCTACCCTGCCTTCAAAAAACAAAATGCTCAAAATGTTTACCCTGCTTGCATTGTATCCAACTGATTCTTTTGTGACCCACACCACCTTATCTATCACTATCAGCTTCAGTTCCTCTCCCTCACCCGCCCCCCAGATTCCAAAGTGTGCCAGGCAGCTGGATAATCTTTTAACTGTTTACATTAACAGAGGATTCTTTACTGTAGTTTAATAGAGGATTCTTTACTGTTAGAGCAATGAGAATCTGGAATTCCTTGTCTGAGGAGGTGGCGATGGTGTAATAAACTGCAGGTACTGAGGATGTCACAATGCATCCAAGACAGACCAAGAGTTAAAGGTTTATTTACATTGGACTTTTCTCTCCACGCTACGGAGGAACAGCGGGGGGGGGGTTAAATGTGACAGTGTAAAACAGAAAAGCAGCACAATGGAACTGAAGAAAGCAATGAAACAGTTATGCAGGTGTTGAAACGGTTAAACTCAGAAAAATAGAACTTATCAGTCCAGGGAAAGCTTGATTGAAGGGGTCTACTTCTCCCATGTTGGCACCTTCAACAGCAGCACTTGCAGTCTCTAGAGTCTCTTCTCTAAATTAAGTTGGGACCTCAGGAGTTAAAGCCAGGAGCAGGGAGACACTGCTAATCTGAGTCTCCCCTGCTCTGAGTCTCTGTATGATACTCAGACTGTCTCTCCACAGGAACGATGCAGCACACACTGGGAAGTCTCTCTGCCACACTCAGGGGCCCCAGCTTGTCACTGTGGTCTCGGAACTGCGCTCTCAGGTCACTGTCTCTGCACTGTCAGGGGGAAGTCTCCTCTAGTCATGGAGGCTACGGGTCCACATTCTCATATACGGCGCTCTCTACACCTCATTCTTCAGTCTCTGTCTCTGGATGGGGGTTCTTGTTCTCTGGGAGCGCTTTGCTCAAGCCTGGCCTCTGTCCCTCGTGCTCTGCTCTGCCCCTGGCGTGCTCTGCTCTGTGTCTGGCGCGCTCTGCTTTTGCGCCCTTTCCTTGCACAGCTTCCTCTCTTGTCATAGCCCCCCACGGTCACATGGTTCAGTCGGTCCGGGCCTGAATGTCTTCCCCCCGGCAACACTGCTGTCTGGCTAGGTGGTTCTGGATACAGAGCAGGAAAGGTAACCCCTTTTAGGCTCTGCTTCCTTTTCACCCCCTTGCAATGGGGAACTCAGGTCAAGGGGTTCAATGGAGGGCTGGATGTCTTCCTGGAGCATAACAATATTGTATCTTACAGTGATTAATTTATTTAGATGGACAGGGATCTGGGGATTTATTCTGATGGAATACAGGCTGAACTGGATGGACAAATGTCTTATTTCGATCTTGCCAACTATGCTATGTTACTATGTTACATTAAGATAAGATATATTGGAAAAAAAGACCAGATGCAGTGATTTTTTGCAAAATACCTACAGTATGTTGCCCAGCCTTGAGCACATTGCCACATGATCTCGGCACGATGGCACAGCACAGCCATTCAGATATTATAAAGTAACTGAGGTCGGACTCAGGTTCTTCACCTTCACTGAGCAGAATGAGCAGACTTAAAGGGAACCTGTCAGGTCATTTGTGCCCCCAAACCTATCACTATCTGCCCCTGCAGCTTCCTACTACATCCCTAACCACCACTGTCTGACCTAATTGTGAATTATAAATGTTGAAAAAAGCAATTTACAAACTTGCATTTGTCCCCCCCGTTCTGTGGTTGTTCCTAAACGGGTGGCCAATGGATGGGTGGTGTCCCCGGGTCCATTTCCTCCGCCTCGCTGCTGGTGTCACCCCCGGTGGGTGTGATAATTCATTCAGGAGCAATGTCCCGATTTCAAATTCATGGCTCCTCCTTCCAGGTATGACTTGCCGGCTGTGCATCATTTCCAGCCCAATGCATTGTGAGTGATTATCGGGTGTACGGTGCACATGCTCTGGAGCTGGCCGGTATAAACCAATACACCCCCACACTGCACATGCTCCAGAGCTGGCAAGTACAACCAATTATACCCCACACTGCGCAGGACTGGAAATGACGCACGGCTGGTGGGTCATACCCGGAAGGAGGAACAAGAATTTGAAATCAGGGCATGCTCCTGAATGAAATATCACACCCACTGGGGTGTAATACAAGCAGCGATGGAGAGGAAATGGACCCGCATTTCCGCCCAATGTCTTCAGGGACTCAATGCTGCCTGAGGTGAAGTGATCAACTTGCCTCATTATAGGTGTGCTAATGGCTACCATGCCTAACTTAGATCACCACAGTGTGCTGTGCTGTATATGGTTTCTACTCATTCAGCTGACAAAAATGTATGTGGCACAAAAGGAATACCAACAAGAATACAGTGAAAATATCCAATGAGAAAAATTATTTATACATTTGAAATACCATTACAAATATACATAATTAAGAATACTCAAATAATAAAAAGAATACAACACTTATAGATAAAAATAAAGTGCATCAGCGTCTAAATGAGCAACAAGGAAGCCATAGTGCTGGCAAGGTGCATAGTGCTAAAGTGCCAATATAAGAAGAAAAAATTGAAGGTCTTGGAAATAATTTCTTTGTCAGGGTGCATGATACCAGCAGCGAGGGGGATGAAATGGACCCATGCTGCCGCCCCCTGTCTTCAGGGACTCAATGCTGTCTGAGGCGAAGTGATCAACTTGCCTCATTATAGATGCGCCAATGGCTAACGTGCCTAACTTGGATCACCACAGTGTGCTGTGCTGTGTATGATTTCTACTCACTCAGCTGCGGTCGACGTAGGCACAGGAAGTGGTTTAAATAAAATGTCCTGGCTGTTTATTAAAACTTCATCAACCGCTCAGCATAACCAAATAAAAAGATTGCCTTTTCTTGCACATAGTGAAAACAGAGAGCAAATAGTCCATACTAGAGTTGAGCGAAACGGGTCGAAAAAATTCAAAAGTCTCCGACTTTTGGCAAAGTCGGGTTTCATGAAACGAAACCCGACCCTAGGATGAAGTCGGCCACGAGGTCGGCGACTTACGCGCCAAAGTCGCGTTTCAAAAGTTTGTTTTGCACTCTTTTTCAGCCAATCAGGATCCACGGACACTGTGGGCAACGTGATGACATAGGCACGGGTCACCACCATCTTTCAGAAGGGCATGCAAGTGATTGGCTTGCTTTGGTGGGCGTCACAGGGGGTATAAAAGGGCGTGCACGCCGACCGCCATCTTACTTCTGCCGATCTTATTATAGGGAGAGGTTGCTGCTGATTCTGTAGGGAGAGTGTTAGGCAGGGAAGAAGACAAAAAAACTGCTTCTGCTGCTAGCGATTTGGCCTGCACAACACACAAGTCACTGTGTGTGCAGTGCAAGGGGAGGCTATATTGTGGTGTATCAGTGGTGTTGGTTGTTGGGCTGCCTTTTAAGGCTTCCTGACACGCTGGCATTGCTGTTTACCCACTGCTCCGCAAACTGCATTTTTAAAAGCAATCCAATCTCCCTTATCCTCTCGTCACTTTGGTCACAGGCAGCTGTGCCATCGAGCGTGTCACATAGCGCTCAGATATCAGTGGGCCGCACACAATCCACAAGTGTCCACTGTCCACAAGTGTACGCAGAGATTCAAAATCTCCATTATCCTCTCGTCACTTTGGTCACAGGCAGCTGTGCCATCGAGCGTGTCACATAGCGCTCAGATATCAGTGGGCCGCACACAATCCACAAGTGTCCAGTGTCCAAAAGTGTACGCAGAGATTCAAAATCTCCATTATCCTCTCGTCACTTTGGTCACAGGCAGCTGGGCCATCGAGCGTGTCACATAGCGCTCAGATATCAGTGGGCCGCACACAATCCACAAGTGTCCAGTGTCCAAAAGTGTACGCAGAGATTCAAAATCTCCATTATCCTCTCGTCACTTTGGTCACAGGCAGCTGTGCCATCGAGTGTGTCACATAGCGCTCAGATATCAGTGGGCCGCACACAATCCACAAGTGTCCACTGTCCACAAGTGTACGCAGAGATTCAAAATCTCCATTATCCTCTCGTCACTTTGGTCACAGGCAGCTGTGCCATCGAGCGTGTCACATAGCGCTCAGATATCAGTGGGCCGCACACAATCCACAAGTGTCCACTGTCCACAAGTGTACGCAGAGATTCAAAATCTCCATTATCCTCTCGTCACTTTGGTCACAGGCAGCTGTGCCATCGAGCGTGTCACATAGCGCTCAGATATCAGTGGGCCGCACACAATCCACAAGTGTCCACTGTCCAAAAGTGTACGCAGAGATTCAAAATCTCCATTATCCTCTCGTCACTTTGGTCACAGGCAGCTGTGCCATCGAGCGTGTCACATAGCGCTCAGATATCAGTGGTCCGCACACAATCCACAAGTGTCCAGTGTCCAAAAGTGTACGCAGAGATTCAAAATCTCCATTACCCTCTCGTCACTTTGGTCACAGGCAGCTGTGCCAACGAGCGTGTCACATAGCGCTCAGATATCAGTGGGCCGCACACAATCCACAAGTGTCCACTGTCCACAAGTGTACGCAGAGATTCAAAATCTCCATTATCCTCTCGTCACTTTGGTCACAGGCAGCTGTGCCATCGAGCGTGTCACATAGCGCTCAGATATCAGTGGGCCGCACACAATCCACAAGTGTCCACTGTCCAAAAGTGTACGCAGAGATTCAAAATCTCCATTATCCTCTCGTCACTTTGGTCACAGGCAGCTGTGCCATCGAGCGTGTCACATAGCGCTCAGATATCAGTGGGCCGCACACAATCCACAAGTGTCCAGTGTCCAAAAGTGTACGCAGAGATTCAAAATCTCCATTATCCTCTCGTCACTTTGGTCACAGGCAGCTGTGCCATCGAGCGTGTCACATAGCGCTCAGATATCAGTGGGCCGCACACAATCCACAAGTGTCCAGTGTCCAAAAGTGTATGCAGAGATTCAAAATCTCCATTATCCTCTCGTCACTTTGGTCACAGGCAGCTGTGCCATCGAGCGTGTCACATAGCGCTCAGATATCAGTGGGCCGCACACAATCCACAAGTGTCCACTGTCCACAAGTGTACGCAGAGATTCAAAATCTCTATTATCCTCTCGTCACTTTGGTCACAGGCAGCTGTGCCATCGAGCGTGTCACATAGCGCTCAGATATCAGTGGGCCGCACACAATCCACAAGTGTCCAGTGTCCAAAAGTGTACGCAGAGATTCAAAATCTCCATTATCCTCTCGTCACTTTGGTCACAGGCAGCTGTGCCATCGAGCGTGTCACATAGCGCTCAGATATCACTGGGCCGCACACAATCCACAAGTGTCCAGTGTCCAAAAGTGTACGCAGAGATTCAAAATCTCCATTATCCTCTCGTCACTTTGGTCACAGGCAGCTGTGCCATCGAGCGTGTCACATAGCGCTCAGATATCAGTGGGCCGCACACAATCCACAAGTGTCCACTGTCCACAAGTGTACGCAGAGATTCAAAATCTCTATTATCCTCTCGTCACTTTGGTCACAGGCAGCTGTGCCATCGAGCGTGTCACATAGCGCTCAGATATCAGTGGGCCGCACACAATCCACAAGTGTCCAGTGTCCAAAAGTGTACGCAGAGATTCAAAATCTCCATTATCCTCTCGTCACTTTGGTCACAGGCAGCTGTGCCATCGAGCGTGTCACATAGCGCTCAGATATCAGTGGGCCGCACACAATCCACAAGTGTCCAGTGTCCAAAAGTGTACGCAGAGATTCAAAATCTCCATTATCCTCTCGTCACTTTGGTCACAGGCAGCTGTGCCATCGAGCGTGTCACATAGCGCTCAGATATCAGTGGGCCGCACACAATCCACAAGTGTCCACTGTCCACAAGTGTACGCAGAGATTCAAAATCTCCATTATCCTCTCGTCACTTTGGTCACAGGCAGCTGTGCCATCGAGCGTATCACATAGCGCTCAGATATCAGTGGGCCGCACACAATCCACAAGTGTCCACTGTCCACAAGTGTACGCAGAGATTCAAAATCTCCATTATCCTCTCGTCACTTTGGTCACAGGCAGCTGTGCCATCGAGCGTGTCACATAGCGCTCAGATATCAGTGGTCCGCACACAATCCACAAGTGTCCAGTGTCCAAAAGTGTACGCAGAGATTCAAAATCTCCATTATCCTCTCGTCACTTTGGTCACAGGCAGCTGTGCCATCGAGGGTGTCACATAGCGCTCAGATATCAGTGGGCCGCACACAATCCACAAGTGTCCACTGTCCACAAGTGTGTGCAGAAATTCTAAAACTCCCCTGTCCTGTAGACACCTTGTACCTTGTTTTACATTACTATATAGTTTGTTGGATTTTGTCTACATTTCTACCAAAAATGAGGAAGGCTGGTGGAAGAGGCCGTGGAATTGGGCGGGGGTTGGCAGCTGGTAATGATGGTGTTGGTGGTGGATCTGATGGTAGTGGCAAGAGCAAAATAGGACCGAATGCAGGAGGTGCTGACCCTGCGTCATCGTCTGGCTACATAAGGCCTCGAACGCTTAGTTTTCCAGGAGTTGGCAAACCGCTTTTAAAGGCAGAGCATCAGGAAAAAATTTTGTCTTACATTGCTGACTCAGCCTCCAGCTCTATCGCCTCCTCTTCTTCAGTTGTAAAAAGTAAAAGCACTGAGTCGTCATTGGAGGCTCATGTTCATGAACCACACCTTTCCTTGTGTCCTTCACCCCAACCAAGATTGAAGGATGACGCAGGCCATACTACTGATTACTCCATGGAGCTGTTTTCACATACCATGCCTGGATTATCAAGTGAAATGGTGAATTACCCAGGCCAAGATGAATCTGACATGGAGTGCACTGATGCACAGCCGCTGATGGATGATTCTGCTGGTACATTCACTCAGAGCACTACATTGTCCTCGCAGTGTACAGAGCCAGATTTTGACCCTGATGAGACTCAGGTGCCCCTTCCCGCACACTATACCACCATACACGGTGACACAGAGAAAGGTGCACATGACATAGAAGAGGAGGTGATGGATGACCCAGTTGTTGACCCAGATTGGCATCCATTGGGGGAAGAGGGTGCTGCTTCCAATAGCTCAGATGAGGAGCATCCACAGCAGACATCGACATCGCAACAGCTGTTATCTGGCAGGCCCGGAGCACTCCAAAGACAGGTTCCAAACATCAAAAGAGTTGCTGGACAGCTTGTCCAGAGGGTCAAAAGATCACAGCGTGCTAGGCCGCAAAATGTCTGCCAAAGTAGGAAGAGTGCAGTGTGGCACTTTTTTGAACAAAATCCTCATGATCAGGCCAAGGTTATCTGTAAGAAGTGCGCAAAGACCTTTAGCCGAGGGAAAAATCTGAAAAATTTGAATACCAGTTGCATGCTTAGACATTTCACCAGCATGCACTTGCAAGCGTGGACACAACACCAAACCTCAAGTGCCACATGTGCAACTGATCACAACGAAGGTAGTCAGCAACGCTACATTGTTTCCCCCACTGTAAGCCCACCGGTTAGCACAGCAGCAATTGTTGAGGTGTCGTTGCAAGGCCACAGCAGTCAGGGAATCCCACTGTTATATCAACGAAAGACTGATTCTAGGCCATCAGAAAGAACACCAACTCCATCACCATCATCAACCCTCTCTCAGTCCGCCCTGTCCACCGCTACTTCCACCATATGCAGCTCTCAAGTCCAGCTCACCCTCCCAGACACTATGAGTAGGTCAAGAAAGTACTCAGTCTCTCATCCGCGTACACTGGGTTTGAACGCCCACATTGCCAAACTAATCTCGTTTGAGATGATGCCCTTTTGGTTGGTGGAAAGCACAGCTTTCCGCGAACTCATGGCCTATGCAGTACCACGCTATGACCTACCCAGTCGCCACTTCTTCTCTCGCAAAGCCATCCCAGCCCTCCACCATCATGTGAAAGACCGCATTGTCCATGCACTCAAGCAGTCAGTGAGCGGAAAGGTGCACCTCACAACTGATGCATGGTCCAGTCGGCATGGCCAGGGCCGTTACGTGTCCATCACTGCGCACTGGGTTAATGTGGTGGATGCAGGGTCCACAGGGGACAGCGGTGGTGGGACAGTGCTGCCTAGCCCACGGTATAGGAAACAGTTGGCTGTAGGCGTTCGACCCTCCTCCTCCTCCTCCTCCTCCTCCAGAAGCGACAGCTCGTCCACAGAGCGCAGTCGTACGAGCACTCCATCTGCAGCTGCCACTGTTGCACACGATGTGTCCCCCTATCGAGCAGCTAGTGGAAAGCGTCAGCAGGCTGTGTTGCAGATGATGTGTTTGGGCGACAGACACACCGCCGAGGTGCTGGCCGAGTACTTGAAGCGACAAACTGAGTCATGGCTGGGCAGTGTACATCTTGAGGCAGGCAAGGTAGTTAGTGATAACGGCCGTAATTTTGTGGCAGCCATAGCCCTTTCAAAACTCAGCCACATACCTTGCTTGGCTCACACCTTGAACCTGGTGGTGCAGTGCTTCCTCAAAAATTATCCGGAGTTAACTGCCCTGCTCCAGAAGGTGCGAAGACTGTGCGCGCACATCCGCCGGTCGCCTGTACACTCCTTTCGTATCCAGAAGCTGCAGCGATTGCTCCACCTTCCCAACCACCGCCTCATTATCGTCATTGCAACAAGGTGGAACTCCACCCTGCACATGGTGGAGCGGCTGTGCGAGCAGAGGCAGGCCATAATGCATTTGTGGGAGGATACACGGCCAGGCACTTTGAGAGCAGACATGGAGTTGACAGGCGTGCAGTGGTCGAAGCTGAAAGACTTTTGTAAAGTCCTTCAGTGTTTTGAGGAATGCACACGGCTGGTAAGCGCAGACGACGCCATCCTAAGCATGAGCATCCCACTTATGCGTCTGCTCATGCAAACTTTGACGCACCTTAAGGAGCAGGCGTCTGCAGCCAATGTTGATGAGGAGGTAGAGGAGGAGGGAATCCTTGATGACATTCAGCCATTGTCTGCTCAGGGACCTCTCCTGGATGAGGTGGAAGAAGAAGAGGAGGAGGAGGAGGAGGATGATGGGGATGATTACTTAGGGGAGGAGGATGCATCTCGTGGGGCAAGTGAAAATGTTGGCATGGCAAGGTCTGGTACAGGGTTTGTGCGTGACTGGAGGGATGTTGATTTGCCAGAAAGTGCTCCTCCATCCAGCACTCGCAGTGTATCATTGACACCGGGAACATTGGCCCACATGTCAGATTATGCCTTGCGGATCCTAAAAAGGGACCCCCGCATTGCCAAAATGATGAACGATGACGACTACTGGTTGGCCAGCATCCTGGATCCACGCTATAAAGGCAAATTACAAAACATCATGCCACAGGAGAACCTTGACCTAATATTGGCTAATAAACAAGCAACTCTGGTAAATCGGTTGCTTGAGGCATTCCCAGCACACAGCAGCGGTGATGGTTCTCACACGAGCCGTACGGGCCGGGGGCAGCTTGGCAGAGGTGTTCGTGGTGCACACAGCAGAAGTGGCGTTGGAGACAGGGGTTTCATGACAATGTTGTGGACTGATTTTTCAAATACCGCTCACACAACTGGTAATACTGCATCGATGGAAAGTGACAGGAGACAGCAGTTGTCAACTATGGTTACAAACTACTTTTCCTCCCATATCGATGTTCTCCCACACAGGTCATTCCCCTTTGACTATTGGGCCGCTAAACTGGACACCTGGCCTGAATTGGCCCAATATGCCTTACAGGAGCTCGCTTGCCCAGCTGCAAGTGTGCTATCGGAAAGAGTCTTCAGTGCAGCTGGATCAATCCTGACAGAAAAAAGGACCCGTCTGTCAATCCAAAATGTGGATGATCTAACCTTCATTAAAATGAACCACGTATGGGTTTCCAAGGATTTTGTCCCACCTTCCCCTGATGACACATAGGGTGACAGAAAAATGGCTTGCTTTGGTCCACCTCTTCCTGGTACTTCACCTATTTCACCTTTTGCATCAGTTGAATGTCCAACATCAACATATGCCACTTTCTAAAACTCCCTAACTGTGCTGCCTCCCCCCCATGGCCGGGGTCACCACCTAGCGCACGACACCGTGCGAGTGCCGTTGCCCTGGACAGGTGGGTAGGCCGACTCTTGGGCGCGGGCACTGGCACAGGGTCCCTCTTAGTGCAATCAAGTGTCTCTGACGGCGGTGGTGCACACCCGCCGTCAGACACACCGCTGTACTATGAGGGGCCCAGTGCCAGTACCGACGCCCACGAGTGGGCCCCACTTGCTTGGCCAGGGCCCCAGCATTTGCAATCTTTACCTCTCCCTGCTCCTCCGCTGTGTAATCTGGGCCGTCAAATCCATACTGTGCCTGACACCGTCTGAGCCTGCCTCCTGAGACATATATTTTGAATGTGTACGCTATCCATACATGTTATCCGGGGATACGGTACCCCTTCTAACCTTTGTGCAATGACGTGCAATCCATACTGGGCCTAACACCGTCTGAGCCTGCCTCATGCTGTATAGACATATATTTTGAATGTGTACGCTATCCATACATGTTATCCAGGGATACGGTACCCTTTCTAACCTTTGTGCAATGACGTGCAATCCATACTGGGCCTAACACCGTCTGAGCCTGCTTCATGCTGTATAGACATATATTTTGAATGTGTACGCTATCCATACATGTTATCCGGGGATACGGTACCCCTTCTAACCTTTGTGCAATGACGTGCAATCCATACTGGGCCTAACACCGTCTGAGCCTGCCTCATGCTGTATAGACATATATTTTGAATGTGTACGCTATCCATACATGTTATCCGGGGATACGGTACCCCTTCTAACCTTTGTGCAATGACGTGCAATCCATACTGGGCCTAACACCGTCTGAGCCTGCCTCATGCTGTATAGACATATATTTTGAATGTGTACGCTATCCATACATGTTATCCAGGGATACGGTACCCTTTTTAACCTTTGTGCAATGACGTGCAATCCATACTGGGCCTAACACCGTCTGAGCCTGCCTCATGCTGTATAGACATATATTTTGAATGTGTACGCTATCCATACATGTTATCCGGGGATACGGTACCCCTTCTAACCTTTGTGCAATGACGTGCAATCCATACTGGGCCTAACACCGTCTGAGCCTGCCTCATGCTGTATAGACATATATTTTGAATGTGTACGCTATCCATACATGTTATCCGGGGATACGGTACCCTTTCTAACCTTTGTGCAATCACGTGCAATCCATACTGGGCCTAACACTGTCTGAGCCTGCCTCATGCTGTATAGACATATATTTTGAATGTGTACGCTATCCATACATGTTATCCGGGGATACGGTACCCCTTCTAACCTTTGTGCAATGACGTGCAATCCATACTGGGCCTAACACCGTCTGAGCCTGCCTCATGCTGTATAGACATATATTTTGAATGTGTACGCTATCCATACATGTTATCCAGGGATACGGTACCCTTTCTAACCTTTGTGCAATCACGTGCAATCCATACTGGGCGTGAGAACGGCTGGCGAGCTGTTAAGCAAGCTACAGCACCTGTCCTGACAAGTACAGGGATTCCCTAGCGAGGAGACTTATTTGATTGTTTTCTATGTTGGGACAGCAATTTTTGGGGAGCACTATACTCTGGAGAATGATAGATGGGGCCCACCATACACTGGAACATTCCAAAGGTGGACATCAGACACTGGAGCAGCATTTACAGGGCCCATTATACACTAGAGCAGTAGAAATGGGGCCCATTATGTTTGGAGCATTATTTGGGCCCATAAGACAGTGGAGCTTCATCCATGGGGACCAACATATACTGTAGCATTATGTGGAGCTCATCATATACTGTTTCAAACATTATATGGGACCAATGATTTTGTATGGAGAAATAGATGGGCCTCGTCATGAGATGTAAAAAGTGAGGTATTTTTCATTGTACTATACCGCTATTTCTCTGCCGTATCGGAGCATGATGAGTTGTGGTATGTGTTAAAGGGGCGCTCTTTCGCCCAGGGCACATGAAAACCTGCAGCCAGCCCTCCCCCCCCACAAATTTAGCCAAATAACCCCCATTTTTCAGTGTGTAACTTGTATTATGAAGTTAATTAAGGTTGACAAGCTTAAGTAAGAAGAATTGATGCTTTTGGCATTCAAATGGGCACTGTAGGTGTGTTTCCTGTCCTCCTCTCACTGCCGACTTTTATTCCCCATTGACTTACATTGGGTTTCGTGTTTCGGGACGACCCCGACTTTTCCCTATAATCGGACGATCTTGCTCGACCTGACTTTTGGAAAAGTCGGGTTTCACGAAACGAAACGCGACCCTAAAAAAGCAAAAGTCGCTCAACTCTAGTCCATACAGTAGTGCCGATCTGCCCACTCAGGTTAGTGTCCAGCTCTTGAGTCCTTTAGCAAATACAAGCAATACTGAAGGTCTACACACCTCCAGACACAGACAGTGAATGAGAAAACTGGTCTTTTTTTATCTGCCACACCATGCCCCAAGTATGGTGATATGTGAGCAGCCAGTCCCATGAATCTGTTTGACTGCTTGCAAACCCAGCCCTGATACACCCTGTTAACTCTCTCAGCACTATACATGCTAGAACCTGATTTCCTGGGCTTACATCACCAAATCTACCAAGCTCAATGATACATACAGTATCTCCTCTCAAGGACCAGTCCAGTGGCCATCTTACATTTGATGTAAGTTCATTTTTTTAAGAACTGCAGAAGGTCTAAGTATTGTGGCTGAAGATTACAATGCTAAAAGTTATCATCTAAGGCACCTGGTTTTCCCTTTCTAGCAAGACATTTACAAGAGTAACATCCTTCCATATTATGTTATATACAAATGTTAATGGAAGCATACAATTGTGGCCAAAAGTATTGACACCCCTGCAATTCTGTCAGATAATACTCAGTTTCTTCCTGAAAATGATTGCAAACACAAATTCTTTGGTATGATTATCTTCATTTAATTTGTCTTAAATGAAAAAACACAAAAAGAATTGTCCTAAAGCCAAATTGGATATAATTCCACACTAAACATAAAAATGAGGGTGGACAAAAGTATTGGCACTGTTCGAAAAATCATGTGATGCTTCTCTAATTTGTGTAATTAACAGCACCTGTAACTTACCTGTGGCACCTAACAGGTGTTGGCAATAACTAAATCACACTTGCAGCCAGTTGACGTGGATTAAAGTTTACTCAACCTCTGTCCTGTGTCCTTGTGTGTACCACATTGAGCATGGAGAAAAGAAAGAAGACCAAAGAACTGTCTGAGGATTTGAGAAACCAAATTGTGAGGAAGCATGAGCAATCTCAAGGCTACAAGTCCATCTCCAAAGACCTGAATGTTCCTGTGTCTACCGTGCGCAGTGTCATCAAGAAGTTTAAAGCCCATGGCAGTGTGGCTAACCTCCCTAGATGTGGACGGAAAAGAAAAATTGACAAGAGATTTCAACGCAAGATTGTACGGATGTTGGATAAAGAACCTTGACTAACATCCAAACAAGTTCAAGCTGCTCTGCAGTCCGAGGGTACAACAATGTCAACCTGTACTATCTGTCGGTGTCTAAATGAAAAGGGACTGTATGGTAGGAGACCCAGGAAGACCCCACTTCTTACCCCGAGACATAAAAAAGCCAGGCTGGAATTTGCCAAAACTTACCTGAAAAGCCTAAAGCGTTTTGGAAGAATGTTCTCTGGTCAGATGAGACAAAAGTAGAGCTTTTTGGGCAAAGGCTTCAACATAGAGGTTACAGGAGAAAAAAAGAGGCATTCAAAGAAAAGAACACGGTCCCTACAGTCAAACATGGTGGAGGTTCCCTGATGTTTTGGGGTTGCTTTGCTGCCTCTGGCACTGGACTGCTTGACCGTGTGCATGGCATTATGAAGTCTGAAGACTACCAACAAATTTTGCAGCATAATGTAGGGCCCAGTGTGAGAAAGCTGGGTCTCCCTCAGAGTTCATGGGTCTTCCAGCAGGACAATGACCCAAAACACACTTCAAAAAGCACTAGAAAATGGTTTGAGAGAAAGCACTGGAGACTTCTAAGGTGGCCAGCAATGAGTAAAAACCTGAATCCCATAGAACACCTGTGGAGAGATCTAAAAATGGCAGTTTGGAGAAGGCACCCTTCAAATATCAGGGACCTGGAGCAGTTTGCCAAAGAAAAATGGTCTAAAATTCCAGCAGAGCATTGTAAGAAACTCATTGATTGTTACTGGAAGCGGTTGGTCGCAGTTATTTTGGCTAAAGGTTGTGCAACCAAGAATTAGGCTGAGGGTGCCAATACTTTTGTCTGGCCCATTTTTGGAGTTTTGTGTGAAATGATCAATGTTTTGCTTTTTGCTTCATTCTCTTTTGTGTTCTTTCATTTAAGACAAATTAAATGAAGATAATAATACCAAAGAATTTGTGTTTGCAGTCATTTTCAGGAAGAAACTGAGTATTATCTGACAGAATTTCAGGGGTGTCAATGCTTTTGGCCACAACTGTAAATCCTCTGGGGTTGTATCCATCCTGTTTATTCATGTGCAAGGGGGCGGGGTGTGGACTGATTGTGCCTTAGTGACCTCGCCTGCGACTACCACCCCGTGACACCTTGTTACATGTGCATAAGTCCTTCGGTTAGATACTTGTTGTAATTGTTTCGAACTGTGTGACAATTCCACAACAAGAATTCTCAACATAATGTAGTATAATGCATGTAAAAAGAGTATGAAGTTTTTGGTGTTTTATTTTATTGTATGGGTCCAGGACCTTTGGTTTTATGAGGACTAGTTGATTCTGATGGTGAAACCAGATTTTCCTATTCCATTAGTATATTTCAATAATAAATGTGTAATAGAACTAAAAAAAATACATGATCATAATAAATACGTGGTATTTATGAATAATTTTGTTTAGGTATTATTATTATACATTTTTATAGCTCCATTTATTTCATGTCGCTTTACATGTGAAAGGGGCAAATATAGACAAGTACAATAAACATGAGCAATACAAAGCACACACAGGTACAGAAGGAGAGAGGACCCTGCCCGCGAGGGCACACAATCTACAGGATCTGAAGATCTCATGCACACAACTGAACAGACCTGTAACATTTAGGCTATGTGCACACATAGCGGAACTCTCGGGGAAGTTACCGTGAGAATTCCAGAGTTCCATTCCACGGGAAAATCGCATTTTAAATTCCCGTGATTTTCACGTGGAAAAACTAGCAATTTTCAAGCGGAATTAGCTTGCAGAATGCTAGCGTTCTCCAAGCGATCTATAACATCGCTTGGAGAACTGATTGACAGGTTAGTCACACTTGTCAAACATAGTGTTTGACGAGTGTGACCAACTTTTTACTATTGAGGCTGCCTATGCAGCATCAGTAGTAAAAGATATAATGTTAAAAATAATTAAAAAAATAAAAAATGGTGTTATATTCACCTTCCGATGTCCCGCGCAGCCTTCCCGGGTATCAGCAACGCTTCCGTTCCCAGTAATGCCTTGCGAGACCTTTGATGACATCGCGGTCTCGCGATAATGTAGCGGTCTCGCAAGGCATTACTGGGAACGGAAGCGTCGCTGAGGCCCGGGATGGCTGCGCGGGACTCCGAAAGGTGAATATAACCCGATTTTTTTATTTTAATTCTTTCTTTTACAGGGATATGGTACCCACAGCCCGGAGGACAGTCTCCTCTTCTCCGGACCATGGGTACCATCCGCAAATGTTCAGCCTACTTTTTGCATGGTGGGCACAGCCACATGTGGGAAGTAAGCGGAACAATGCAATCCTATGGGTGCGGGATCGGCGCGATTCCGCAAAATAAAGAGCATGCTGCGTATTTTTCCGCAATGCGATTCCACCGCGGGAAAATCCGCAGCATTAGCACAGCATTGCGGAATCCCATAGGATTGCAAGTGATGCTGTTTTTTGCGTTATTGCGGCAAAATCACGTATTAAAAAACGCCGCAAAAACACCGCAACGTGTGAACACAGCCTTAAGATTTCTTTCTAAATAAAGAAGAGCGAATAGATTTGAGGAGAAATAAATTCTACATTTTTACAAAACTGCGCATTTACCAATATGCAGGTTTTTTTGTCTTTTGTTTCAAAGCAGATTCAGCAAATTTGTGGCAACTAGCCTCCATTTTTTGTGAACTGTAAAGGGCCATTATAAGATCCAAAAATGAAAAATAATACTTAAACTCACCTCACTGCTCATCTCCCTGACCCATCTGTTCATCGCCGTTACCTGTCTGATCCTTGCTGCATCTTCTAATCACCACCAAGAATGCCGAAATTCCCACATTACGCACGTCCTAACTTTTTGATATCATGATGTCATGGCCTTTTCCAAGCTTGCACAGAACCCAGGCTTGGCGTGAGAGGTCTGGTGATTTCAGTACACACAGTGTTGATAAGAAGATATAGCGAGAATCAGACCAGTGATGGTGAGAAGCAGAGGAACTTTTTTATTTTTTACATTTTCCGTTTATTATGCTCTGGAGTCTATAGAGACCCAAGAGCATAATACGGGTCATTCAATTAATGAAGAATAACTTTTCATCTACTCAAATTTCCCGAGAACATTTGCGTGAATAGGAGAATTGGAATTTTGCCTGATCTGCTCATCTGTAAATCTAAATCTGTGGCATAGAAACATGTGATGCTGCATGTGTACAGGTATTCTACACTAGACTCATTGATTCTATGGACATATTACATATGGAATCTGACATCAAATGGTACACACAGTCCATAAATACATGTTAGTTGCATGACCTCTCTGTGTTGCTACACAGGATCTATTCACATAAATTATACGGTTAAAATATTAAGTAAATGCTATATAGTTGTTATATACTGCAATATTTTATTATCAAGGTTCACAAAACGCGTTCAAATTTAATATACCACTAATAAATTAAATTCACGATGACAAATTAAATATTTTCATTACCGCTCTTTGTAAAATGTCTACTGAGCTGCTTTTTTCCCACTTTATGAAACTAAGGAGAAATTCTATTATACAGTGAATAATGCATCTCTCACCAACATGCAAAAAAATCAATGTGCCTCTGATTGTTCAAATGAAATGATATCAGTCAAACCAATGTAGAAGTAAAGACATCTTCTCATAAACTACAGTTTAGAGAATTAGAAGTCAGCGTTTGATTTGAATCCAAAAATGTGATAGAACACTAAAAAACAAGATTTTATACTAATGTACTTTTATAACCCAATCCAGAATCTTCTTATAGGAAAATTTGTGAAAACAGCTTAGACAAATAGATAAGACAGAGCAATAGAATTCTGAATAATCATAGAGGCGACTGGCATCAACTAATGCATTCCAACACACAGGCCAATGAATGTATGGCATACAGAAGATTCAGAAGCTACCACAGTAGCTGTGTTTTGAAATGTGAATTATGGGTATTTTATCATGTAACCATATTAATTGCTGCTTGGCATATAATCTGCTAAATCCCTTATAAAGGGCCTACATTTTCAAA
The DNA here is from genome assembly GCF_039654945.1 of Dendrobates tinctorius. Lineage (NCBI taxonomy): Eukaryota > Metazoa > Chordata > Amphibia > Anura > Dendrobatidae > Dendrobates > Dendrobates tinctorius. The sequence goes on from NW_027361830.1 coordinate 10,884,587, forward strand.
CCCACATTTAAAAAGAACCTGTGAGCATGATTTAGCAATGTAAAGACATGGCCGTGATTAAATATGTAATATCTATAGTGAAGAAATCTTCATGGTGGTTGTTTCTTAATCAGTAATTGAAATGTTGGCATAATAAGCTTCAGGTGCTACAGTATAAAGCGAACTGCCTCAGATTGTATGTATGTATACATATATAATGTCTTCCACCTGGTATATGCCCCCACGTCTCACCATGTGTATATTTGCATAATACACTTCTGGAGTTCATATGTTCCCCTCACACAAAAATATATGCCACCACATTGTCCCAGTAAAATAGAAAAATGTCCACCATATTATGGTTGTCACGTCTAATAATGTCCCCATGCCTACGAATGCCTAATCTCCTGATAAGATATACCCAGGACAAGACCCATCATGGCATATCAAAAGAAGATGGACAATTGTCCATGTGTTGCCTATAGCTATATGCTCACATGGTTAATTACTATGTCAGGACATAGCCACAGACTGCTAGGACAAAAGCTCAAAGTTACCCTTTTCCCTGGCAGCAGCTGATGCCTCCAGGGGTCCGGACACTGACACAGATATAATCATACCAGTGCAGGGGCCCGACACATCAAAGTGCCCTGCTGTCAGAGTGGTGACATCTTTTCGCTGTGCCGGCACTCGCGCCCTGCATGCACACGTGCAAGAGGAGGGCGATAGTGTGGCCATATGTGAGGGCGCCACACTGAATTTAAATATCCAGTGGCTTCAGCATTTGCCCTCTCTTCCTTTCTTTGTCTCCTGCCTTAGCCACCGTGACACCCCTTTGTGTCCCCTTCCAGCTCCACATGTTCGCAGCCCCGTGCCCCTGTCTGCCTGATCTCTTCCTGATCCAATACCTAAGCCTCATCAACTCCTTTACTCATTCAGCCCACCACAGCTCATCAGGCCGCAACCTCTGTGTGAAGAAGCCCACAACCTCCTCAGTCACTTCTCTCTCCTACATTGTCCCTCTGCCTCCTCCTGTTCAGACACAGTAAGTGTCTTCACCTTGCTCTCCACACAGTCACACCATCAGCTTCCATCATCAAGTCTTCTCCTGTCTTCTCTTTCCTTTCTCCCCACCTAGGCCCACTCAGTGTCCCCTCTTAGCTCCTCTATTGATAGTCATGCTTACCTACCTGACTGTTCCTCTCCCTCTCAGCTGCTCCTCTTCCTGTAAATCTCCTTCCAGCAGGAACTTCACACCAGGACCCAGTAGCCTCAGCAGGGCTAAGCATTACTGTTATTAACCCCTTAATCTCTGTAGAGATAGTGAGTGATAGGCGGGTGGGCTGTTATTATTGTGTGTGTGTTATTTTTAGGTAAAGTGAGTGGAAATATAACTAGGTTACTGTGGATGGTGTATTAGTATTGTGGTGTTATTGTATATGGTTTTAGTGTAATAATTTAGCAGTAAAATAAGTGTAGACTTGTGTGTAATAAATATCCTTTATTGATACATGGTTTCATCTCAGTCAGTTGCCGTCCATTGAAATAGTACTGTATATTATATTTTAAAGTAACTGGAATACGAAACAGATGAGGTATTAGCCAGATATTGGTTATTAAAAGCCAAGCCTGACATTAATAATATATGGAATACCGCCCTGTAATAGGTGCATAGCGGCGGGACTGTGGGTAGGGTCTTTGGCTCCTGCACGGCACCTCCAGCTCCATCTGGTGTATGTATGACAGGTCAGTACTTTGTGAGTAACCTGCCTTCTGTCTGAAAGTTCATGCCCGTGATCACTTTGCAGCAGAGAGCACTCGCACAGATTAATCTCCCGGTGGTGTTAAGTAAAATGGCGCCAGTGTTAACATGCTCAGATTGGGATTTCATTTCAATTAAATATCTAAAGGACGTCATTGAGCTGAGATCTCAATTTGTGGATATGCCGCCACAGGAGCCATTTTACTGAAGATAGCCAGGAAGTCAATCTGTACATGCATATCCTCCAGTACCATTTTACTGAAGGCAGCGGGGAGGTCAACATGCACATGTGCTGCCACCAGTACCATTTTATAGTAGACTGCTTAGAGATCAAGCTGTGCGATTGCTGCATGCGGAGAGGATGGCAAAGGTACAAAATGGTCAGGCAGGAGGAATGTCAAAACAAACTGAGGTCAAAACAGGAAAACACAACATTGAAAACTGGAGTTGAAAACACAGACCTTAGGGTACTGTCACACTTAGCGATGTACCAGCGATCCCGACCAGCGATATGACGCGGTCAGGATCGCTGGTACATCACTAAGTGGTCGCTAGTGAGCTGCCACATAGGCAGATCTCACCAGCGACATCGCTGGGGACGGGGGTCGCTACTTACCTGTCACACCAGGCGATCCTGCGTCCTCCCGCCCGGCTCCACGCTCGTCGCTCGTCTCTCCACAGAAGCGCCGCAGGAAGCTGACGACGAAAAACAGTCCAGGACGTTCTCGCACGATAACCAGCGGGGGAGCAGGGGAGCGGGTCGTAGGTAAGTATCACACACAGCGATGTCGCTAGCAATATCGCTATAACGTCACTAGTTATAGCGATATTGCTAGCGATATCTCTTAGTGTGACAGGCCCTTTAACCAGAGAAGCACAAAGCTATAAGATGGAAGTTTTAATAAGGTGTGATGCTCTCCAATTGGCAGGAACAAGGAGCTAATAACTTCAGATAGACAGCACACACCCTCACTTTCAGTCTGCACAGAACTGTAGGTCCCAGACACTCTAACATTAGTGACTGGATAGAGCTAGCGCTGTCCAGAACTTCTGGTTCTGACTAGAGTTGAGCGAAAGGGTTCGGTTAAATTCATAAGTCGCCGACTTTCGCTAAAGTCGGGTTTCATGAAACGAAAACCGACCATAGCGTGAGGTCAGCCATGAGGTCGGCGACCAGAGCGCTAAAGTCGCGTTTCAAATGATGCTTCCAGCGCCCTTTTTCAGCCAATGATGGAGGACGCACACTGTGGGCAACGCGATGACATGGGCAGTGGTCACCACCATCTTTGAGAAGGGCTTGCAAGTGATTGGCTTGCTTTGTGTGACATCACAGGGGCTTACTTCTGCCGATCTTAGCATAGGGAGAGGTTGCTGCTGCTGATTCTGAATAAGGGAGAGCGTTAGGCAGGGAAGAAGAAAAAAAAACCTGCTTCTGCTGGTAGCGATTTTTACTGTACAACACAACAGTTTGTGTGCAGTGACAGGGGAGGATATATTTTTGTGCATCAGCTCTGTTAGTTATTAGGCTGCCTTATAAGGCTCCCTGATAGCTGCATTGCTGTTTGCACACTGCTGTGCAAACTGCTTTTTTTAAAAGCAAAAATACTTTTCTTCCTCTTCTCTGCACAGTTACCAAGCGTTCATTTTTCCACACTTTTGTGTGCAGCAGTCCTGCTTATTAGGCTGCCTGCTGCCATACTTGGACGGAGAGCATCATTGTCAGCCTCCTAAAAACGCTAGGGAGATTCAAATTCTCCCCAATACTATATACACCTTGTACCTTGTCATACACCAGCCAATTTCAGCCTGTAAAATTGAAGTGTAATCTATAGTGGGCCTGAGATAATAGTTCAGCCTCCTAAAATCTCAAGGGAGATTCAAATTCTCCCCAATACTATATACACCTTGTACCTTTTCATACACCAGCCTATTTCAGCCTGTTAAATTGAGGTGTAATCTATAGTGGGCCTGAGATAATTGTTCAGCCTCCTAAAATCCCTAGGGAGAGTCAAATTCTCCCCAATACTATATACATCTTGTACCTTGTCATACACCAGCCTATTTCAGCCTGTTAAATTGAGGTGTAATCTATAGTGGGCCTGAGATAATAGTTCAGCCTCCTAAAATCTCTAGGGAGATTCAAATTCTCCCCAATACTATATACACCTTGTACCTTGTCATACACCAGCCTATTTCAGCCTGTTAAATTGAGGTGTAATCTATAGTGGGCCTGAGATAATTGTTCAGCCTCCTAAAATCTGTAGGGAGATTCAAATTCTCCCCAATACTATATACACCTTGTACCTTGCTTTACAGTACCATATAGCTGGTGGTATTTTGAGCACATTTTCCCAAAAATGAGGAAGTATGGAGGAAGAGGCCATGGAAGTGGGTGGGGGTTGCCAGCTGGTACTGATGGTGGTGCATCTGCTGATAGTGGCAAAAGCACAATAGCACCTAAGGCAGGAGGTGTTGAGTCTGTGTCATGGTCTGGCTCCGGAAGGCCTGGAAGGCTACCTTTTCTGGGAGTAGGTTAACAGCTTTTAAAGCCGGAGCATCAGGAACTGGTTGTGGCTTACATTGCCGAAACAGACTCCAGCTAATATGCCCTCCTCTTCTGAAGTTTCAAAAAAATGCAAGCACTGAGTCGTCAAGTGCTGGCTCCTGGTCAGGAAGAACCCCTTTCCTTGTGTCCTTCACCCCCACCAAAAGTGAATGATGCAGCAGGCCACACTTCACATTAGTCCATGTAGCTATTTCTCACATACCATGCCTGGGTTATCAAGTCAAATCGTGAATTCCCCAGTCCAAGATGAATCTGACATGGAGTGTGGGTCGCCAGCCAGGGCAGTGGAGTTAATCGGTACCGGGCCGGTGTCTCAGAGGGATGTGTCATGGTGGTGGTGTCCCTTTCCGTGGCCCTGGGCATCCATGCAAAGGGGTAAATAATGTTTATAGGTGAATGATATGTGACGCCACCTGTGGTTTCTGATCAGATTGACCAGTGCTGCAGTGTCGCTTCTCTGGGACAGATGTTGTGGTGCAGCTAAGATGTAGAAGCCCTGCACAGCTAGGGCCATTGTCGCAGAGCAGATGAAAGAGTTGGTAGATGGTGTGCAGTGCAGGATGTAGCAGAACCATGCGCCAGGTGCAGGAGAAAGATAACAGACACAGTCATGCAGTTGTTAGCGTGGGTGGTCAGGAGCGGGAGCTCCGAGAGTGGACCCTCTGGACCGTGGCACCGAGGGACCCCGGGCGAGCTGCCAGGTGGAACCGACCCCTATACAGGGACCGTTAGGAGCAGGCCCAGGGGTTCGAGTACCACGGTAGCCGGTACCGAGAGGGGCGGCTCAGGATGGACCAGAGTAAGACTGAGACTGGAGTAGGACGGCAGGAGCACTGAAGACAGGACTGGAGTAGGACGGCAGGAACACAAGGCAGGACTGGAGTAGGACGGCAGGAACAGTGAAGGCAGGACTGGAGTAGGACGGCAGGAACACAAGGCAGGACTGGAGTAGGACGGCAGGAACACAAGGCAGGACTGGAGTAGGACGGCAGGAACACAAGGCAGGACTGGAGTAGGACGACAGGAACACGGGTAGCAGGACTGAGAGGCTGCTGTGAGGAGCAGCCGAGACAGGAACTGCAGGAGCAGAGTGTGCACGATGGAGCGAGGCCAGAGTGTCAGGAAACACAACGATCAGGCGCCTCCCTCAGGGGGAAGCGGCCTGATATGGCCCCGTCTGGTCAGCCATTGGTCCAAATGTGCCTCCGGGTCAGGGCACAGCCGGAGCATAAGAAGCAGGAAGGAGGCGCGGCCGCAGCCTATGGCGCATGCGCATAGCATGCAGGGAAGGCATCGGTCGCGGGTCTGTCTCAGGTGACCGCCGCGGCCGTCGGGTGGAGAGAGGCTGCGGCGTGGGAGCGGAGGGCGACTGCGGCGTGGGAGCGGAGGCCGGGTGAGTATGGCGGAGCGGTGAAACAGCAGTTCATTTACCTGTACTTAGTAAGTGCTATACAGGACCCAGAGTACAGATGGAGAAGGAGTTGGTCAGCCTGGAAGCAAATTAGGAATTCTCTCTCTGCAGATAGGTAGTGTGGCCTCCATTCTAGCGCTTATCTGAGGTACTCGCAGTACTGAGTTCACTGAAGTTCCCCCATTGACTCTCTTTTGGAACTTTCTCGTATGGCAGGAAGCCATAGCCTTTTCGTTCTGGCTCACACACATCGCTGCTGGGGCCTTCGAGCCTTAGTTGGGAACAGAGCACTTACAGCTGCTACTTCCTCCGGTTTCTGCTGCAGGACCGTCAGTGTCCCTACAAACTCGGAGACCGGAATCCGGACCATGCGCTCCAGCTAGGAGTGAGCCTTAACTCTGCTCATCCTCCAGCTCCCCTTCTCACGTCCACACACTTCCCATTCCCTTCACAGACTGCCCTAACTTCCCTCCTCCTGACCACAGAGAGCAGCTCCTCAGCAGTCAGGTTCAGAGCTCTCCCTGCTGGCCTGGAGTGGGAACTGTGTTGTGTGTTGGTTTAACTGCTAGAGAGATCCTTCATTGCTCCCAAGCATGACATCACACTTCCTAGGAGAAAGGTAATGCCATTGTGGCGACCGTACTCTTGGGGGCGCCACAAGTGCACTGATGCCCAGCCACTGCTAGATGATTCTGCTGATACATTGACCCAGACCACTACATTCCCCTCGCACTCTACACAGCCAGAATCTGACCCTGATGAAACTCAGGTTCCCCTTCCCGCATAATATACCACCTTACACGGTGACAAAGAGGAAGGTGCCGATGAAAGTGCAGGTTCCTTGAGCAGGTGGGGGGGCATACTCATGGGCAACGGCACTGGCACAGGGTCCATTATAGTACGCAAAAGTGTCTCTGCCGGTGGGAGCCCGCCATCAGACACACTGCCGTACTATGAGGGGCCCTGTGCCAGTGCCATTGCCAACGAGTGGGCCCCCCCTGCTTGCTCAGGATCACAGCACTTGCAAAGTTGAGATACTTACCTCTCCCTGCTCCACTGCCGTGACGTCTTCCGCGTTTCCTGACAGTGACATTCTGGTCAGAGAGCTCGATGACATCACATCTGTATGCCCCCTGCCTAAACAGTCCAAGTGCAGAGAGATGGAAGATGGGGACAACGAGGAGTCCAGAGTACAGGGATTCCCTAGCGAGACTTATTTAATTGTTTTAATGGTTGGGAGCAATTTTTGAAGAGCACTATACTCTGGAGAATGATATATGGGGCCCACCATACACTGGAGCATTCCAAAGGTGGACATCAGACACTGGAGCAGCATTTACAGGGCCCATTATACACTGGAGCATTAGAGATGGGGCCCATTATATATGGAGCATTATTTGAGTCCATAAGACACTGGAGCATCATCCATGGGGCCCATTATACACTGGAGCCTTAGAAATGGGGCCCATTATATATGGAGCATTATTTGGGCCCATAAGACACTGGAGCATCATCCATGGGGCCCATTATACACTGGAGCCTTAGAAATGGGGCCCATTATATATGGAGCATTATTTGGGCCCATAAGACAATGGAGCTTCATCCATGGGGACCAACATATACTGTAGCATTATGTGGAGCTCACCATATACTGTATTGAACATTATATGGGACCAATGATTCTGTATGGAGAAATATATGGGCCTCATTACTCTGTATGGCGCACTATGCAGTGGCCATAATACTCTATGGAGGAATATACTGTCCGTTTTTGGAGCTATTGGAGAATTTAAAATGGATTTCAGTCATGTGATGTAAGAAGTGAAGTATTTTTCAATGTACTATACCGCTATTTCTCTGCCGTATCAGAGGATCATGACTTGTGGCATGTGTTAAAGGAGCCCAGTGACACTCTTTGGCCCTGGGTCCACGAAAATCTTGAGCCAGCCCTACCCCCCCACAATTTTAGCCAAATAACCCCCAGTTTTCAATGCCTAACTATAATTATAAAGTAAATTAAGGTTGACAAGCTTAAGTAATAAGAATTGATATTTTTGGCATTAAAATGGGCACTGTAGGTGTGTTTCCTGTCCTCCACTCACTGCCGACTTTTCTTCCCCATTGACTTAAATTGGGTTTTGTGTTTCAGTCGGCCTTCGACTTTTCACGATAATCGGCCCATTGCGTTCGACCCGACTTTTGGTGAAAGTCAGGTTTCATGAAACCCGACTCGACCCGAAAAAAGGCAAAGTCGCTCATCTGTAGTTCTCACGTCTCCTCTATCACCAGCATCACACAAAGACTGAATATGGCAGCACCTGGCGACAGAAGCAGAAGTCACAGGAGCAGGTTCTGGTGGAGATGTGACACCGCCAGTGTGCACCTAAAGTGTATTACACTAAAACCTTGAATGCTGATTAAAGAACAACCAGGATGTGGAATTCTTCAACAAAGGAATCTACTGAATCTGAATAACAGTGCCATTATGGCCATGCCTTTCCTTAACATTCAAAATTGTGCTAAAAGTCTCTTTAAAAAAAAAAAAATAAATAAAAAGGTTGCATCCCAATTTTTAGGCCAAAATAGAGTAAATTATCACATTTTTGGCATTTTATTGAAGATAATATCAGATCAATAAACATGCCCCCTATTAAATATGGTACAGAAGGGCAGAAATTGCAATAGCGAGAGGATTATTAATTTATCTTTTCCATACCATGTGTCTTCCTGATTTCATTTCTATAAATGATGTTTATGAATTGTACATTTTGTTTTCTTAGAAGGTTATTAATTTTACAGTTGTGTTTTAGGCAAATTCCATGCTGGAAACAACATGATTTTTTAAACATAGTTCTCCAGTAAGGTTTTATTAATTTTATCACTCTATTACAGTATGTACAGCGTAAATGTTGCTGCAAAGTAATCATGGACATTTTATTACTTTGTATATAGATATTACTGTATAAATAGTGTGCCCTTTCATCTAATGAAGTCATCATATGATAATTCCCACGTGGTTACGGTTTGTGAATGTTAAATGCATGGGCTGAAAGCTTGGCTTACATGAGAGAGAGGAGAAAGACAGAAAGAGGTAGAATGTGTGTGTTTGTGTATATCCAAGAAGTATCATTTCTCCTTGCAGAGAATGACTTGCTAAGCATGTCAAGATGAGGAGACTTAAAGCCACAATGCTCCTCTAGGAAATATGCTAATTATGCAAACTGTCTCTTCAGAAAGGAAGAGGACTAGAACTCTAGTGCCACCTATTGGAAGCAGCAATCCTAAAAGTCAATGTTGACCCTTTAACGAGCCTTGTTACATGACTTAGGATAAAAGCCAAGCCAGAGTCTCAATTTGCAGACACTGTGTTTCGGGGTACTGCCCCTCGTCAGTGCAAAGTGTGAGATCTGGTTTGGCTGTGAGAGAGGCGTCTGACCGATATCCAAGAAGTATCAATTCTCCTTGCGGAGAATGGCATGCTAAGCATGTCGAGATGTGTTTGTGTATGAGAGAGAAAGGAAGGAGTGGAGGTGAGAATGTTTGGCCTCAATTACATTAATTGTCTTTGGGACTATGCTCGGTGCTCGCCTATTGACACTGGTTGCATAAAAAATAGTGGCAGGGTCAAGCAAGCGCACCTCAACCCCATTCAATACTGGTCTGCAGATCCTCATTCTCAGGGTTCCACAGCCCTAATCTCGTGATTGCTAGGAGTCCAAATGATTAGACCCCAATAAAAAAGAAATTGTCACCTATCATTGTTTTTAGGGTATAATCCTTTAATGCACTATGTATATATATATATGCAAACAAAAAATGTGGTAAGGAAAAGTCTGTATTACAGATTAGTAGGTATTTTTGTGTCACTCTTAGGCCTATAGCTTACATAGGCACCATATTGAGGATTTGTACTACGTCTGAATGCAACCAATCATGGGCTTAATTATTGTTCAAGCATAGATAAATATTGCATTTCTAGACTAAAGCTCAAAAGACAGGAAATAATTGGAATGATTGCTAAATAATAAGTAGACCCACAGTGAAAACAACCTTAGATGCGTTTTCTTGAATTGTAAGTGAGAGGTCTGAGTTAAACAAAACTGAACATATTGGAACAAATATTTCTCTACATCTCCTCCCTATATACTGAATATTTTTTTTAAAAATTATACAAATAAGCATGAGAAAAGCAGCCCACACTAGAAATATATTTATTATGTGCTCCTCATTCTCCTCCTTCAGAGCCAATATAAACTTGGAACAGTATTTGCAATTTATATGAAGATTGCGCAACCTTAACCCTGTTAAACAGCAATGAATATAGACCTGTTTTAAACTGATTGTTAGAATATTAAGGATTGAATAACGATCATCAATATAATAGCTTCTTGTTCTGGGAAGTAGCTCGGCTTGTACTGCTCGGAAAAATAACAGCCATGTATAATAAGCAGATGAAGGTTAATGAAAATCGTCTTACCGCTAGTGAGAGACTACAATAATTATAGAAAGCCCTAAAGCTAAAACCTTACTTGGGGAAAATAAAAGAATTTTAATCAAGGTAAGGGCGAGTGCATTTCATTCGCTAAATGCGCTGTAATATAGCATATAAACCCTCCTTACATTTATTTACTGGAGATGACTCCGTAAGATGCTGTGCACTAAATTAAAGGTGAAGAACATTTGTTGATCATAAGTGTCTAGGAAACTCGATCAGCCAAAATAATTACCAAACCAGTTTCCACAGGTTTTGCCATCCAACTTTTTCTGGGTTATAAAGGGTCAGTGTGTATACAGTTTGTAACGCGCTAGGACATTGGGCATCGTGGAAGTGACACAGGCAGACACAGTCCATGTAAAGAAAGCAGAGGGCTTTATTTTAAGCCAAAAAGGTAACAAACAGTGAAGAAGCCAAAACCTACAAAGACTTGCCCAGCTAGGCGCTAACAAACATACCAGTCCACTGACTCACACTATCAGGTATGTATGCGGGCTTGGCTATCCAGCAACTTAGCATTTAGCACATTTAATCGCTGTGCATTTCCTCCTCAGGAACACATTATGCCAGTATAGAGGCTGTGACACACTGAAGCTTTTCCTTCAACTTTTTCTGTGTCAGAAATGAGACAACCTCTCTCAGCTGAGCTGGCTAAGCCTCCAGTAAAACGCGTACTGGAGCGTGAGTGGGAGTGATGAGTCCAACCGCTAAATCATTCACATCACTACAATAAAACCCGGCCTGGAACAATCATATATAAAATGGTTCAGCACCTAAGCTGCTATAAAAACAAGTACTACCCAACATTTAATATCACACCCAGCTTAACGTTTTGGGAGAGATATACACTTCGTCCAGTACCTTCCCTGTTGGTTACCTACAAGTGGCATGTAAACGTTTGGACACCCCCTGGTCAAAATTACTGTTCTTGTGAACAATAAAGCAAGTTGAAGATGAAATAATCTCTAAAAGGCCTAAAGATAACACATTTCCTTTGTATTTTATATAATACTAGAGTGATAACTGAAAAAAGCTTATCTGCCATTCATTAGATTGCCTGTTGTGACATCTTTAATGAATGACAGATAAGCTTTTTTCAGTTATCACTCTAATTTGTGACATGGTGTGTTTTCTAGGGATAGTGCGATAAGTGGTGTATTAGTTATTTGAGTTTATATGAATCACTCTTATACCATTTAAAAGTGTGTGGCAAAAGGGCCGGTGCAATTTGGTGATCAGCATTGAGGCTAAATACCGTAATATCTGGTGTTTGGTGTTATAGGGCATAGTGCAATAAGACAGATATATATTTTTACATTTTAAAAATGACAATAAGGAAAGTGGGTCGATGCAAAAGTATGAACTCCCTACATGGTTAGTACCAAGTAGCACCTCCTTTTGAAAGTTTCACAGCTTGTAAATGGTTTTTGTACCCAGACAAGAGTCTTTCATTTCTTGTTTGAGGGACTTTCATTCATCCTTCCTTGGAAAATTCTTCCAGCTCTGTGGGTTGTCTTGAATGCACTGTTATTTTGAGGTCTAGACACATATTTTCAATGATGTTCAGATCAGAGGGACTGTGAGGGCCATTGGAAAACCTTCAGTTTGTGCCTTTTGAGGTAGTCTATAGTGGATTTTAACATGTGTTTAGGATCATTATTCATTTATAAAATCCATTCTATTTTTTACTTCAGGTTTTTTGACAGATGGTGTTATGTCAGATGGTGTTATGTTTGCATCAAAAATTTGTTGAAATTTCATTGAATCCATTCTTTCATCTGCCTGTGAGATGTTCCCCATGCCACTGGCTGTCATACAACCCAAAAGCATGATTGATCCATCCCTGTTATGATTGAGTCACCGTAGGAGGCAAAAACAGAAATGCTAGCTAAGTCCAGAAACCCAGAGAGGTTGGCAACTATCGGATTGCAGACCCCTAATCCTATCCACAACAACTAACAGTAGCCGTGGGGGGTTCCTACGATGCCCTAGACCCCTCGATCACAGCCGGAGAATTAAATAGGCCTAAAGAAAGAAAGGGGAAATCTAAACTGCCCCAGAGCAGACCCCAAAGCAGTAGGCAGCCCCCAACATATAATGACGGTGAAGCAAGATGAAAACACTAACACAGACAGAAAGATAGACTGAGAAAAGACGGGGCCCAAGCTAACTAGATAGGAAAGGACAGGAAGGCTGCTGTCTGCAATCCGTGAAAAACCCTATGAAAATAAGAGCCAACAGACTGACAGTAAAAAAGGCCCTGAAGATGCTAGGCTTCAAAAAAGCTATTTCAGTACTCAGGAATATTCTGAAGACAGAGCAACCGGCAAAAGGAGATTCAGCTCACCCCAGCAGGGAATGGCCGAATCCAGAAAAGCAAGGAAAACAACAACAAAACACAAATGCTAACAGGCAAAGCAGAAAACTTAGCTTTAGAGGAGCAGGAATCAGACTGGTGTCCTAGAAGTCCACAGAGAAATCACCCGCAGGGCAGAAGGGCGTCGGCAGCCTTATATCCAGTCCGTGACTCCACTCAGCCAGTCATCCTCATCAGGCTCAGGTGCCTGATAATCAGGCTCATTACCTTCCTTTACCAGAATAGGGAGTTCACCAGATCTCAGTGACGAAGGGGAAAATGAACTCACAACAGTACCTCCCCCTTGAGGAGGGGTCACCGAACCCTCAACCACGCCACCAGGGTGATCAGGGTGAGCCCGATGAAAGGCACGCACCAATCTTTTGGCATGAATATCAGAGGCAGAGACCCAGGAATTATCCTCCTGACCATAACCCTTCCACTTAACCAAATACTGGAGTCTCCGTCTAGCCAGATGGGAATCCAGTATTTTCTCTACCTCATATTCCATGTTACCTTCAACCAATACAGGGTCTGGAGGTGCCACCCCAGGAACAACTGGTTCAACAAACCTCTTCAACAAGGACTTATGGAACACATTATGGATTTTAAATGTGACAGGAAGAGCCAAACGAAAAGAGACCGGATTAATAATCTCCAAAATCTTGTAAGGTCCAATAAATCTAGGCTTAAACTTAGGAGAAGCCACCTTCATAGCAATATTTTTTGATGATAACCACACCATATCACCAATCTTAAACTGGGGACCAATGGTCCTATGACGATAGGAAAAGCGCTGGGCCTTTTCCTGGGAGAGAGATAACTTATCCACCACTTGGTCCCAGATCTGGTGCATTCTCTCCACCACAGTGTCAACACCTGGGCAGGCAGAAGGCTCCACCTGCCCTGAAGAAAATCGAGGATGAAACCCAAAGTTACAAAAAAAGGTGACATCAAAGTAGCAGAACTAGCTCTATTATTTAAAGCAAATTCGGCCAAGGGCAAAAATGAAACCCAATCATCCTGATCAGCGGAAATAAAACATCTCAAATACGACTCCAAGGTCTGGTTTGTTCTCTCTGTCTGCCCATTGGTCTGAGGGTGAAAAGCAGAGGAGAAGGACAACTGAATTCCCAGCTTGGAACAGAAAATTCTCCAAAATCTAGACACAAACTGAACTCCTCTGTCAGATACAATGTTCTCAGGAATCCCGTGTAAGCGAACCACCAGTTGCAAAAACAGGGGCACCAACTCAGAGGAAGATGGCAACTTAGGGAGTGGTACAAGATGAACCGTCTTAGAGAACCTATCACAAATCACCCAAATAACAGTCATTCTTTGAGAGACCGGCATATCAGAGATGAAATCCATTGAAACATGGGTCCATGGCCTCCTGGGGACAGGCAAAGGCATCAACAACCCACTAGAGCGAGAACAAGATTTAGACCGGGAGCAAGTCCCACAGGACTGCACAAAATTCCTGACATCATGAGACAAGGTGGGCCACCAAAAAGAGCGACTCACCAGATCTCTAGTACCAAAAATACCTGGATGACCAGCCAATGCAGAGCAATGAACTTCAGACATCACTCACTTCTTCCACTGGTCAGGAACATACAACTTTCCACTGGGACAACGCTCAGGTTTGTCCTCCTGGAACTCTTGCAGAGCAAGTCTCAAATCGGGTGAGATGGCAGAAAGAACTACCCCTTCACCTAAGATGGTAGCAGGCTTGGTCACCACAGGAGAATCAGCAAAGAAACTCCTAGAGAGGGCGTCTGCCTTGACATTCTTAGTTCCAGGAAGAAAAGAGACCACAAAATCAAAACGTGTAAAAAACAAGGCCCACCTAGCCTGTCTAGGGTTCAAGCGTTTAGCCCACTCTAGGTAAATCAAATTCTTGTGGTCAGTGAGGACCACAACTTGATGTTTAGCTCCCTCCAACCAATCTCTCCACTCCTCAAATGCCCATTTCATGGCCAACAGTTCCCGATTCCCCACATCATAGTTACGTTCAGATGGAGAGAACTTTCGGGAAAAGAAAGCACAGGGATTCATTTTAGATGTTATAGGATCCTTTTGGGACAAAACAGCTCCTGCACCAATCTCAGAAGCATCCACCTCTACCTGGAACGGGAGTGAGACATCAGGTTGCCGCAAAACCGGGGCGGAGGTAAATCTTCGCTTCAGCTCCTGAAAGGAAGCAACAGCCTCCGGAGACCAATTCAACACATTAGCACCCCTCTTAGTCAGATCAGTCAATGGCTTGGCAATACTAGAAAATTTTGCTATAAATTTCCGATAAAAATTAGCAAAACCCAAAATCTTCTGGAGGGCCTTCAAAGAAGTGGGCTGAACCCAATCATAAATGGCCTGTACCTTGGCCGGGTCCATTTCAATAGTTGACGGAGACAAAATAAATCCCAAAAATGAAATCCTCTGTACTCCAAAAAGGCATTTCGATCCTTTGACATAAAGGGAATTCTCCCTCAAGATCCGGAACACAGTCCGAATATGTTCCACATGAGAATCCCAATCCTTGGAGAAGATCAAAATATCATCCAGATAGATAATCAAAAATTTATCGACAAAGTCTCGGAAAATATCGTTCATGAAGCACTGGAAGACAGAAGGGGCATTAGTGAGCCCAAAAGGCATCACCAGGTACTCAAAATGTCCCTCCGGAGTATTAAACGCCGTCTTCCATTCATCCCCCTGCTTAATGCGGATAAGATTATACGCCCCCCTGAGGTCAAGCTTAGTAAACCAGCAAGCACCTCTAACTCTAGAGAATAGATCCGAAATCAGGGGTAACGGATACTGATATTTAATAGTAATTTTATTGAGGGCACGATAATCAATACAAGGCCTTAAAGAATCATCCTTTTTGGCCACAAAAAAAAAAGGCACCTAAGGGTGAAGAGGATGGTCTAATATGACCCTTCTCCAACGCCTCCTTAATATAGGAGCGCATAGCCTCGTGCTCGGGTACAGATAAATTGAAGAGCCGACCCTTGGGAAATTTACACCCCGGGCTTAGTTCAATTGCACAGTCATAACTCCTATGAGGAGGCAAGGACGCAGACTCATTCTCACTAAATACATCATAGAAGTCAGCCAAATAGTCAGGAACATCATGCGACTGAGGAGAGGTGGAAAAAAACAGAGCCTCACTAAAGGCACACCGACAACCCCAACTCACCACAGACAGAGATTTCCAATCCAAAACTGGATTATGAATTTGCAACCAGGGAAACCCCAGAACAACGGCATCATGCAGACCATGCAACACCAAAAATCTGCAATTTTCTTGATGGTCTGGGGCGACCCGCATGACCACCTGGGTCCAAAACTGAGGTTTATTTTTAGCCAAAGGAGTAGCATCAATCCCCCTCAAAGGGATAGGCGTCTGCAGAGGTGTCATCGGAAATCCACAACGTTTAGCAAAATCCAAGTCCATTAGGTTTAGCGCTGCTCCCGAATCCACAAAAGCCTTGGTGGAAAATGTGGACAGGGAGCAGATCAGAGTAATTGCCAGAAGAAACTTAGGTTGAACACCACCAACAGAAAACGTGTGTGCAAAGCGTTTCTCTCGTTTAGGACAAACCGAAATAATATGCGAGGCATCTCCACAGAAAAAACACAGCTTATTACGCCTTCTGAACTCCTGACGTTGCGCCTTAGACAAAACTCTATCACATTGCATAGGTTCAGACGTCTGTTCAACCGGTGGCAACACCTCTCGTGCAATCCTGCGTTCACGTAAACGCCGATCAACCTGAATGGCTAATGACATAGAATCGTCCAGACCAGGGGGAACAGGAAATCCCACCATAGTATCTTTTACGGCTTCTGACAAACCCTTCCGAAAGAGAGCAGCCAAGGCATTATCATTCCAGGTAGTAAGGACCGCCCACTTTCGGAACTTTTGACAGTGCAACTCTGCAGAATCTCGACCCTGGTTCAATGCCAACAGGGTCTTTTCAGCCTGATCAATAGCATTAGGTTCGTCATACAACAACCCCAAAGCTTGAAAGAATGCGTTCACATTAGTCAGAATAGGATCATCTGGTTTCAAAGAAAACGCCCAATCCTGGGGATCGCCACGCAGCAAAGAGATGACAATTTTAACCTGCTGCGCGGAGCTCCCTGACGAGTTAGGCTTCAAGGCAAAAAATAATTTACAATTATTTTTGAAACTCAAAAATTTAGATCGATCCCCAAAAAATACATCAGGTGTAGGGATCTTTGGTTCAACAGCATGCGAACGAGCAAGGTAGGCGGAAATTCCCCGCACTTCCGCAGCGAGCTGCTCCACACGATCAGACAATTGCTTTATCTCCATTGAGAGAAAAAAAAATTCCCCCTACGGCCTCAGAGATATAGAGGAAAGAATATACACTTTTTTTTTTTTTTTTAAACACAATTCTTTCCTGCTATTGAGTACCCTAGGATCTGCGGTATGGCGGGTGATTCTGTTATGATTGAGTCACCGGAGGCAAAAACAGAAATGCTAGCTAAGTCCAGAAACCCAGAGAGGTTGGTAACTATCGGATTGCAGACCCCTGATCCTATCCACAACAACTAACAGTAGCTGTGGGGGGTTCCTACGATGCCCTAGACCCCTCGATCACAGCCGGAGAATTTAATAGGCCTAAAGAAAGAAAGGGGAAATCTAAACTGCCCCAGAGCAGACCCCAAAGCAGTAGGCAGCCCCCAACATATAATGACGGTGAAGCAAGATGAAAACACTAACACAGACAGAAAGATAGACTGAGCAAAGACGGGGCCCAAGCTAACTAGATAGGAAAGGACAGGAAGGCTGCTGTCTGCAATCCGTGAAAAACCCTATGAAAATAAGAGCCAACAGACTGACAGTAAAAAAGGCCCTGAAGACGCTAGGCTTCAAAAAAGCTATGTCAGTACTCAGGAATATTCTGAAGACAGAGCAACCGGCAAAAGGAGATTCAGCTCACCCCAGCAGGGAATGGCCGAATCCAGAAAAGCAAGGAAAACAACAACAAAACACAAATGCTAACAGGCAAAGCAGAAAACTTAGCTTTAGAGGAGCAGGAATCAGACTGGTGTCCTAGAAGTCCACAGAGAAATCACCCGCAGGGCAGAAGGGCGTCGGCAGCCTTATATCCAGTCCGTGACTCCACTCAGCCAGTCTTCCTCATCAGGCTCAGGTGCCTGATAATCAGGCTCATTACCTTCCTTTACCAGAATAGGGAGTTCACCAGACCTCAGTGACGAAGGGGAAAATGAACTCACAACACATCCCCATGCTTAATGGTTGGTGAGATATTCTTTTCTGGAAATTCTGTGCCTTTTTCCTCCACACATACCTTCAATCATTGTTGCTAAAGAGTTCTATTTTAACCCCATCAGTTCACAGTACTTGTTTTCAAAATGCATCAGGCTTATTTAGATGTTATTTTACATACTTCTGATGCTGAATTTTATGGTGAGGAAGCAGGAGAGATTTTCTTCTGATGACTCTTCCATGAAGGCCATATTTGTGTAGATGTCACTGAGCTGTAGAACAATGTAGCACAACTCCAGACTAAATTTCTCTGAAGGTCTTTGGTAGTCAAGTTTGGGTTCTTATTCAGCTCTCACTGAAGTTTTGCTTGGTCTTCCAGACCTTGTCTTGACCTCCACTGTTCCTGTTAACTGTCATTTCTTAATTATATTACATGAACTGAGGAAAGGCAACTTGAAAACACTTTTTCTATCTTCTTAGGCCTCTTTCACACATCAGGTTTTCGCCGTCAGGCGCGATCCGGCGCTTTTGACAGAAACCGGATCCGGCGAAATGCAATGCCGGATCCTGTTTCCCCCCCATTGACTTGCATTTGCGCCGGATCGCGCCGGATGGCCATGCGTTTCATCCGGTTTTCGCCGGATCCGGCAATGTGTCGCGATCCGGCGTCTGGAAAAAACGGCTACTGTAACGTTTTTTGTCTCCGGCGTAAAAGCCGGACACGCCGGATCCGGCGCGTCCGGCTTTTTCACACAATGAAAGTCTATGAGTGCTGCAATGCGCCGGATCCGGCGAAAGCCGGATCCGGTGGCCAGATCCGGTTTTTTTGGTCTGAGCATGCTCAGTAGCTCTGCCCACAAGACATATATAAAAGCAAGACAGTGGGACCCACAGCCACACCCAACATGCCACCCAAGAAAGCAACCAAGCGCAGCAGGAGAAGGCAGGAGACCACTGCAGCACCATCAGCACCACCACCACCCCAAATGGAGCAGCAAATGGAACATGCTGAGGAGGGGAGGCCAGCAGCAGATGAGAGACGGTAATTATCAAATCCCCCATTCCTCCAAACTAGGGCTATTGAATATCAAGATATTCATTGGCCCTTTGTTTCTCTTTATTCAACAGCCGCCCAATAGATGCAGCAGCAGCAGCAGCAATGGCAGCAGGTGGAACACCACCCACAGGCATGGAGTGTGGCCACCAGGAAGACAGCACATCATCTTCTGGGAGCCCTCCCTCGCATCGTCAGCGTTTGACGGTAAGTTTTTATTTCCAAAATCCATCATCTCTGTAATATATGTCTATTCATTGCCTTTTATTTGAAAACAGGATTCACAAGATGAAGAGGAGCTACCAGAAGAAAAAGGAAGGGGTGGACAGACGCTTGGAGTGGGCTCACAATTGGTAAGTTTTTTGCATCAAACGCAGAAACACAACATCACACTACACACAACACATAGAAAACAATGTTCTGCAGACCACACACAGCAAACAAATGCCTACATCCAAAGACATAACATTTTTTGTTTTCTTCTCTAGTCTTCCCAATCTGGTGCTCGGCCAAGAGGTCCTCGCAGTGCCTCCCAGGGTCGTCGGCGACAGCAACGCGGCGGTCACCAGCGTGTAAGTATAAATATTTTTGCTTTGTTTTTTTGCACTTTTTATTTCATTTCTTTTGTGTAGGCTAATTATGTTATTTTTGTCTTTTTCTTTAACAGCCTTCACAGCGTGCTCCCGACTCTGACGGTGAGGATGGAGGACTCGATGTGGACCACCTCATCGATCTCGTCAGAGAAAGGGAGCCGCTCTGGAATATGGCTGACCGCCGCCACGCTGACCTTATCGTTACCCGACGACTCTGGGAGGAAATCTGTTCGCTCCTTGTGGGCCGCTGGGAGGACCTCGATGTTCGGGCCCAGATTAAAGAGCGTAAGTATATACAGTACCGGTTGCTTGATGTAAACCAGTGTTTCCCGAACTCCAGTCCTCGTGGTCCCCATGGATCATGTGTTCAGGATTTCTATTTACTATGGAAATCCTGAAAACATGACCCCTGGGGACCATGAGGACTGGAGTTTGTGAAACACTGATGTTGTATACTAACCACTCCTTTCTCGTTTCAGGGAACAGAATTGTGAATCGGTAGCGGTCTGTGAGGGATCGTTTCAAGAAAGAGTTCAATAAAGAGATGCGGGCCCCGAGTGGATCTGGAGGACGCAGGAGCAAGTACAAGTACGCACAAGCCCTGTCGTTCCTCCGGGAAACAATGGTCACTAGAAGGTAAATATTACACACCACATGTGAAAAAAAATGTTAGCTGTAACTTTTTTTTTTCAGCCAGGGCCATACCATGTCAGTATTTTAATTGTTTTTTTTTCTCTTTATTCCACAGCACGGTGAGCAGCACTCGGGAGCCTGCACGATTGGACCCTTCTGAGGCGATCCCTGAGGAGACCGGCACCGAGGGACACTTCGACCACCCCGGTACATCTGCACCTTCCCAGCCTTCCCACACATTCGACCCATCTGTCCCATCCACCAGCACAGGAGCATCGTGGCCGCCTACATTACATGAAGCTGCTGGTGAGGAGATCGCTTTCCCTTTACCCCACCCTTCTGCCCCTGCCACCTCTAGTACACCTGTGGGTACTGGGCGGCAGCGGCAGAGGGGTCAGGAAAAGAGTTATGTGCCAGAGTTCTTGCATCTGAATGTATCTTTCCAGAACTGTCTAAAAGTCTTGTCAGAGCAAATCTCCGCAGGCTTTCAGCAGATCAACTCCAGCATTCTGGAGGTGAAGACACTTCTGCAAACCATGCATTCAGAAGCAAGATCTTCGCCAAACCACACCTTTTTCAGGTCTGTTGTGGAGCGCATGGCAACACTATCTCCTACCCAGCAGATGCATGTAATGCATTCGTGCCACGGTGCTCTACAGCAGGTTACCTCCCAACCTCTACCTCCCACCACTGTAGTTCCTCCACCTGCACCCCTCCAGCCACTTTCCATCCTCCCCCTCCTATTACATCTGCACCCCCTCCAGCCACTTTCCATCCTCCCCCTCCTATTACATCTGCACCCCCTCCAGCCACTTTCCATCCTCCCCCTCCTATTACATCTGCACCCCCTCCAGCCACTTTCCATCCTCCCCCTCCTATTACATACCAGCAACCTCACCAGTACCAGCAACCTTCCCAGTACCAGCAACCTCCCCAGTACCAGACATCTCCCCACTTCCAGCAACCTGCCCTGTACCAAACTCCTTCCCCATACCAAACTCCTTCCCCATACAACTTTCCATCAACATCATCTGCTCCTACAGTCCCTGCCCAACCCTCCACTCCACCGCCCACCACCTCTTCTGCCTCCCACATGTCCACCCATTCTGTATCTTTTTCCACACCATCACCTCTAACTGTTCCTTCCCCACCACGATCCCAGTCCTCTCTCCACACTCCCATTGTCGAAGTGTCCCGCAGCCCCTCCAGCAGTATTTCCACCCCACACTACACCGAGTTATAATGTATTTTTTGTAATAAAAATGCCCATTTGGTTGGTTTCAAACCTTTATTAAAAAAGTTTTTTTAACTTTAAAAACAGTTTACACAAAAAAAAAAATTTTAAATAAAAGTTAAATTATTGTTTACACTGGTTGTCTGTCATTTCTTTCTGCGGCGAAATATGTTTAAAAAAAAGGTTAAATACAGGGTATTTAAAAGGTAAAAAGGTATTCAAAACCAGGTATATAACTGTGGGTAAATTTTAGCTTTTTGCCACAGTTGTGTTCCTGGTTGTGTTTGAAGCAAAGTATTTCACCTGAAAAGTTGTGTTTATTGTTGGTGATTTCCTAACAATGTACACAACTTTTGTTAAAAGGTGAAATACTTTGCATAAAACACAACCAGGTACACACCTGTGGCCTAAAGCTAAAAATAGTAAGACCATGACAAGATAGCCAACTTTGGTTGGCAAAGGTATATACTGTTGGTCCAGAATGTACACAAGTTTGGTAGGGCACAAATCTTTCACACTCTGTCATCCTGCCAGTGTACTCTGCCTTGAGGTGACATAAAGTATAGTGTAAAATTGTCCCTCATTACTGAAACCGTCACAGAACTTCTAGTGGTAATATTTCCAATGACAACATCCATCTTCGCCAGTAACTTGCTCTTCTCTCCAACCTGCACTTTCTCCTCTACAACCTGTCAAAGAAGGGCTGTAGGAACATGCTATATATAGTTTTCCAGTAGCCAATCCCGTTCGGAAGGCCACAAGGGTCAATTTTAAAAACCAGATCCGGCGTAATCCGTCGAAAAACGGATAGAAAAACGGATGAACCGGATGAGACGGATCCGGTTTTGTCTGTCAAGAACAAGACGGATCCGGCAGAAAACCGGATCCGGCACATCAGGTTTTACAAAACATTTGCCGGATCCGGCATTCCGGCACGACGCCGGATCGCGCCTGACGCCGAAAACCTGATGTGTGAAAGTAGCCTTATATCCTTCTCCTACTTTTGTGTCAACAATTTTCATTTTCAGAGTGCTAGGCAGCTTCTTAGAAGAACTCGTGGCTGTTGTTTTTTGGCACAAGGTTAGAGGAGGCTAGGTTTTTATAATGCTGGGAAATTTGCATCACCTGGCCATTCCTAACAATGATAATAAACAAGCCATAACCTTAACAGGCTAATTAAGATGTTTCAGACCTGTTTTCAGCATGGTCAAAGTTATCAGAGCACACAAATCTCCAAGGGTACCCAAACGTTTGCATCATCCCATTTTCATTTTTATATTTTTTAAAATGTAAAAGTTTAAAAAGTTATGTGAGCCATGACGATGAACTGCAGTGATATCAATGAGTTTACTGCGAGCACTGTGAGAATCTTATGGTGATCTCGGTGATCTAATTGAGGCCACCACAGTTCATTGGCCCACTCACAGTGAAGTGTGGGAACGCAGCCTCAGTGACCTGCAGTAACCCCAATGACATCACCGCTAGTCACTGAGGCTATGCTCGCAGCACCTCATTCTCCCATAGTTTTCAGTCTGGACAGTCGCATCAGGTTGTAAACCAAATATCACTGAAATGGATTATGGAGTGGGACATCTTCAATTTGGACAGGTGAGGGATTTGGTTGTTTATTATTTTTCTTTTTTTTACAGGGAACAAGGGCTTCAATTGAATGGGCATAAGGTGAGTATAACTTTGTTATTTTTAATAAATTTGTAAAACAGAGTGTGTATTTTTTTTCAAATAAAGGACTTTATTCTAGGTGTTTTTTATTCACAATATGACTTTGGGATTAGTGGGATTAGTAATGGATAGGAGTCTTAAGGTACTGTCACACTTAGCGATGCACCTGCGATCCCGACCCGTGATATGACGCGGTCAGGATCGCTGGTGCATCGCTAAGTGGTCGCTAGTGGGCTGCTACACAGGCAGATCTCACCAGCGACATAGCAGGGGTCCGGGGTTGCTACTTACCTGTCAGACGAGGCGAACCTGACGTCCTCCTGCCCTCGCCCTCACGTCGCTCGACGGCACCACAGGAAACCCAGCAGGAAGCTGACGATGAGAAACGGCCCAGGACGTTCTCGCGTGATCAGAGATAACCAGCGGGGGAGCGGTCGGAGGTAAGTATCAGACATAGCGATATCGCTATAACGTCACAAAAACCAGTGATGTTATAGTGATATTGCTAGCGATATCGCTAGTGTGACAGGGCCTTTATAGACGCTTCTCCATTACTAACCTGTGGGCTTGATGTCACCTAACAATACAAAGGTGACATCAACCCCACAAATATTACTCCACTTGCCACGGCCACAGGGCATATGGGAAGAGCCAGGCAAATTGCCAGAATTAGTGCATCTAATACATGTGCCTTTTCTGGGGTGACCACGGGCTACTATTTTTAGGCCGGGGTGGCCAATATCCATGGCCCCTTACCAGCCTGAGAATTCCAGCCTTCAGTTGTCTGCTTCACCTTGGCTGTTTGTAAAAAAAAAAAGGGGGGAACCCATGCCGTTTTTTAAAATTATTTATTTAAATAATTTCAAAAAGCGGCATGAGGACCCCTTTATACTTGGTAACCAGCCATGGTAAAGCTGACAGCTGAAGGTTGCCGCACACAGCTGCCAGATTTGCCATGCTGGTTATTAAAAATAGAACAGACCTCACATCATTTTTCAAGAAAATTTATTTATAGTGCAGGTGCCAGCTAATGAATACTCCCATCATCAGCACCTGCTCTCACTGTTATCAGAAACAGCAGTCGTAGGATGAAGGGAATAGTACTCACATTAGCCAACACCTATGTGACTGGTGGTAAATTTTATCATTGGTCACAGCTGCTTGCTAATGCTGTCATCTCACAGCATGGAAACCATAGCTCTCTGACAAGCAGTAATTATCTTATTGCCCATCAGAGGCAATGTTTGCCATGCTGTCGTGCAAATGATAGCATTGCAAACAACAGATGTTCGGGTCCCCTATTCATGTGAATGGGGTCCAGGTTTGGGTACTGTACTGGTATCCAAACCAAACTTTTTTTTAAACATTTGGCCGAACCCAAACATCCAGGGGTTTGCCCATCACTACTGCAACCTACCCTGCCTAAGTGTTATTATACAGGGCCTCACTAACCACTTTTCTTTAAAGACCCTCTGCCAATTTGCATTTTTGCAATTACTGGGCTACTACTCTTCATGAAATTACTTCCTGAACACCCTCATTTGTGCATGTACAAATCTGTATGCTGCCCAAACAGTTTGAACTATCTGAATTTTATCCCTTACCATAAAGTTTTGTAAACAGTTTACATTACAATTATTACTTACTTGGAAACTCTTTAAGAGTGCCATTTGACACACACAAACTAGAACAACAGAATAGACAAAACACAACTTCTATTTTACAAAAGTTTTGCATTTTTACTCCTAAGTTTACTTAGCAAGCTCACTCCTGGTCTCTTTCAGCTTAGTCCCCACAGCCCCTAAGCTAAGCCTCTGAGGAGCCAGATCTTGCTATAAGATTTTTTAGCCCATATTAGCTCACTTGGTATCCAGGAAGCTGTATGCTTGGTGCTAGCTACACCAAGACCTAAGGCTTCACAGGTGCTCAAACAAACTCACCAAGTGATTTTTAAATGTACATAGGCTTTACATTTTCTTAATGGTTTACATTTTCTTAATGGTACAGTGAGGGCTATTTAGTGTTTGCGACCTTTCAAGAAAAGCAAGAGTTGCAATGAATTACGTAGCACACCAAAAAAGAACAATAATACATACACACGTGGTCAAAATTGTTGGTTCCCCTCGCTTAGTGACAGAAAAACCCACAACGGTGACAGAAATAACTTGAATCTGACAAAAGTAATAATAAATAAAAAATCTATGAAAATGAACAAAAGAAATGCTAGCACAGGCTTCCAGTATCCGTTGTTTCAGATGCTGCACATCTGGTATCTTCACAGCATAGACAATTTCCTTCAGATGACCCCAAAGATGAAGGTCTAAGGGGGTCAGATTGGGAGACCTTGGTGGCCATTCAACTGGCCCACGATGACCAATCCACTTTCCAGGAAACTGTACATGTAGGAATGCTTGGACCTGACACCCATAATTGATGGTATGGGGTACAAAGATAGTGGGGCCATTCTTCATCAATAGAAACCTCAATGCCACTGTTTATCTAAAATTGCTACATGATGATGTGTTGCCCTCTTTATGCACTAAAGATGGCACATGTCATGATCCCAGTGCAGGTTTTTGACCTGCACGTCAAGGGTTAATGTCTTGAGCTCAGTGCAGGCTTTGACCTGCACGCCGGGGGTAATTATTATTTCCTCTCTTTGGTTCAGGGAGAGATTTTTATAGCCCTGAGAAACTCCAATCCCTGTCAGTTATACTTTTGCCTTTAGCCGAGTGTTTTGACCCCTGTGTGCCTGTTCATTGTCTTGTAGCTTGCTTATATGGTTCTGATCCAGTTCTGTCCCCCGTTGTGAGTTTGCCTATTGATTTTGTACTGTATATCTGCTTCTCTGGTTTCTGACATTTTGGCTACGTTTTGACTATCCGTTCTGTCTAGCCCTTTGGTAATTGTCGTGCTATCTCGTGCTTTGACCCCGGCCTGATCTGGTTTATGTCCCTGTTTATGCCAATTAGTAACTTTGTTCTGTAGTTACCATTCTAGGAGTTTTCCTGCAGCTCCTTGCTCTCTGGAGTTTAGGCCATGCCCTCAGCAGTCACGTGCATCAGGTCCTGCGGGTCTGAAGCACGCATCTTCTCTGCTGCTGCCCGCTCCACAGGTATCTTTGAGCACAGTTTGTCTTACTCAGGACATACGCACTGGCTCAGTGAGCAAGTGCAGTGCGGTGTTCCTGACATTATAACTGACCGTGAACTTTTTTTTTTCTCTCACTTCTGCAGCATGGACCCAATGCTTGCCTTATCTGAGCAGGTGAAATGCTTGACTCAGTCGCTACAGAAGCTAAATTTGGAACACCAAACTCTGGCCCAGTCCTAACGGCAGGTTGCGGACTTGGTTCAGGGGGCGCTTTCAGCAGGCTTTCAGCAGGTGGCGAATAGAGATGTCATTTTAGTCCCACCCAAATCCCCGGTTAAGTTACAAGATACATTTGCTGGTGACAAAAATGAATTTAGAGAGTTTAAAGAGGGCTGTAAACTCTTTTTCTCCTTGAGACCCCGTTCCTCTGGGGATGAGAAACAGAGGGTGGGGGTGGTTATGTCCTTGCTTAGGGGGTCCTCACAAGTCTGGGCATTTTCTCTTTCCTCTTCTGCCCCATAGAGAATAACTGTGGATGCGTTTTTTAAGGCCTTAGGGCTTATTTACGATGAGCCAGATAGAGTGTGTTTGGCTGAGGACAAGGTGATGAGTGTCTGTCAGGGGAAGCACTCGGCCAAGTGGTTCTGTTCTGAATTTAGACGTTGGGCAGCCAAGATTTCTTGGAGTGATGCCGCCCTTCGGGGGCTGTTCTGTAGAGTCCTGTGTGAACGTCTGAAGGATGCCCTGGCACTCCATCCTCCACCTGACTCCCTGGAGGATGCCATGACCCAAGCGGCTCACATGGATCGCACACTGCGGGCAAGAGGTGTTATGCAACTTGAAACATCATTATTCTCCAGTGGGGTTGAGACCCAGACTCCTCCGGTGGTTATGGAGGTGAGCACTGTCACCTGTGATGAGAAGGAAGGAAGACGCCACCGGGAGAAGCAGTTGTGCTTCTATTGTGGGGAATCTGGACATTGGAAGAAGGACTGCCCCGCCTGTCCGTCATCCTCCAAGGTGGCGGGAAATGACTAGGTCTGGGTAGTAGTCGAGGAGGCTACCCAGACCTTCAGGTACCTTTTTCCTCATTTGCAAAAATTGTGCTTTGGGTGGAACTGGAACTTGGTGATGGTCCTGTTCAGACTACCGCCTTTGTTGACTGTGGCTCTGCTGTTAACCTGATTGATGCCTGGAAGATGACTCTTAATAAGATAGGGACAGTCAGGCTTCAGGATCCTGTTAAACTTGTGGCAATTAACTCATCCTCTCTTACCCGGGACAGTATCTGTTTCAGGTCTGAACTTTTTTCTCTGAAAGTGGGTTCCACTCATGTGGAAAAATTAACTTGTCTTGTGTTAGATAACTTGCCTGCAGGACTGGTACTGGGGATGCCTTGGCTACAACTCCATAATCCTACCATTGATTGGGTGACGGGAGAGATCACTCAATGGGGATGTAAAGATAAATGTTGTAACCTGGGGCCTCTTGTTAACTGTGTTAAAACCATATCTGTGTCGTCTGTCGGTCTGGAAGGTATTCCGGAGTACCTGAAGGATTTCAAAGACGTATTTTCCGAAAGTGAGGCTGAGGCGCTGCCACCACATAGACCCTACAATTGTGCCATTGATTTAGTACCCTGAGCCAAGTTACCTAAGGCTCAATTGTTCAATTTGTCCGGACCTGGGCGCCAAGCCATGAAGGAGTACATAGCTGAGAGTCTCCGCAAAGGGCATATCAGGCCTTCTGTGTCACCCGTGGCAGCAGGATTCTTCTTTGTGAAGAAGAAAGATGATGGTTTGCAGCCGTGCCTCGACTTTCGGGAACTGAACAAGATAACGGTTAGGAACACTTACCCTCTTCCCCTCATCCCAGACTTAAGTAACCAGTTAGCGGGGGCCCAATCGTTCTCCTAGTTATATCTCCGGGGGGGCCTACAACCTGATAAGGGTTCGGGAAGGGGACGAGTGGAAAACTGCATTCCTCACATCAGAGGGACTCTTTGAAAACCTGGTTATGCCCTTTGGGTTAAATAATGCCCCTGCTATTTTCCAGAACTTTATCAATGTTGTGCTTTCTGACCTGATAGGCCATTTTTATTTGGATGACATTTTGGTGCATTCCCCAGACAGTCAGTCTCACAACATCTACAGACAGTTCTCCAGAGACTCAGGGAGAACCACTTGTTTGCTAAATAGGAAAAATGTTCGTCTTTCGTACAGAAACTGTCTTTTTTGGGGCTGATTGAATCTTGTGAGGGGTTTCGTATGGACCCTAAGAAGGTGCTGGCGATCGCAGACTGGGTTCAACTTCGTGATCTCAAGGAGCTCCAGCGCGTCTTGGGATTTGCGAACTATTACCGGAGATTCATTAAAGGTTTCTCTCAAATGGTTAAACCACTCACAGATCTTACCCAGAAGGGGGCTGATGTAAAAATTGGTTGGAACTCGCTAAGGAGTCCTTCTCAGCTCTTAACAAATGTTTCAGGTCCGCCCCAGTGTTGGTCCAGCCAGACCCGTCCAAACCATTTATTATGGAGGTGGATGCTTCTGAAGTAGGGGTGGGGGCAGTGTTGTCCCAGGGTCCGTCCACCCTTACTAATCTCAAACCCTGTGCCTTCGTCTCCAAGAAGTTCTCATCCGCCGAGAGAAACTATGATGTAGGCAATAGAGAACTTCTTGTGGTCAAGCTGGCATTCGAAGAATGGAGGCACTTTTTGGAAGGGGCAGCTCACCCTATCACTGTTATCACTGATCACAAAAATTTGGCATACCGTGAATCTGCTAAGAGGCTTACTCCTAGACAAGCCCGTTGGTCACTTTTTTTCACGCTTTCAGTTCTCCATTACTTTTTGACCAGGGTCCAAAAATGTTAAAGTGGATGCCCTGTCCAGAAGTTTTGACTCGGTGTCTCCCCCCGAGCCGCCGTCCTCCTTTCTTCCCCCAGGGGTGGTAGTGGCGGGGGTCTCATCAGAGTTGGAGCAAGAAATTTTGAGGGCTCAGGCACTAGCTCCTACAACTAGGCCAGGGGATAAATTGTTTGTTCCAGATTTATTGCGGCCTAGACTTCTGCAGGAGTTTCATAAGTCTAGGCTGAGTGCTCATCCCGGTATCACGGCCACTAGAGAGGCAGTAGCCAGGGTTTTTTGGTGGCCTTCAATGGGGTCGATGTCAAGAAATTCATTGCTGCTTGTGGAGTTTGTGCCCGTTCCAAAAGCTCGCATAACTGGCCGGCTGGGGAACTCATACCTTTACTGGTTCCTGATAGGCCATGGACTCATCTCTCCATGGATTTTATTACCGGTCTTCCACCTTCCAGGGGCAATACCGTGATCTGGGTGGTGGTGGATAGGTTTTCAAAACAGGCCCATTTCATTCCCTTGGCAGCACTACCCTCAGCAGAAACATTGTCAAGGTTGTTTGCGCAGCATGTGGTCCGATTGCATGGGGTACCCCTGAATGTGGTGTCTGACAGAGGTGTGCAGTTTGTGGCCAAATTTTGGAGGGCATTCTGTATGAATTTGGGCATCTCACTCTCCTTCATGTCGGCATATCACCCGAAGAGTAATGGTCAGACGGAACGCACCAATCAATCCCTGGAACAAATTCTCAGGTGTCTGACCTCCGCGAGACAGGAGGATTTGTGTGATGTGTTACCGTTGGCGGAATTCGCTTTTAACAACTGGGTGAGTCAGTCCACCAACATGTCCCCATTCCTAATCAATTAT
Organism: Dendrobates tinctorius; assembly: GCF_039654945.1. Classification (NCBI taxonomy): domain Eukaryota; kingdom Metazoa; phylum Chordata; class Amphibia; order Anura; family Dendrobatidae; genus Dendrobates; species Dendrobates tinctorius. The sequence goes on from NW_027361830.1 coordinate 10,914,436, forward strand.
GCGTTTAATCCTCATTTTAGGGAGTTTTCACGGGTGGATTCCGGTTGTCCAGGGGCAGAGGAGTCTGTCCAACAGTTAAAAAACCTCTGGGCTGAAGTCCAGCGTAATATCTCTCAGGCCTAGGGGAGGTACAAATATTTTGCTGACAAAAAGAGGGCCCCGGGACAAGTTTCAGGTGGGGGAGAAGGTTTGGCTTTCCACACGTAATATCAACTTGAAGGTACCGTCAGCTAAATTGGGACCAAGGTTCATTGGTCCATACGAGATTGTGGAGATAGTCAACCCGGTGGCATATAGGTTGCGTCACCCCGCCTCCTTAAAAATATCCAATGTGTTCCATAAATCTCTGTTGAAACCCATGGAGTCTATCAAGGAGGACTCTGAGTCTGTTGTTCCTCCAGTGTTGGTGGAGGGTCACTTGGAGTATGAGGTCGGACATATTGTGGACTCTCGGCGGGTGCGCCGCTCTTTGCAGTACCTGGTCCACTGGAAGGGATATGGACCAGATGATCGCTCATGGGTCCCTGCTCACTCTGTACATGCAGATCGCCTGGTTCGGGCTTTCCATGCCAAGTACCCGGGGAAGCCTGGGGGTCCAGAGGCCCCCCGTTGAGAGGGGGGTAATGTCATGATCCCAGTGCAGGTTTTTGACCTGCACGTCAGGGGTTAATGTCTTGAGCTCAGTGCAGGCTTTGACCTGCATGCCTGGGGTTAATTATTATGGCCTCTCTTAGGTTCAGGGAGAGCTTTTTATAGCCCTGAGAAACTCCAATCCCTGTCAGTTATACTTTTGCCTCTGGCCGAGTGTTTTGACCCCTGTGTGTCTGTTCGTTGTCTTATAGCTTGCTTATATGGTTCTGATCCGGTTCTGTCCCCTGTTGTGAGTTTGCCTGTTGATTCTGTGCTGTATATCTGCTTCTCTGGTTTCTGACTTCTTGGCTACGTCTTGACTATCCGTTCTGTCTAGCCCTTTGGTAATTGTCGTGCTTTCTCGTGCTTTGACCCTGGCCTGATCTGGTTTATGTCCCTGTTTATGCCAATTAGTAACTTTGGTCCATAGTTACCATTCTAGGAGTTTTCCTGCAGCTCCTGGCTCTCTGGAGTTTAGGCCATGCACCCAGCAGTCACATGCTTCAGGTCCTGCGGGTCTGAAGCACACATCTTCTCTGCTGCTGCCCGCTCCACAGGTATCCTTTGAGCACAGTTTGTCTTAATCAGGACACGCGCACTGGCTCAGTGAGCAAGTGCAGTGTGGTGTTCCTGACAGCACATTCCCTGAGTTTTTCCAGCAAGATGGTGCACCACCATATTATGGGTGTCAGGTCCGACCATTCCTACAAGGAATCTGACCCCCTTAGACTAGCATTTCTTCTGTAGGGTTGCTAAGACTGTATTAAGAGTAGGAGAAGAGGGTTACATTGACAATCCAACACAATGGGCAGCACTTTGAACACATTTTATAAGTGGTCATAAACTTGTAAATAACTCATGAAAGAATAAAGTTACATTAAAACCAAGCACACCATTGTTTTTCTTGTGAAATTCTCAATAAGTTTGATGTGTCACATGACCCTCTTCCCATTGGAAAAAATAAAATTGGATCCAAAATGGCCGACTTCAAAATGGGCACCATGGTCACCACCAATCTTGAAAAGTTTCCCCCCTCCCATATACTAATGTGCCATACACAGAAAGTTGATATCACCAACCATTCCCTTTTTATTTAGGTGTATCCATATAAATGACCCACCCTGTATAATGTCCCCCATGCTGCTACTTCTGCTCATGTGCTAGGCAGAAATAGGAGAGCTGGTATCCCTAACGCCGGTGTGTTCTATGTAGTAATTAGTCTCAACCTACTACATTAACTGAAAAAAACTATTAAGAATGCAGACTAAAAGTAATTTAAAAGTAATTCATAGACATAAAGAAGATAATATTCAAACCAGATATCCACCCAAAGGCTTACAATAAAACATAAGCTACTTCCTGAAACACTTTCCTGCTAAACATGAGAAAACATTTTGAAATCCAGATTGGCCAGCTTTGTTGAATTTTTTTTCCAAATAATCATTTGCTGCAAATCAATTACCTGTGAATCACAACACAACAAAGCCTTCAATTGCCCAGGAAACTCTGAAATCTCCTAGGATTGTATTGAACCCATTTCAAGTACCGTATTTTTCGTTTTATATGACGCTCCGGATTATAAGACGCACCCCAAATTTTGAGGAGAAAAATAGGAAAAAACTTTTTTTTAATAAAATGGTGGTGCTTCTTATAATCCAGGCGTCTTATTGCTTACTGCTCTGTCCCCTGGTACTGTCGCCCACTCTGTCCCCTGGTACTGTCGCCCACTCTGTCCCCGGGGTGCTGTCGTCCACTCTGTCCCCGGGGTGCTGTCGCCCACTCTGTCCCCGGGGTTCTGTCACCCACTCTGTCCCCGGGGTGCTGTCGCCCACTCTGTCCCCGGGGTGCTGTCGCCCACTCTGTACCTGGTGCTGCCGCCACGGCGCTGGGTCCCCTGGATGCTGCTGCCACGCTGCGTCCCTCAGGTGCTGCCGCCACCGCGGTGTCCCCCGGTGCCTGCCGCTGCCTGGCCCTATCCCGTGCTGCGTGTGGGGCTCTGCCATTCCATCCATGCATGTGCGATGGATTGCTTCCTGGAAAATGGCCGCCGCGCAAGCGCAGATGGAGATCTCGGCACTGTAATCTCAGGAGATGAGATTTCAGCACTGAAATCTCATCTCCCGAGATTTCAATGCCGAGATCTCCATCTGTGCTTGCACGGCGGCCAATTTTCCAGGAAGAAATCCACCGCACAGGCATGGATGGAACGGCAGAGCCCCCGACGCACCACGGGACAGCGCCTGGCGGCGGCAGGCACCCGAGGGACACAGAGCGGCGGCAGCACCCAGGGGACCCAGCGTAGTGGCACAATAAAATGTACATTTGCATTGTAAGACGCACCCCTATTTTCCCCCCAAATTTGGGGGTAAAAAAGTGTGTCTTACAAAGCGAACTATACGGTACTTTAAAGTTAACACAGTTTTAGTAATATCTGTTATGCACTGGCAGAATTTTTTTGCTTTTCAAAATGAAAAAAATATTGAAAAATTATTTATTTTGCTGACAGATCACTGCTTTTTGGCAAACATTGATCCAAAAATGATCCCTGTTTGGGGAGCAGCAACAGGTTTCTTGATTGCTAACAGAAGAAGCTATTGCTTTTTAAACAAGCCTTTCAAAAACCATTTTTTTGGTAGCAGCAATTGGCTAGTTTTTTGGAAAGTGAAAAAGCAATGGATTTTTATTAATAAGTTGTCAAAACATTATGCAAGGGCAATTGCCCAGGGATCCCACTCTCTGCAGGGGCCCTCATCCAGTGGGATGCCACTAATAGGGGCAGAACATGTGGCACCATGAGTCAAGGGGGCTCGGCGCGAGTGCAAGCCCTAGGCAACCCCCCTCTCTGCCTGGCATCGCACATTGAAATGTATTGGCATACAGGATGCAAATACAATTTAAAGAAATGATTGAGGAGAGAACCCATTTACTACCTCCCAATTATTCTTCTAAGACATCTGTAGACTGTGAGCCCTTGCGGGCAGGGTCCCCTCTCCTTATGTACTTGTGTGTCCCTTGTCTTACACATGTTTAATATACTTGTCTATATTTCCCCTTTTCACATGTCAAGCGCCATGGAATAAATGGCGCCATATAAATGCATAATAATAACAATAATAATAATAATAATCTGACATCTCAACCAGCAGGTGAGATTACGTAATTTCAATGCATCTGTGTCGGGCAGTGGAGTTTCTGAGGAGATGCGCTGCGGAGACCAGAGAAATGGAGGAAGTGGAAAAAGTACTGAGTCGCCCTCACACCCAGGGCATGTGGGGTACTCGGTACCGCGCCCGATGAGCTTCAATGGGAGATGGCACGGCAGCTGGGACCCAGACCGTGGCCCTGGGCGCCCATTGTAAAAAGGGTTGTTTCAGTGTGCTGATGATGGTGAAAGTTTATAAATGATTCGTGATGCCACCTGTGGTGTTCAGCAATAGAGATGTAAGCCGACGCTGCAGACTGATCCTCTGGGACAGATGGTGTGGTGCAGCAGTGATGTTATAGCCCTCCACAGGCAGGGCTGTAGTCCCAGGGCAGTGTAGGTGAAGTGACACTTAGATGGTGTAGTGTCAGGCGTGAGGGATGTAGCAGTGCTGGGCAGGTTGGCGCAGGAATAAGTGGAGGACACCAGGGCATGTAGTTCCAAAGCTTTACTCGCAGTCTGTTGTGCAAACAGGTGCCTGCTTCCGCGCTGTGTCCTCCGGGTTAGGGACTCAGTCAACCTCCAGGCCATATGGAACACTCCTTTCCAACACTCCGCCAACATATGTGCCTTTTCTGAACATCTCCTCTTATAGCGCCTTTGAGTGAAGTAATCCTAGTACTGAGTTACACTGGAGTTCCTCCTGTCAGATGTTCCTATGAACTCTACTTGTACGGCAGACAGCTGTAGCATGCTTCGGGGACTCCTTGCTATTAAGTCCCGGCTCACTAATATGTTGCTGTTGTGCCCCCAAGTCTTGTGTGGGAATAAAGTGGTCACTACTTCTATTCCTCCGGTGTCTGCTGCCAGACCATTAGTATCCGTACAACCTGGGGGACCGGACCCCGGCCTTGCGCTTAGAACTTGAAAAGGGTTCTCCTCTAAACTTGGTCCTTGTTCTCTTATTCTCCTCACGTTCCGTGCTAATCCTTCTTCCCAATGGAGAATCAAGCTTCCTTTCTCTGTCTCTTTCCTGTGCCAGCAGACCCAGATCACTGTTGCCTGCTGCAGCATTTCCCTCTTCCATCCCTCTCCGGGGGATCTTCTTTGTCTCACACTCTGTCCTTCTACATCCTCACTCAATGACTGAGTGCAAGGACTGACTGACTGACTCAACTCTTCCCGCTCTTTTGTGCAAACTAAACTCCACCCACCTCCCAGCACATTTCGTGTTCCAAGCAGGGAGCCACCAAGGGGTGCTTTGCTATACTCCAAGCAGGGAGCCGCCGAAGATGCTTTGCTACACTACTTTGTGGTGTGGGGTGCAGGTGTTGGAGTGTGGTCAGGTGTTTCCACCTTACCTGGATAGTGGGGTACCACACCTCAGGAGGAGGTGCAGGACCTCTGTGGCGACTGATCCTCAGGGGGCGTCACAGTACTACGCAGTTTACAGCATCATGCACATAGAACTGCGTTTATCCAATGCTTTTCGACATCTGTCTTAGTCCTGGCATCCTGTTTATTTACTTTGAGAGCTTTTTTGTCTTGCTTACTGAGACTTTATATTCCCATCTGTGTTGGACTGGTAATCACTGTGAAAGCACACAGTTTGTTAAAAAAAAATTTCAACAATCATCATTGTCGAAACGCGTTGGATAAACGCAGTTCCATGTGCATGATGCTGTAAAGTGCTGAAGTGGTACAGCAGATTATCCCTTTTTTTATCAATGGATTAATAAATATATAGAATTTTAATTGATGAAATATTGTTTTCCGCTGGAATTTTCCTCTCTTTTTTCTCCTATTGGACTGGTTGCTCAATCCATTCCGTGCAGGGATAGATGTGGATAAATCTACCTCAGGTGAGTTGACTTTCCTACCTATCTATATACCATAATTTTATAGACCATTATCTTTGCCTTCTCATGCATAATTTTGACTTGCAACTATTTAGATTATAATTAGTTATGCAGTTTGTGAAGGAAATATATAATTATAGGGAAAATGCATAACAGCACAAAAGTTCCAATTAGCTGACAAAAGGACAAACTGGATTTATCAGTATTGCAAAAGTAAAGGGGATTTTGTTGGAGGTGTCAAACATGGCACCTCAGCTCTCGGACTCTGAACTTCAAAGGGTTAGCAAGTGGACTGTAACCAGGCTGAAGCACAAGATAGCTATATGAAAGGCACTTGCCCAATTAGCTCACAGTCTGATCACAACACAGCAATTTTAATATTCCAATTTAGGCCATCTTGGAACAACAAGCCCAGGGTCAAGTACAGGTGCTTCTAACAAAAATGGAACATCATCAAAAAGTTAATTTATTTCAGTTCTTCAATACAAAAAGTGAGACTCATATATTATATAGAGTCATTACAAACATAGTGATCTATTTCAAGTATTTATTTCTGTTAATGTTGATGATTGTGGCATACAGCCAATGAAATCCCCAATGTCATTATTTCAGTAAATTAGAATAATTAACAAAAAACACCTGCAAAAGCTTCCTAAGAATTCAAAAAAGTTCCTTAGTCTGTTTCAGTAGGCTCCACAACCATGGGGAAGACTGCTGACTTGACAGATGTCCAGAAGGCAGTCATTGACACAATCCACAAGGAGGGTAAGCCAGAAACGGTCATTGCAAAAGGAGCTGGCTGTTCACAGAGTGCTGTATCCAAGTATATTAATAGAAAGTTGAGTGGAAGGAAAAAGTGTGGTATAAAAAGGTGCACAAGCAACTGGGAAAACCGCAGCCTTGAATGGATTGTGCCATTCAAAAATTTGGGGAAGATTCACATGGTGTGGACTGCTAATGGAGTCATTGATTGAAGAGTCACCACACAAAGGGGTATCCAGAACATGGGCTAGAAGTGTCACATGCCTTGTGTCAAGCTACTCATGACCTATCGACAACTCAAGAAGCATCTTACCTGGGCCAAGGAGAAAAAGAACTGGACTGTTGCTCAGTGGTCCAAGGTGTTGTTTTCAGATGAAAGTAAATTTTGCATTTCATTTTGAAATCAAGGTCCCTAAGTCTGAAGGAAAAATGGAGAGGCACACAACCCAAGCTGCTTGGGGTCCAGTGTGAAGTTTACACAATCAGTGATGGTTTGGGGAGCTATGTCATCTGCTGGTGTAGGTCCATTGTGTTTTGCAAAGACCAAAGTCAGCACAGCCACCTACCAGGAAATTTTAGAGCACTTCATTCTTCCCTCTGCAAACAAGCTTTTTAGAGATGGAAATTTCATTCTCCAGTAGGACTTGACACCTGTACACACTGCCAAAAATACCAATACCTTGTATTAAAATAACAGTATCACTGTGCTTGATTGGCAAGCCAACTTGCCTGACCTTGACCCTATAGAGAATCTATGTGGTATTGTCAACAGGAAGATGAGAGACACCAGACCCAACTATACAGATGAGCTGAAGGCTTCTTTAAAGCAACCTGGGCTTCCATAACACCTCAGCAGTGCCACAGGCTGATCGTCTCCATGCCATGCCGCATTGATGCAGTAATTGATGCAAAAGGAGCCCCGACCAAGTATTGAGTGCATTTACTGAACATACATTTCAGTAGGCCAACATTTCAGATTTTAAAATAATTTTTCAAGCTGGTGTTATAAAGTATTCTAATTTACTGAGACAGCGACTTTTGGGTTTTTATTGGCAGTAAGCCATAATCATCAACATTAACAGAAATAAACACTTGAAATAGATCACTTTGTTCATAATGATTCTGCATAATATATTTTATATATTTTTGTATTGAAGAACTGAAAAAAATTACTGTATTTTGCAGATTATAAGACACACCGGATTATAAGATGCAATCCAAAGTTTGAGGAGAAAAATAGGAAAAAAAACTTTTTTAATAAAATGGTGTGCCTCTTATAATCCATGCGTCTTATTGCTTACGGGGTGGGCTGTGGTGAAGCACGGTCCCAGGGTCGCTGCTGGAGGATGCATGAGTGGCGCTTTGTTGCACGCCGCAGGCTGGGATGAGGGAGTGTTCCAATGTGCACCACTGTGGGTGAAAATGGCTGCAGTTCTCTGTGGTCCTGGGGGCTCCACAGGCATTTTGTGAAAACTCAGAACCCCCCGCACATCTATTACTGCGATGCGGTGGCCTCTGCGAAAATAGCAGCCGGGGGGTGGTGCATGCTCCAATTGAGATCTCGGCAACGCGATCTCAGGTGCCGAGATCTTGTCTCCCGAGATCACGGGACAAGTTCCAATTGCCAAGATCTCAATCTGAGCATGCGCCGCCCCTGGCGGCCATTTTCCCGGAGGCCACCACTTCGCAGTAATGGATGTGTGCAGGGCTCCGGGTTTTCACAAAATGCCAGCAGAGCCCCCGCACCACAGAGCACCGCATTCATTTTCACCCGCAGTGGCTCACATTGGAGCCCCTGACCCCAGCCTGCAGCCTGCAGCATCGCACCACTCTTGACTCCTCCAGCAGCAACCCCAGGACCCTGCTCCACCCTGGCTAGTACAGTATATCCGCATTATAAGACGCACCCCCATTTTCCCCACCAAATCTGGGGAGAAAAAAGTGCGTCTTATAATCCAAAAAATACGGTAACTTCTAATACTGTATATTCTAATTTTGTGAGAAGCACCTGTATATAAAGACTGTGTTGCACAAAAGAAAGTTGTCCACATTGGGGGCCTGCCTATGTTGTTTGTGATCCATAATTCATCCCCTCCAAGTAAACAGAAGACAACTATGTATTTTCTGTTGTTTATCCCTTTTTATTTTATAACTGTTTTGCGTGTCATCTTATTTTTAACTTTTCATATCTTTTCTTGTAAGAACTGAATTTTTTATATTAAAGCTTAAAAACTTTAATGAGTGGTGGCAGTGTGCTGTGCATCTGTGTTATGTAGTCTATATTGAGGATGTGATTTATGCTCACTTGATAGCCTGTAACAGAGGTTGAGTGCTGGATTGAGTGAGAGTTATAAATTAACCCTGGCAGACAAAACCATGTCGTCACGTACTGGGAAGTCTGCATGTAAGGAAAGGTAAGCAATGAGGTGAGTATTTTTTTTTCTATTTTTACATGTCATGTTTATTATGATTCTGGATTGGGAGAGAGCATTATAATGGCCATTAAATTGTGAAGAATCCAATATATCAGTGAAATAGGCGAATTAGAATTACATCCATTCATCTATAACTGCATGTTGTATTTGTCCAATGTTTTAACCATTTCTATACCTATCTTTAGTACTGAACTGTGAGCTATGCTGTCTTCTCACTATCTTGAATCACAATAAAATAGCTGCAGCATTCCCTCTTATATATGCTATGATCTTCCCTCCAGATTGGCTATACTATGCTATGTGATGTGGTAGCTGCAAGGCTTTATCTTCTCTCACTAATGCAATCATTGCAATGTGTAAAATGATGGCAAGCATTTCTTGGGCAATTTGTGTTACTATACTTGCAAGTTTTACAAATTCGAAACAACAAGGTAAATTATTAAAATTCAATACAAATTCAATTTACTTTGAAATGATTTGTTTATCTTTATTACCTGCTATTTAATTATCATAGAACTACTTAGTTAAATTTATATTAGTGATATGGAGTGATTGCAGATTCTCTTTCAAACTACAAACATATATGAATATTACCATGCTGAGAACCTTTTTAAAAGGAATAAGATGCGTATTTTGAACAAGTATCCTAAAGTATATTTTACAGTAGTTTAATGTTATTCAGGGAAATTCAAAACCCATCGAAGAAAATGAAATTCTTGTAAAGCTTGATATAACTGGCCTACAAATATCAACCTCAATTTATGTTATGGAAGAAAGGAAATCTAAAGTAACTAGTATCTATTCTAATCTACATTCAAACTCATCAGGCAACTCTCAAGAATAACATTATTATTGCAATTTATGCCAGGAGGTCATTTGACCATGCCAACTGGGACATGGTTTTCAAAGCAGATTCAATAATAGAATTTAAAAGAAAATTTTGTGTGTAGACCTGAAAAGGAGCCTGATTTGATCAAACAGTGTACTTGAAAATGCAAAAATATGCTAAATAGTTTGTTTACAAAAAAGGGGAGTTGTAGTAAATTGATTGAATTATGAAATTAGTTACCAATTCAATTGCAAAACTCAGATTTCCATATTATTCAGTCTCTCAATCACTGTATCAGTTTGTATTTGAAATTGTTGAACAGAATTATTGTATTTCGTAAAAAGCTTCCTTTTCATCCTAAAGTTTATCCAAGAAGTATCGTGTCTCCTTGTGGAGATTGACATGCTAAGCATGCCGAGATGAGGAGACTTAAAGCAACAATGCTCCTCTGGGAAATATGCAAATTGTCTCTTTAGAGAGGAAGAGGACTAGAACTCTAGTAGAACCTATTGTAAGTAGCAATCCTAAAAGTCAATGTCGACCCTTTAACAAGCCTTGTCCCATGACTTAGGATAAGAGCTAAACCAGAATCTCAATTTGAAGATACTGTGTTTCGGGGTACTGCCCCTCATCTCCTCATCTTGGCGTGCTTAGCATGTCATTCTCCGCAAGGAGAAACAATACTTCTTGGATATCGGTCAGACGCCTTTCACACAGCCAAACCAGATCTCACACTTTACACTGATGAGGGGCAGTACCCTGAAACATAGTGTCTGCAAATTGAGATTCTGGTTTGGCTGTTATCCTAAGTCATGTGACAAGGTTCGTTAAAGGGTCGACATTGACTTTTAGGATTGCTACTTCCAATAGGTGGCACTACAGTTCTAGTTCTCATCCTAAAGTTTTAAATCTAAATAAATGATACATTTATAGATAGCTTTCCAAAACAAAATGTTAAGGCAGAAAACTTAACATGTATTAACCCCTTTACAGACTTGGACGTATAGGTAAGTCCAAGTCACATCCCCATTTGCTGCTGGCTCTGGTGATGAGCCAGCAACTTTTCCAGCATGTCAGCTTATTTCATCTTGTGCCCCTAACAGCCATGGTAATTGCAATCCACCCACAGCTGTTAACATGTTAAATGAGGCAGACAATCTGTGACAGTAGAATTTAGCATTCATACGCAGGAAGCACATCACAAACCCCGCCCATCAGTGACAGTGTCACATGACTGCGGGTCACCGAAAGGTTGGCATGACAACTTGGAGTCTGCAGGAGACCCCTGTGGTTGTCATTGCCAGATAGCTAAAAAAATCTAAAAGTTTAAATCACTCTCCATTCAACCCATTCAAAATAAAACAATAAAAAAAGAGAAATACATATATTTGGTTGGAAGTTTAGAAATGCCTGATCAGTCAATATATAAAAAGTATTCATCAGTTCGGTAAACAGCGTAACAAGAAAAAAAATCAAAACGCCAGAATTACGTATTTTTGGTCTTCGTAACATTGCATTAAAATGCATTAACAGGCGATAAAAAGATTATATCTATGCCAAAATGGTATCAATAAAAGTGTTAGCTCGGCACACAACAAATAAGCCCTCACCCAGCCCCAGATCACAAAAAATAGAAATGCTACAGTTCTTTGAAAAATGGTGCCTTTTTTTGCCAAACTTTGGATTTTTTTTCAACACTTAAAAAATAACATATGCATGTTTGGTATTTTTGAACTCCTAATGATTTGGAGAATCACAATGACAGGTTTAGTTCAGTTTTAGCATTTTAGCAAACATGGCAGAACCTCTAAAAAAGCAATTGCAGAATTGCACTTTTTTTTTGCAATTTCACCACACTTGGAATTTATTTCCCATTTCCCAGTACACTTTATTGTAAAACTAATGGTGTTGTTCAAAACTACAACTTGTCCCGTAAAAAACAAGCTATCACATGGCCAGAAAAATAAAAAAGTTATGGCTATGCCTCTGGTAAGAAGGGTAGCAAAAAACGAAAACACAAAATCGGAAAAAAACCAAGGTAGTGAAGGGGTTAAAGAAAATTAACTTTTCCATAACAAAGTTGCTTAATTTAAAATGTTATCTCTACTTAGGGTTGGTGAGAATCTATTTGCAGTGCTTAGTCCATGAGCCAGGTTAGCAATCTCTGGCCACTAAAAAGGAGCACAGGGAGCTGCCTCCTAAACTTTCATCATTCGAGGCTTTATGTTTGATTACCTGTCCTGGAGTGACATCAACGTGTCATGTCATGCCAGGTTGACTAATCAAAAGAAGGGCTATGGATACTGGTGAGGGTTGGAGGTGGTTCAAAATTAATTCATTTCAAAATCAGTGGGACAATGTGCTTAGAAAGATCATAACCTACCTCAGAAGCCATTAATATTTGCCCCTATGAGAGTCAGATATTTCAAATAGTAACCTAGCACTAAAAGGTGCTGAAGTCAATTTTTCTAAAGGTAGGTGAAAAATTACTTCCCAAATTTATGACTTCCAGTCAGAACAAAAGCTTTTATCAACTAACCATCTCCAGTAATGTATTCGGCAGTTCTTCTTTTGTACTATTATTACTATTAAGAATGAGAAGTAATTTTTGGAACTAATCTTCAAATTGTGCAATTGGGTGTTACACCTAAGTTTTGTAATATTATGATTCAGTTGAACAATAGGTGCAAGCATTTATCATTCCTTAAAATTTGTCAATTCTATTGATTATATAGATGAGTGAATCATTACAGACTTTCCTTTTCATGGGCTTTTTAAAATTCTGATCAGCTTAACCGCGTCTTGTCACTTCACTGACTTTTCATGGCCTAATAGACATGCAGTCCATTCAGATGTGAAAAGGCAATGAATCTTCAACCCAGGATCATGATCTCGGGGCTCCCTCTCCCTGGAAATTATTGAAGTCAGAACTCTGTACTAGCTGAATTAACTCCTTACATGCCACGGTCAACAGCAATCATATTTAAGTAGAATGACAGGGGGATATCGCTTCCTCTGTCACGCCACCAGCTTCCAGCTGCAGGATCACAGGGAGCAGAAAGTTGCTATTGCAAATAGAAGCCTAACAAAGGCCTCTCATCTGCCACAGATTACAATCTAAGATGCCTTTGGAAGGGCAATGTATTAGGCTGCATTTTAGTATAACACTGACAGGCTGCATAATGCACTGTTCTATGTACAGTAGCTAGTGTAGAGTAATATCAATGCAGTCAAAGGATTGCATTTAAGATCCCTCCTAAAATTTATAAATATTGTAAAAAAATTAAAAAGAAGCAGCCCTATTTTCTCCCAATTAAAAAATTGTTTAATCTGCTAAAGAAAAATGTCCAAAAAAGATCCATATCTGGTATCATTGCATCTGTAAAGCCCAGCATAATAAAACAAAATATATTTATTCTGCACTGTAAATACTGCCAAACAAATGAAAAAAAATTAATTGGCACTTTTATTCATTCTGCCATAAATAAGATTAAATAATAAATCTTCAAAAAGACATATGACCCCAACATTGCACCAATAATAATTACAGTTCATTATCTGTTCTGTCTCCGACATAATTCATGATCTTTGACTGTCTGCTTGTTTATATATATATATATATATATATATACAATGATTTGATCATAACACTGCCCTACACCCTGGCCCAGCTCTATGGAGTGCACAAAACACGCCAGCTGACAGTGAGCATGGCGGGGAGGAAAGGAGAGCTGATGCAGCTACGCCAGAGATCACTTCACAATTTACTGAAGTCTGTAAAGGGACAATAGACAGTAGGTCTTGTTCTAAAATATGCCTCGTCAGAGTGTACCCATAGGGCCATAGAGACAAAGCTGTAAGACTGTATGCTATCTTGGATGATCAAAGTAATCGATCTCTGGGTAGATCAACATTCTTTGACCTATTCAACATCAAAGGACCAAGCACTCCTTACTCATTAAAGACATGTGCAGGTACTGTGACAACAGCAGGCAGGAAAGACACTGACTACCAAATTGAGTCCTTAGGTGGACAATTCTGCCTACCACAACCTACAATGATCGAGTGTAATCAGATCCCAGACAACAGATCTGAAATCCCTACACCAGATGTGGCAATCCATCATGCTCACTTAAAACGCATAGCACACCTTATACCGGAACTCGACCATCAGGCACAGATAATACTGCTGTTGGGAAGAGATATCCTTCAGGTTCATAAAATGAGAAGTCACATCAATTGATTCTACAATGCTCCCTATGCCCAAAAGCTAGACCTAGTATGGGTCATATTAGGAAACGTATGCCTGGGACATATGCACACCCCATCTTCTGTGACAAGTATGCTAAGAAATATATTGGAGAAAGGACGCCCATCTCTGTTTCAACCTTGCAACAACAAGTTCCACGTCAAGGAACTACCACACAGCATCCAACTGCCCAATCATTTAATAGACTTTACTCATGACAGCAGTATTGTGTCAGGAAGCTATGAGGATCAGTTGGGGTGCACAGTCTTCCTGAGAACTAAGCAAGATAACCAAGTTGCAATGTTGGTAGAGGACAAGTTGTTCTTAGAGGTAATGGACAAGGGACTCGTAAAAGATGAGACCAACAGCTGGGTCGCACCTCTCCCCTTCAGAACCCACAGACCACGTCTACCAAACAACAGAAATCAGGCATTAAAATGTTTCTCCTCTCTTAAACATAATCTGCAGAAGAAATCAGCGATGAAAGATCACTTTTTCTCCTTCATGTCAAAGATATTTGAGAACTGCCATGCAGAACTAGCTCCCACTCTCAAAGACTCTGAAAAATGCTGTTTCCTACCCATGTTTGGAGTATACCACCCTAAGAAACTGGGCCAAATTAGAGTGGTGCTTGAGTCCAGTGATATCTCCCTGAATGATGTTCTACTGACAGGACCAGACCTCAATGACAAACTGCTGGGAGTACTTGTGCGCTTCCGTAAGGATTCCATTGCCTTTATCGCTGACATCCAGCAAATGTTCCATCGTTTCCTTGTGATATTCTTCTGGTACAGAGACAATGATCCTAATAAAGAAATCACAGAGTACTGCATGAGAGTGCACATCTTTGGCAATAGCCCTTCTCCTGCAGTTGACATTTACGGACTCAAAAGGTCAGCTCAAGTAGGAGAAACAGAATACGAATCAGAAGTCAGACAATTCATAGAAAAAGACTTTTATGTCGATGACTGTCTGAAAGCCATGCCTTCAAATGAGACTGCCATCAGTCTTCTCAAGAGAGTCCAAGAGATGCTTGCTTGCTCTAACCTCAGGCTTCACAAAATAGCCCCAAATAGCCATGAACTCATGACAGACACCTGGACCTGGGGTCCGACCCCACACCAATGCAATGCAGCCTCGGGCTTCTCTGGAATCTACAGTCAGACACTTTCACCTTTCGGGTCAGCCAGGAAAAAAAGCCTTTCATATGCAGAGGTGTCCTGTCTACCATCAACAGCCTGTATGATCCCTTGGGTGTTGCAGCTCCTGTTACTATACAAGGAAAAGCCATACTAAGAGAATTAACTAAGGAAACATCTGACTGGGATGCACCTCTACCACCTGATAAGAGAATCCAGTGGGAATTATGGAAGAACTCTTTAGCAGCCCTCTCCAACCTGAATGTTCCAAGACCATATACCCCCATGTTGTCTACAGAAATACAATGCCAAAGACTGTATGTATTTACAGATGCTTCTGTCAAAGCAATTGCTGCTGTTGCCTATCTCAAAATGTGGACTCCAAATGTCAGAGCCACATTGGATTCATTATGGGGAAGGCCAAACTTGCTCCACAACCAGAGCACACCATACCAAGGTTAGAACTTTATGCTGCAGTCTTAGCCGTCGATTTAGCAGAGTTCATCGCATCCGAGATGGACATCGACTTGACACAGGTCAAGTTCTACTCAGACAGCAAAGTAGTCCTAGGATACATCCACAATGAAACCAGGCAATTCTATGTTTATGTTAACAACAGAATGCTATGGATTAGGAGATCAGTTCATCCAAAACAGTGGCATTACATTTCCACGGATCAAAATCCTGCAGATCATGCAACTAGAACACTTGATGCAAGTCGACTAGAGAGCACAACATGGCTCTCAGGACCAAAACTATTGTACACTGAGGAACGTTTTCCAGACACCATTGAACTAGTGAGAGAGGACTCAGGTGCTGAAATCCACCCTCAGGTGTCTACACTTCATACAATGACTTCAGCTACTCTCCTCACCCAGAAAACAAGACTATCCAGTGCCCCTCCAGGAGGATTCGATGCTAAGGACCTCTACAAGCGCCAATGGAAACTGGTACAAAGTCTTGCCAATACATTCTGGGACAGGTGGCACAAACAGTATTTGTCTACCCTGCAGCCACGTATGAAGTGGCAATCTACCAGGCCTAATCTGAGGACTGGTGACCTCATCCTTGGGAAAGACAGTCAGACCCATCGAAACCAGTGGCCACTTGGACTAGTGACTGCAACATTTCCGAGTAAAGATGTCAACATCCGCAAAGTCGAAAAGGGGATGAACTTAAGACATTCTCCAGACCAGTAGCTGAGCTGGTCTTATTGTTGTCTTCGGAGAATAAAAATGGCGACATCCATTTGATGCCAGATGGGGAGTGCTCTGTCTCCGACATAATTCATGATCTTTGACTGTCTGCTTGCTTACATATATATATATATATATATATATATATACACACAATGATTTGCTGTGAATATCCAGAATATTCAGTTTCTTCCATAAATTTAATGTTTTCATTGTTCTGGCTTCATCTAGTGGCCAGAGTCATAACCCCATTGTTATTGTGTGTTTGCTTCTTGAATCTTTCCCTCCATTTACAATGTATTCTGGGAAAGCTTGCAAAGCAACCTGGTAAGTTTGCAAAGCATTATGGTTTAGTCCAGCCCCCATTTTTCCCTCCAGTCCTCCATTTTCTCTCAAGACTGCTTCCTGGGAACATCTAATTTCTCTTCGCCCTTGTGTCAGCATCGCTGGTACGTAAACATGCTTCCTGTATATAATTCCTGTCTCAGATCAGCCTGCTCAGTTAGTTTCCCCCTCCTCAGCTATTAGTGCAGATAATGTATGTTATGTATATTATGTATTCCTATGAACCCAGTACTGATTGTATTTATATGTTTTACTTGTAGTTTCACCACATCAATATACCTCTACGTTCAATAAAGCACAGATTCAACCTACAGTCTCCTTATTGGACCGCCGGTATAGCGGTTTAGTTGCCTGTATAAGCTACATGAATTCCGGTTCATTTAGTGAGGACATAACATTATCATTATGAAAAAATAAGCCATCACAGTGCTTGAAAAATGAAAAGTTATATATCTTAAAAAAGTTATTTTCTTTTGCAAAAAGTAGTAAAACATGAAAAGTTAGATATTGGATATCACTATAATTGTATTAACCCATACTATAAAATTGGATCTTTATTTATCCAACACAGTAAACAATAAGTATCTGTGCCACAGGACTGGCAATTGTGGTGTCAAAATTCAAAAAGGGGACAAAATCTGAGCCTCAAAATTATAGGTTGGTAAATTTAACCTCGGCTGTGGGTAAAACCCTTGAGGGATTCCTAAGAGATGCTATCCTGGAGTATCTCAATAAGAATAACCTCATGACCCAACATCAACATGGTTTTATGAAGGATTTATCTTTTCAAACTAATCTGATCAGCTTCTATGAGGAGGTAAGTTCCAGATTGGATCAGGGAAATACAGTCGATTTTGTCTACGTGGACTTTTCAAAGTCGTGTGCCACACAAAAGGTTGATATGTAAAATGAGAAAAATGGGACTCAGCAAAATATGTGTAGTTGGGTTTACAACTGGCTTAGTGATAGGAAACACAAAGGATGGTTATTAATGGAACACACTTGGACTCGGTTACAGTTAACAGTAGGGTACCAATGGGATCGGTATTGAGCCCTCTTCTTTTTAACATAATTATCAATGACATCGTAGGAGGCATACAGAGCAGAATTACAATATTTGCCAATGATATTAACCTCTGCAGGGTAAGCAACACAGGGAAGAATAATTTAATATTACAGAAATATTTATGTAAGCTGGAGACGTATGCTGAGAAATGGCAATTGAAATTTAGTGTAGATTAATGATTAATGTAAGGTTATGCACTTGGACAAAGGAAATAAAATGTATAATTATGTACGAAATTGTAACATATTGTGCAAAACTGTCACTGAAAAACACAATAGTATATGGATGGACGGCAAACTACACTTTACTGGTCAATGTCAAGCTGCAAGCAGCTACTGTCAAGGCAAATAAAATAATGGGATGCATTAAAAGAGACATAGATGCTCTTGACAAGAACATAGTTTTGCCTTTATACAAGTCATTAGTCACCGATGTATAAGACAGATATTGCTGAACTAGAGCAGGTGCAGAGAAAAGCAACCAAGCTTATTAGGGGAATGGTTGTACAGCAATACCAAGACAGGTTATTAAACTTGGGGTTATTTAGTATACAAAATTGATGGCTTAGGGGTGATCTTATTACAATGTACAAGTATGTGAGGAGATAGTACAGAGATCTTTCTAATAATCTTTTTACACTTAGGCCTGTGACAAGGACAAGGGGGCATCTTCTACGTCTTGAGGAAAGAAGGTTTAATCATAATAACAGAAACAGATTCTTTACTGTAAGAGCAGTGAGACTATGGAATACCCTGCCACATGATGTTGTAATGAGTGATTCACTACTAAATTTCTAGAAGGGCGTTAATTGTTTTATTTTTTCTTGAAAAATTTAATGTTACAGATTATGGGCACAAGATTCTGTGATGGGACATTGATAAAGGGAACTTGTCTGGTTGCCATATGTGGAGTCAGGAAGAATTTTTTCCCCCTAATATGCAGCTATTAGTGTCTGCTCCATGGGGTTTTTGCCTTTTTCTGGATCAACATGTTAGTCTATAGGTTGAGCGTGATGTACTAAAGTTTACCTTCAACTTTAAAACTATGAAATTCCAAAAAATCCAGATCAGTTATTTTTGTTCATCCCCTTTACTCATTAATGGAATAAACAAATATCAGAAAGTCATGCACCCAAGAATGCTACCAGTGCAAACTACAGTTTGTCCCACAAATAACAAGCTCTCATGTAGCACAGTTGAATGAAACACTTATAGTTCTCAGAATTTGGCGATCCAGAAACAATTTTTTCTTTATCTTTTGTATAAAAGTAATACAAGATATATAAAACTGAATACATTGGTATCACTACAGTAGTGCTTACCCAAAGAATAAAATTTAATTTATTTATGCAGCAAACAAAAAGTATAGAATTTTAAAATGTGACAAAACAGCAGAATTCTTCCCAAATATAGCTGATCCTGGGAAAAGCAAGCTTTTAAGCAGCTATGTTGAGGAAATCATTTTTAAAAAATATGGCTCCTGAAATGCAACAATGAAAAAAGTCTAAAAAGATGTTAGGACATTAAGGGAACATTGGACATGTTCCTTAAGGAGTTAATTTGATGCAAATACTAAACCTTGTAAATGCATAAGAATGCATGGCATGCTTAAAGAAATGCAAACCGCAAAATATCAATACATTTTATGTCCCCACTATTTTTAGGGTAGCGGGCTATATTTAACAGGCAACACTTTTTCGTTAAGATTCAAATAATGGGAACATGGTACCCTAAAATGAAGCAAGTAGGAAATACAGTTTTAAGCATTAAGCATGCAATAATAGTTGACAATAAATGAAAGTCTTAGGCTGGCTTGGACTGTACAATCATAAAGACCATCTCAACTAATATGAAGCAATATTTCCTTGCTTTTAATGCTAAGGGCAATTCTATAAACTTAGAAGTTCAAGTCCCGTGGCTATTAAGCTTTCTGTCTGATGACATTATGTAATGAGATCAAAACTGAACTTGGACTCTAGTCTTAGGGTCTGTTTTAAAGCCGCGTAAAGCCCTTGGAGAATCCTGAAGGCTGACTTATATCTTTATTGATTTGCCGCTATAGTACAAGAAATTATAGCAACTATGTATTTACAGCATTTTCTATAATATATTATTATGAAAAGTAACTTTTTAGCTAATCTAGCCATAGAGGTGCATTCAAATGCTTCTAAGAGCCGTCCTGAGTGCCAGTCTAATACTTAAGGGAGTGCAATTCTGATTCACTTATGTAACAGCTGGAATTTTCCTTCTTTATTGATTTTCAAAACTATTAAAAAAATGGATGTAAGTAAACCACTAAATTATTTTCATCAAAAATGGTCAACCTATAAAATGCAACTTGTTCAAAAAAAATAACGACTCATGTAGTAGCATAAACCTAAAAATAATTTATATTTCCAATAGAGTGCAAGGCAGAGAAAAAGATAACTTTCTGTTTGTACTAAAGGTCAATATGGCCTAGTCCTTAAAGAGGTTATCTTCTTAAATAGTTCAAATTGCAGAGTGTTTGGAAGCGTGGCACTATGGGAAAGCACTCGGTTGACACCAGAGGTGCAGTCATGCTGCTGGTCAAAACTGTTGGCCATCAGGTGTGCCCCGTCCCCCCAATAGAATATTAGAACACCATATAAAGTAATAATAATATGGATAATGTCATGCAAGATACTAATAAAGTAATAAACTTGGCATTCAGTATGTGAAAAAAATAGTTCCTTTTTCATTCTTGGTGCATCCAGACACATATATTTGAACGTTTTCGGTCCCAACATAGGACCTTCATCAGAATGTTCTTGTTACTAGAAAAAAGAATTCTTGTGGTAATATCCAAATATGAGAAACAGAGTATCCACAGGAGGACAAAAATTGCAGGTTGGATGATATGTAAGAAGGAAAAGGGACGTCTTAAAGGCATCCATGGACTGTGGAGTCCAATTGATGAGGAGAGCGGCTCTACACCATGGGGCTGTACTTGTGGGACCTCCTGGGGCAGGATGGTGTGGAGAGAGCGCTGTAGTAGTGGGGTAATTTTCCTTCTTTAACGAATGGCGCTATTTTTTTCACATACTGAATGCCAAGTTTATTACTTTACTGATTTCATGGGTTGGATACCTGACTTGAGCACTAACATTCATAATTTTTGAGTGCCGTGTTACTTATATCCGTCATGCAAGATACTGTCATGTCACATACTAAGTAGCATGCCCACAAAACTACCAAGACACTGTAGTACCAGTGAGTTACCTGTTTGAGGTTGCTCTGCTACCAAGTTTAACTTATTAAAAGCTTTTCAGTTTTTACCGGCTTGCAGCAATATATCAATGTGGCTGACTTATAAAAGTTCTTGTCAACTTATTATTCAAATTCTGAGGGAAATTATCATCTTACCCTAATAACCAATCAGAGTTTAGCCAACTCTTTATTCTGCCTACCCCTCATCCCACCTGCCACTAAATGGACACCATAATAATATGGTAATTAGAGTTGAGCGTCTTGAATGTCATCCGCTCAATGCCGACTTTTATTTCCCATTGACTTGCATTGGGGTCGGGTTTCAGACTTTTTTTGCCCTAGTCGGACCAGTTTCATCTGAAACAAATTTTGTTTCATGAAACCCGATCCGACTAAAGTCGCTCACCTCTAATGGTAATAAATCTGTGGGGCATAAGGAAAGGTAGATTACTATTTGGGTAATTGAGGTACTATCTGTGTTGCACTATTATTATTGAGCATATATGGTTATGACATCACTAATGTTGAAATACAAGATTTTATGGCCTTTGGTGCACAACAGGTACAGTAAATTGGCCACTTGAGTTAGTATCAGGCACAGCAACAGGGAAAGCAATAGAATGACATTCATAAAACAGTGCCAAGATGAAAGATTTTTTTTAGAAAGTGATGAATGGGAAAATGGAGTGTTGTGTAAGGCAAAAAAGCCAAAAATATCTATGAAGCAAACTTTGAATGGTCTGGTTCAGATAGAAAACAAAAGGGGAATATTGCCATTTAGAAAAAAATGTTACCTGTGAGTCGTTGAATTGAACTCTACTCTATCTATAGGTGGTATGTACCACTAAATAGTCACTGAATGTTGGTAAAGATAGTCTTTTAATATTATGAACAACTGTATGGGAACGTCTTGAATTGAATTCAACTGTATCTGCAACTAGAATTAGCCTCTATATTGTATCTGTATTTTGGTAATATTAGCCTTTGTTTCTTACCAGCAACAATACATGGTTTATTATTCAAATACTATGCTGTAGAAATATGTGGCCATGAAGTGGCAATTTATTTGTCCTTGTACTGTGGTATTTCATGTCGGCTACTGTATATGACTGTATTATCCAGGAGAATAGTATCATAAATAGATCAGTGTTTATGAAAGGGCAGCTTACTGTCTGCCAATTACTATAATAATAATTATTATTGATCGGCCATATTGAATCAAAGTACTTTCTCATTCTAAATGGAATTGATGGAACATAAAATATTTTTTTATATTGCAAAAAAATGTATTTCGCTATCACCTACACAAAGCCCTCTGTGTCAAGTATTTTCTGTAACCTTTTCCCTGCATGAACAGGCATAATCGTTAACTTTTCACTTGAATTATGTTGCCAAAATCACATGTAGCAATCAGAATCTGACTGAGACTAGATAGACAAGACAAGACTAGCCCAACTCTGTCCCCGCCTGGCCTTTACACGCTTTTACTCACCACTCCAGGTGATTGAATGATCTCTTGTGGTACACACATAAGAAAGACCTATCAAACAACTAGAGCGGTGCTGGAAAAGCCGGCCGGGGACCACATCAAATCAGTTTGGTCTCTCCCTATAGATCCAATGGCTGTCTCTTCAAGCTATGTATTTTTCTGAAATGCTGGCGTATTTCAAAGAAAACATACCTGACTGCAATCAGCCAGACTCTAATTCATGCTGACCGGTTTGGTCAGCACGAATTGACTGACAAATTGCTTTTCAGACAATGTAAATCCTTATGTGACGGGTCTTCAGAGGGGAAGAGAGGTGTCGACTTTGCTCACCTCAGGGGAGGGAAGAGAAGGACCCAGCAGGGATCGTCTCTCTGGCACCACCACTTTCCCTAGGTCAGTCAGGGAACTACACTGAGGGCAAATAGTCGCCAGAAAGGCTTTCCTTATAGGTACGAGTTAATGAGGCACTACAAGTGAGGGGGGATATATATCACCAGTCCAGCCTGGGGATATATATATATAAACCTTCCGGCCGTCACTGTCAGAGTTCCTCACTAAAGCAGTACAGTATTCTGCCACCAGTTCCTCGTTCGATATAAGCCCTGTCCAACAACAGGCTTATTGGGTCAGAAACCAACCTGGGTAGCGTACAATTGACCAACTGAGCATGCGGATATGGGGATTTGTGCCTCAATTTAAAGAGCAGCCCAAGATAATTTTATATTTATCCCCTTACTGCCATTGGACGCAATAGTACGTCCAATGGCAGTACCCCCCGCTTTGATGAGGGCTCCAGCGGTGAACCTGCATCACAGCCGGGATATGTCAGCTGTTTTCAACAGCTGATATGTGCCTGCAATAGATGAAGGTGGAATCGCAATCCACCCGTGCTTTTTAACTAGTTAAATCCCGCTGTCAAATGCTGACAACGGGATTTAACCAGCACTTCCGGCAACTGGGCCAGAAATGTGCGCATCACCGACCCCGTCACGTGATCAAGGGTCAGCAATGCATTGCCAAAACAACCTGAAGTCTCCTAGAGACATCTATGGTTGTTGATGAGGCATTGCTATGAGCACCACCCGGTGGTTGGCGCTCATACCAATGCTGTAATTCTGCTATATATAGGCAATCTGCTATATATAGGCAATAGCCACCCCTGGAGGCTATTGAAGCATTACAAAATTTAAAAAAAAGTTTAAAAAATATGAAAAAAATTAAAAAAATATAAAAGCTTAAATTGCCCCCCTTTCGCCCCATTCAAGATAAAACAATAAAACAATAAAAAACAATAAAAAAAAAATCACAGACACACATATTACGTATCGCCACATTCAGAATTGCCTGATCAATAAAAAAAGAATTAACGCGATCACTAAACAGCGTAGCTGGAAAAAATTGAAACTCTAGAATTACGTTTTTTTGGTCGCCGCGACATTGAATTAAAATGCAATAACGAGCGATCAAAAGATCGTATCTGCACATAAATGGTATCTTTAAAAATGTCAGCTCGGTACACAAAAAATAAGCCCTCATCCAACCCCAGATCACGAAAAATGGAAACGCTACCGGTATCAGAATATAGCGCAATTTTTTTTTTTTAGCAAACTTTGGAATTTGTTTTCACCAATTAGATAAAAAAGAACCTAAACATGTTTGGTGTCTATGAACTTGTAATGACCAGGCAAATCATAAAGGCAGGTTACTTTTAGCATTTAGTGAACCTAGCAAAAAAGCCAAACAAAAAACAAGTGTGAGATGGCACTTTTTTTGCAATTTCACCGCACTTGGAATTTTTTTCCTGTTTTTGAGTACACGACATGATAAAACCAATGATGTTGTTCAAAATTACAACTCGTCCCGCAAAATATAAGCCCTCACGTGGCCATATTGACGGAAAAATAAAAAAGTTATGGCTCTGGGAAGAAGGGAAGCAAAAAACGAAAACAAAAACGAAAATACCTCCGGGGCTTAAGGGGTTAATCACTGAAAAGGCGCAATAGAAATATACAGGTATATATTTACAAGTACAATATACAGGTATACAGTCAGGAGTGCAGTACAAGGATAGGGTATAGATAGGTGGCAATTACCCTGTTATGTAGCATGTGAACACAGGGAGGCGCTAATGAATCACAGGTCCAAATCTTAGTTATATGGTTCCCTTTGCTTCGCCTGGTAACAGACCTCCTGTCAGTAGAAGAACTAAGTCCAAAATGAGGGTCTGCCTAATATCTCCTAGGCTGTTCCCTCCCACACTCTGCTGCCACCCCTGGGCAGGGCTTCCTCCCTCCTCCCATGTCTGAGAATATGATTTTCTGTCCAGAATTGTAGATGGCCCATAACTTTCTGCCCGAAGCTCTGAATGGGTTCCGCTGGATTTTATCTGTGCATAGAGACTACATATGCCTACCATATTTAATTCCTGGTAGCTATGCTTCATAACTCAAAAACGCAAGGTGCTACAGGTGGCTGCCGGGCACGGGCGTATGGGGGAAGGAATGCAGATTCGGATTATGTGCTCAGCTAGTCTCAGTTGTGAACTTGTTATACCTTGATAACAGTGATGACCATTATAAGAATGATTCTTATAGTAGGCGTAATGCTAAGACAAAATAATTTCTCACTGTAAATAATTGTTCTATGTATAATCGACTGAGTTGTAATATACAGATGCAACATGTAACTGAACACACAACACGTTAATTATGTCTTGAGGCAATGCTCTGTCTTGAAGCAATGCTAATTGCAATAATATTGATGGGTCCATTGTTGAGGTTTCTATTAAAGAGGTTATTTAGACTCTTAAAATTGGTTACTTTTCCATAGGATATGCCATCAACATTAAATAAGTATAATTCTTACTATCAGTCCTCCTCCAATGAGCTGTTTAACCCCTTTACCCCTGAAGGAGGTTGGCACATTAGTAACCAGAACAATTTTTACAATTCTGACCACTGTCATAGAATCATAGAATCATAGAATCATAGAATCATAGAATCATAGAATCGTAGAGTTGGAAGGGAGCTCCTGGGCCATCTGGTCCAACCCCCTGCTCAAAGCAGGATTCGCTAAATCATCCCAGTCAGATGTCTGTCCAGCCTCTGTTTGAAGACTTCCATTGAAGGAGAACTCACCACTTCTCGTCACTTTATGAGGTTATAACTCTGGAATACTTCAACACATCTAGGTGATTCTGAGATTGTTTTTAATGACATATTGTACTTCATGATACTGGTAAAATTAATTTGATATGACTTGTGTCTATTTGCAAAAAAAAAGGAAATTTGGTGAAAATGTTGAAAATTTCGCAATTTTCCAACTTTGAATTTTCATGCCCTTAAATTACAGAGATATGTCATACAAAATACTTAATAAATAACATTTCCAACATGTCTAGTTTACATCAGCACAATTTCTAAACCAAGTTTTTGTTTGTTAGGAAGTTATAACGGTTAAAATTTGACCAGCAATTTCTCATTTTTGCAACAAAATTTAAAAACCATTTTTTTGGGACCACATCACATTTGAAGTCACTTTGAGGGGTCTATATGATAGAAGATACCCAAAATTGACACCATTCTAAAAACTTCTCCCATCAAGGTGCTCAAAACAACATTCAAGAAGTTTATTAACCCGTCAGGTTCTTCACAGGAATTTTTGGAATGTGGAAAAAAAATGAACATATTTGGCCCCAAATTTTTCATTTTCATTAGGGTAACAGGAGAAATTGCACCACATAGTTTGTTGTGCAATTTCTTCTGAGTACGCTGATACCCCATATGTGGGGGAATACTACTTTTGAAGCACAGTGCAAAGCTCATAGAGGAAGAGGCACCATATTGGAGTTAAGATTTTGCTGGAATGGTTTGATGGTGCCATGTCACATTGGCAGAGCCCCTGAGGTGCCAAAACACCACTGAGCAGTGCAGATAGAATAAATTACATTTTTACCACTAAAATATTGTTTTAGCCCTGAGTTTTTAATTTTCCTAAGGGCTAATAGGAATTTTTGTTTTACAACAAACTGAGGTCCAATTTTTCCTGAGTTTGCCAATACCCTACAAGTAATTATGAAATATTTTTCAGGCATGGTGCAGAGCTCAGAAGGCATGGAGCACCCGATTTTACTGTTATGGTTTACAGGTGCCATGACCCACTGAGAGAGCCCATGAGGTGCCAGAACAGCAGAACTCCCCATAAGAGAATGTATTTTACAAACTACACCTCTCAATGAATTTATATAGGAGTGCAGTGATCATATTGACACCACGGGTGTGTCACAGAATTTTTTACCATTGGGCAGTGAAGAAAAAATAACTACATTTTTGCCAACAAACGTTTGTTTTAGCCCTAGATTTCACATTTTCACACAAGAAGTGGGTAAAAATGGCACCAAAATTTGTCCCACAATTTCTACTGAACATGGCAATACCCCATATGTGGCTGTACAGTACTACATAGCCATACTGGGAGACACGGGAGGAAAAGAGCACGTTTTGCCTCCTGGAGTGCAGATTTTCCTAGAACAGTTTTGCAAACTCCATATACAGAGACCCTAATTGCTAGAAGAGCAGAATCCAACCTCAAGTGACCCCTTTTGGAAACTATACCCCTTGGGGAATTTATCTTAAGGTGTGGTGACAATTTTGACTCCATGGGTATTTTCCAAAAACAAGCAGCAATGAATGTTGCCAAGTGAAAATTACAAACTGCAATTGCAGTGACCAGTATGCTGTAGTGACCAGTACGTTATAGTCATCAGTACGTTATGCCCAGTCCATACATTTGGAGGCATGCACCCGTAAGTAAGGTGGGCTCTTATCGCTTCAGAAATGCCAGACATGGACGCAATATGTGGTTTACGTACACTGTGAGGCTCATAAGGGAGGGGGGATTTGGATTTGAAAGTGGAGAATTTGCTGAATTTCTTTTGTCAGTAAGGAGTCATGTCTCTTTTCCATAGCCTTTGCAGTGCCAGCAACATGGAAGGGCCCTATATTTCCATTAACAGATGCCGTTTGACCTTTGATCTGGTGGTATCCGTGTTTTTAGGATTGCTTAAAACTGCCATCAGCCACAGCCACTGACCTGAGTGGGGACTTGCTTTTTTGTGGATTGAGTGGAAGCTTTTACGGGGAACATTTTGCATAACATTTTGGATCATATTTATCCAGCTCTCTATGCTGACCACTTACTTTGGGGTTGCCATCTAAATGTGACGTGATTCAGGTGAAACCCTGAAGGATCCATTCATTATATTGAGGCAGCAGGGTTACTCGGGACTCTGTCTGGCCACTGATCAGCTGTGTTCTTCTTTTCAGAAGTGCACAAAATTGTGGCTGATGGCAGTTTTATGCAATCCTAAAAACACGGACACCGCCACATCAAAGGTGAGATGGCATCCATAGTGCCACCATCTGCTTCATTACAGGGAATCTTCTGCCAGAGTTTCTGTCTGAATCATGTATTTCAGATATACACTGAAACCC
Source organism: Dendrobates tinctorius (assembly GCF_039654945.1). Taxonomy (NCBI): domain Eukaryota; kingdom Metazoa; phylum Chordata; class Amphibia; order Anura; family Dendrobatidae; genus Dendrobates; species Dendrobates tinctorius. The sequence continues at coordinate 10,942,296 of NW_027361830.1, forward strand.
TAGTGTAAGCGCTCAGCACAGAGCACAGGATAAATGTGTGCCGAGCCTTACAGTGATCTTTGGGAGGCAGAATGAAAAAATCAACAGCATGTGAAGAATTTTTTAATTTATTTTTTATGCCATTCCTCGTGTTTTATGTGATTAGGCATCTTTATTCTTTGGGTCGGTGCGATTACAGCAATACCAGATTTTTTTCGGGTTTATAGGTTTGGCTGCTTTCTTACACTAAAAGACACTTTTTATTGCAAAAAAAATAGTTTTTGCATCACCATATTTTGAGAGCTATAATTTTTTTTCATATTTTGGCCCACAGAGTCATGTGAGGGCTTGTTTTGTGCAGTACCATTTTCGGGCACATGACATTTTTTGATCGCTTTCCGTTCTGATTTTTGAGAGGCAGAATGAACAAAAACCAGCAATTCAGGAATTTATTTTTTGGGCAGGGGTTTATGCCATTCCGTGTGTGGTAAAATTGATAAGGTGGTTTTATTCTTCCGGTCAATATGATTACAGCGATACCTTATTTATTTTTTTATGTTTTTATTTTTGGGCACTTTTACACAATAAAAACTTTTTATAGGCAAAATTATTTTTGCATCACTTTATTCTGAGAGCTATAATTTGTATTTTTCTGCTGATGGAGCTGTAGGGCAGCTTGTTTTTTGCAGGACAAAATTACATTTTCGCGGTGCCATGTTTACAGTATTTATATCCGCCTTTTTGATCACATTTTATTCCACTTTTTGTTCGGCGGTATGATGATAAAGCATTGTTTTTTGCCTTGTTTTTATTTATTTATGGTATTCACTGAAGGAGTAAACTAGTGGGACAGTTTTATAGGTCGGGTCATTGCGGACTCGGCGATACCAAATATGTGTATTATTGTTTCAATATTTTTTTATTCAAATATTTATTTATTGATATATCTTTTTATTTTTTTAAATTATTATTATTTTTTAATACATATACTTTTACAATTATTTAAATTTTTTTTTTACTTTTTTACTTTGTCCCACTATAGGACTATCATTTTTTGCACTGCACATGATGAACAAGTTTCCTAGCTCTAGTGACCCGGATGTCATCATGGTGACATTGGGTCATCATAGCAATGATTGGGACCCCGCATCGCACCACAGAGTCTCTGATCCAAAGGCAGAGGTGCTGTCAGCCCTCTGCTGGCTCCCAGAATGCTGTGATCTCGTTCAATTGCAGCATTTTAGGGGTTAAAGTGCCGGGAGCGGTGCTGGGTGTCAAACTGGCCCTGTTCCCTGGTAAAATTGGCCCAGGTCACAGGGACAGATTATTATGTCTGATGTCAGAAACGGGTTAAAGCACCAGTAGCATTTGTTAAGGCTCCGTCACACTAAGCGAGATCTCTAGCGATATCGCTTAAGCGTCACCGATTTTGTGACGCAGCAGCGATATTGCTAGCGATATTGCTATGTGTGATACTTACCTCCGACCGGCTCCCCCGCTGCTTATTGCTGATCGCGCAAGAACGTCCTGGGCCGTTTCTCATCGGCAGCCTCCTGCTGGGCTTCCTGCTGGCGACGCGTGGACGCGGGCAGAAGAAGACATCATCGCTGTGTGTGACAGGTAAGTAATGACCGCTGCTGCGTTGCTGCATCGCTAGTGAGATCTGCCTGTTTGGCAGCTCACTAGCGACCATTTAGCGATGCACCAGCGATCCTGACCAGGTCGTATCATTGTCGGGATCGCTGGTGTATCGCTAAATGTAACAGGACCCTTAGAGTGCCGCAGTCTCATAAATATGTGCAGCAGGTTGAGGTTAGTTTGTATTTTCCTGTGCTTTACGTTTCTCAGCCATGAAACATTTTGCAGCATTGTTCTATTGAAAGGAGAAGGCAAATGAGGCTATATGTTGCATCAATCAATCAATCACATTTATTATCGCCAAGTACATATTACATATATACAAGGAATTCTTTGTGGCAAAGAGGCAACATAATATATAACAACAGATACAACAAGTAACATCTAACAAGACAGATACAGTATATAGTCTACACATGACGATTTAATTGTTGAACAGAGAGTGGATAGAAGCTGTTCATATGGCGGTTGGTGCTGCATTTGGGGACTCTGAAGCGACGTCCTGAAGGGCGTAGTTGGAATGAGGAGTGTCCCGGGTGAGAGGGATCGAATGAAATTTTCAATGCGTGGGATCGAATACTCTTATCATAAAGATCCTGGATTTTAGGCAGGGGGAACCTATAATTCTCTCTGCTGTTCTGAAAGTCCTTTGTAAGCGGAGTTTGTCATGCGCAGTGGCTCCCCCATACCAGACTATCAGAGAGGAACAAATCACAGATCTGATGACAGCATTAAAGAATAAGATCAGCAGATTCTTAGACAAACCATATCTTTTCAGCTGACGCAGGAAGAACATCCTCTGTTGTGCTTTTCTTATAACAGCATCCATGTTTTTCCCCCATTTAAGATCATGAGAGATGATAACACCAAGGAATTTGGTCTCTGTGACCCTAAGAACCACTTTGTCATGGATGTAGATTGGAAGTATCTCATGCTGATCTTTCCTAAAATCCACAACCATCTCAGCAGTTTTTTTAGTGTTGAGTACAAGATTATTGGCTTTACACCAGTCACATATTCTTTCCACCTCACTCCGATACAAGTCTTCAGCATTTCCCCTGATGAGACCAATCAGTGTCATATCATCGGCAAATTTCAAGATTTTTACTGAGTCTGCTGAAGAGATGCAATCATTCGTATAGAGAGAAAACAGTAACGGGGACAAAACACACCCCTGAGGTGCCCCGATGTTTGTGACCAAGGTGTCCGAAGTGAATGGTCCAACTTTTACACTCTGTATCCTGGCTGTCAGGAAGTTATAAATCCACAAGCATAAGTTGAGAGGGACTCCAAGAGCTACCATTTTCTTATGAAGTAAATTCGGATCAATGGTATTGAACGCTGAGCTAAAGTCCATGAAAAGAATCCGGACATATGAGTGCAGTTCATCTGTATGATCCAAAATGTACTTCAGTGCCAGATTGACAGTGTCGTTTGCCGAACGATTCTCCTTATAGGCAAACTGAAGCGGGTCCCATAGCTTCTGCGTGAATTTTATCAGGTGGGACATCATAATTCTTTCGAAGACTTTCATAGCTACAGATGTGAGTGCTACTGGTCTATAGTCGTTCAACTCGGAGGATCCCACTTTCTTGGGGACAGGGATAATTGTGGAACTTTTCTAACACTGAGGTACAACGCACTCTTTCAGTGACACATCTAATATATAAAGCTCAAAGTGTGTATGTATGTGTGTATGTATGTATGTGTGTGTGTGTGTGTGTATGTGTGTATGTCCGGTATAGGCATCCGCACCGTCGCAGCTAAGCCACAAAATTTGGCACAGTCACACGTCTGGACCCCGAGAGCGTCCTAAGCTATGTTGTGAGGCGAAATTTTAACCCCACGTGTTCCAATTCACCAAACAATTTTGCCCCCGTCTACATACTGGGGAAAAAGTGTGTGCGCATCAAGCCCCGCCCCTCATTATGATGTCATAATGCCCCTATTTGCATACTGGGGAAGCAGTGTGTGCATATCAAGTCCCGCCCCTCATTATGATGTCACAATGGTTGCCATGGCGACGCTGATGTCATCATAGGTTGCAAGCCCTGCCGCCGCTCATTATGATGTCATAATGGTTGACTATGAGATGGAGGATGTGTGATGGGTATATGGGCACTGGACTATGGGATGGAGGATATGTATGACGGGTATATGGGCTCGGGACTATGGTATGGCGGATGTGTATGACGGGTATATGGGCACGGGACTATGGGATGGAGGATATGTATGACGGGTATATGGGCACGGGACTATGGGATGGAGGATATGCATGATGGGTATATGGGCATGGGACTATGGGATGGAGGATATGTATGATGGGTATATGGGCACGGGACTGTGGGATGGAGGATATGTATGATGAGTATATGGGCACAGGACTATGGGATGGAGGATATGTATGACGAGTATATGGGCACGGGACTATGGGACGGAGGCTATGTATGACGGGTATATGGGCACGGGACTATGGGATGGAGGATGTGTGATGGGTATATGGGCACGGGACTATGGGATGGAGGATGTATGATGGGTATATGGGCACTCGACTATGGGATGGAGGATATGTATGATGGGTATATGGGCATGGGACTATTGGATGGAGGATGGGTATATGGGCACTCGACTATGGGATGGAGGATGTATGATGGGTATATGGGCACTCGACTATGGAATGGAGAATATGTATGATGGGTATATGGGCACGGGCCTATGGGATCGTGGATGTGTGATGGGTATATGGGCACGGGACTATGGGATGGAGGATTATTATAATTTGTTATAACTAACCACAGTTAGTTACTATGCCCGGGCAGCGCCGGGCTCTTCAGCTAGTTGTATATATTTGTCAGTATAGGGGCAAGCTGGGTAGGACATACTTTCAGACACATTGGAGATACACCATCAGTGCCAGGTGCCTTTTTGACCTTAAGTCCCTTCAGGATGCGTATCACCTCTGCCTCGGAGATCACTACTTGGGTGTTGCACAATGAATGATCTTTATATGAACAGACTGAGGAGCTTAGAGATGAATAGCCACTGTGTATAGAGCTTGCCTCAAATCTGCAGTAGAATTCATTTAACTCTGCTGCCAGACTTCTGCTGGGGTTCACTATAGTGGGGTGGCTTTTATAATTGGTGACCTCTCTTAATCCTCTCCATGCAGATCTAGAATCTTTTGATGAGAACCTTTCCTCCAGAATCTTTGCATACTCGTGTTTGGCTAACTTGATCTCTTTAGATAGCGAGTTCCTACGTTTCTTGAATTCAGTAATATCGCCTGCTTTATAAGCCTCCTCTTTTCTCTTACGGATCAACCTGACTTTATTTGTAAACCACGGCTTGTTGTTTCCCCGAAAGTGGACAGATTTGGATGGAATAAACGTGTCTTCACAAAAACGGATATATGAGGACACTGCATCAACCCATTCATCCAGACCTGAGCATGTTTCCTGGAATACCTCTCAGTCCGTGCATTCAAAGCATGCTTGTAGTTGCAATTTTGCCTCCTCAGACCATGTCTTCTTTGTATAAACTGTAGGTTTGGATGTTTTCAACCTTTGCCTGTAGGCTGGAATTAAATTAATTAGACAATGATCTGAAAAGCCCACTGCTGCTCTCCTCACTGCCCTGTAGGCCCCTTTTCTGACTGTATAGCAGTGATCAAGCATATTGTTCTCTCTCGTGAAGCAGTTTATATGTTGAGTAAATTTGGGGAGATCCAGGTTGAGTTTTCCTTTGTTAAAGTCCCCCATTACGATCACAAATGCTTCTGGAGATCCTTTCTCCCATTCTGATATTTTGCAAGCTAATTCACCAATAGCAGCTTTAACAGATGCTTGAGGGGGAATATATACTGCAACCAGAACCATAGATGAAAACTCTCTTGGAGAGTAAAATGGTCTACAATTGAGTGCAAAGTACTCTAGATCTGGAGAGCAACCTTTTCCCAGTATGTTAACATCACAGCACCAGCTAGTGTCGATGTAGAGACATACCCCACCCCCCCTTTGTTTACCTGAAGCTACACAATCACGGTCAGCTCTGTAGATAACAAAACCAGGTAGATCCAGACTACAATCAGGGATGGTCTCATTCAACCAGGTCTCAGTAAAACAAATAGCAGCTGAATTGGCCATATCAGATCTCATGTTACAAAGTAAGCTCAGATCCTCCATTTTGTTAGATAAGGAACGGACATTAGCCAAGTGGAGTGAAGGAAGAGCTGTTCTGAACACTCTCCTCCGAAGGCGTGCCAGGACGCCTCCTCTCCTGCCTCTCTTGCAGTACACCTCCACAGGTTTCACAGAAGTAATGGATTTTATGTACTCAATTGTTGAATTAGTAATCATGCTCCAAGAAGGGGAGTCCATGAGAAATTGCGGATGATTCCAGAATAATAAATCGTCCCTTGAAATCATAAGAGTAGGTTTACAGAGTGCAGTGGCCATGATTACACTCAGCTTGTAGCTATAAAGACTGAACAGTCACAGCTTAGCAGAGTTAAATGTACAACTTTCCATAAAGGGTGCTCCCAGCACTGCTGGGGGGGAGGGCATGGGTGCAACAAAACAGGGACATCAGGGGACACGCCAACAGTCAGTCGAAACCTGCCCAGCTCACCCCTTCAGCTCCACCTGGACCACAAGATCTCCAGAACATCTCCAGCACCGCACACTCCACCAGTTTTCCTATCCCGGGATCATCTGCTTGCTGGAAATGGGTACAAGTTGTAGGAAAGTTGGCAGGCAGCCAGCAGCTTCACTCTCTCCCAGCTGAAACCAGGCACGGAGCTCCACGAGGACAGAAAAACACCGGTCCCAGCTGGTCGCAGTCTCCACACTACTCCCAGCTCTGCTGAATCCTGTAGCCCTACAGCTCCACATGGACCACAAGATCTCCAGAACAACTCCAGCACCGCACACTCCACCAGGTTTCCTATCCTGGGATCATCTGCTTGCTGGAAATGGGTAAAAGTTGTAGGAAAGTTGGCAGGCAGCCAGCAGCTTCACTCTCTCCCAGCTGAATCCAGGCACGGAGCTCCACGAGGACAGAAAGACACCGGTCCCAGCTGATCGCAGTCTCCACACTAATCCCAGCTCTGCCGAATCCTGTAGCTACGCAATGGTGAGTGAACCAAAGGGAGAATTAACAATTAAACGGGGAAAAAACTAAAAAACTCAGGAGCCTCATGCCAGAGCAGCCATCTCTCGGCGCTCCTCCTCCTTCAGTACTTACAAGTAGTGTAAGTGTGCGATAACTTGAATTCTGCTGTAAAAATTTATAAAGCGCAATGCTCTGCATGACCCCTACGGACATTTTATACAGCTGATCAGAGCAGGAGCCAATAGTCAGATCTACAACAATCTAATATCGGTGATTTATCCTAGGAATAAACCATCAATTTATTTTTAAAGGCTGGATAAACCCTTCAAGGATTCAGACTAGTTACATTTAATAAACTAGAGTAGTTATGAAGGCAAAAATGGCTAAGAATGACATTTTTCATGAATTTTTAAAACTAGGACAATAGGCATATATAATACATATAATAGTACATTATCTGCAGTTTACACATACGGATATAATAAGTGATAACATACAATTTTAAAGAACATTTATGAGGTTCTATCTCAATAATTAAAGATACACATTTAATCTAAATATAAACATCTAAGTTCCTAAGAATGAAGAAGAAATGTGAACTTAGCATACATAAGAAAAATTAAGTGAACAGTAGTGTTCATTATAAGCTTAGCTGAATTATATTACTGAATTACACTCAAATGAAAAAAAAGTATTTCTCCAAATCAACCACTGTGCTCTAAAAACTATTCCTGTCTTTTGGGGAAAAATGATCCACTTTTTCCACAAGTGTTGACATTTAGAAGATGTTATCAAGCCAAGCAAGCAAATTTAAATTAATTATGTATTATCTGCTTTGTGCCATTGTATCTTTTGCTGTCCAGATGAGTTTTTAAAGGGCTCTACTGGAACAGAATGAATGCATTGTGCCCATTAAAACTTGGTTATTTGTGGAACAATTAAAATCATTTGAAAAAAACACATAAGGGTGAGTGCACACAGTGCGGATTCAGCTGCGGATTTTTCAGCGTGGATTTGCAGGTAAATCCGCAGGTAAAATGACTCGTGGTTTACCTGCGGATTCGCCTGCGGATTCCCCTGCGTTTTCACACCTGGACAATGGAACAGGTGTCAAACCGCAGCGGAATCCGCAGAAAGAATTGACATGCTGCAGATTTAAAACCGCAGCAAATCCGCACGGAAAAATCCGCAGCATGTGCACTGCGATTTTTAAAAGCCATTGGATAACATTGTAATGTACTCTGCTTGCGGATCTACAGCGGATCCACAGAGGCAAATCCACTGCGGATCCGCAGCAAAATCCCCACCGTGTGCACACATCCTAAACGCTACCTCCTGTGATGGTTTTAAAACCTATAAGGTGTGCATCTTAAAGTCTGAATACTTAGGAATAATGTGTACAGAGAGTGTTGTGAGTGGTTCTACTTTTACAAAAGACATGTACGTTTTTTTTATGTAAGTGGTAAAGAAAAATTAGTAAATTTTCACCATTTTCCAAAACCCGCAACATTTTCATTTTTTGGGATATGGGGCTGTGGGATGCCTTATTTTTTTGCACCCTGAGCTGATGTTTTTATTAATAACATTAAAGGGGAGATTCAATGTTATCATCACCTCTTATTGCATTTTTTATTATGCTGTTTACAGTTTGAATAGATTTTTTTTATTTTTTATATTTTGACAAATTTGACTTTTATAAATGCAGCGATATCAAATATGTGTATTTTTTAGATTGTTTTATTTTTAATGGAGCAGTCATGCACTGCTATGTATAGTAAAAATCATGGTCTCCAATGATCGCCGGCCACAGGAAGCTTTTCACAAGAGAAGCGTAGTGACAGGCATGGGGATCTTCAGCAGACCTCTGACAGTTATGACAACCCATTAGTGCCTCAGAGCCTCACAATCCTGTCACAGGCACACCAATGAGAGCATGGAATGTTGCATGCTCCTGTCAGCCCAGATTAAATTCTACTGTTAGAAATTGACAGTGGGTTTTAACAGGTTAGCAGACGAGGGCAGAGCTCTGCTCCAACCACAACTGTTAGAGGCACATGATGGCTGATTAATTTAGCTGTCATGGGTAGGGAAATATGCAGGCTCAGCTTGTGAGCCTGCATCAAAGGCAGGGATGTGACATGTGACGTAAGTTGACGTCATATGTCGTGACGTGGTTAAAACCGCCCATGATGACGATTGGTATGTAAGCAGAGAGAAAGTGTAGACATCAGGTGGAGAAGTAGCTAATAAAGGTGGTTTCAGTGTTAGGGGATTGGTATATGATGGCCACTTTGAGGTTGGCATGAGAGTGTATATGGACAGAGTGCATTTCAAAAGAAGGAAGTGTAAGGAAGGGTAGAGGTGGAATTCAGTTGAAGGTACAGTAGTTAGAAAGAAGGCCCATTGCTCCACAATGATTATTGTAGGGACAGTGGATGAAGAGAAATCCATGATAACACAGCGCAGCAGAGGAGACTGATTCAGAGGAAGTCAGTCATGTTTCTGTGAGGTCCAGGAAGGAGATATTGCTAGAAATAAAAAGGTTGTGAATAGCATAGAGTTAATTACAATATTACAAATTATAAAGCACATGTGTTTTGTTTGCACAGTTCAGTTCTGTGGTTTTCTACGTCTTAAGGGCCTGTCACACTAAGCGATATCGCTAGCAATATCGCTATAACGTCACTGGTTTTGTGACGTTATAGCGATATTGCTAGCGATATCGCTATGTCTGATACTTACCTCTGACCGGCTCGCCCGATGGTTATCGCTGATCGCGCGAGAACGGCCTAGGCCGTTTCTCGTCAGCTTCCTGCTGGGCTTCCTGTGGCGTCGACGAGCGATGGGTGGACGCGGGTGGGAGGACGTCAGGATCGCCTTGTCTGACAGGTAAGTAGTGACCCCCGACCGCTGCTATGTCGCTGTTGAGATCTGCCTGTGTGGCAGCTCACTAGCAACCACTTTGCGATGCACCTGCGATCCATATCGTTGTCGGGATCGCTGTTTTATCGCATAGTGTGACAGTACCTTTAATATATGGATTGATATACTTCTATGAGCACCACCTTACTGCCACATGTGCTGACGATAATCCCTTTGTTCTCCAATACATTAGTCAAATTCTAGAAATTACCAAACATTTATCTTCAGTCAGTGTTATAAATGGAGTTCAATCCTCCTTCCATATGACAAAATGAAATGAGGGTTGAGTTACTGCAACCAATTGCTTCAGTGCTGTTGATGCCAAATGAAGGAGCAGACAGAAAGACAGAGGGTAATCTAAATATGTTACCAAAACAGGGAATTAGAAGTTGTCTGTATGTCACTAAAGGGAACCTGCTAATTAAAAACCTACAGTATTGTGATGACATCAACTAGTAGGAGATGAGAGGAAAGAAGTGGCAAGTGGCCCTCCATGTTCATTCTAACATCATGATGTGAAGGCGAGCGGAACCCACACACCATCACATCATGATGTCATTTCACCAAATAACACTTTTTCCCACCATTCTTATTTACTATCATTTTATCGTGGAACCCTTATCAAAAAACATTTCTGTTCTGCCTGAAGTGGTACAATAATGGTGAATAAAAGGCATGTGTATACTATGAAGTTTAAATGTCAATGAAAGACCATCTGATGGACACTTGATTGCCTGGATTTCTAATGGATATGGCTTGAGCTATTCCAGGTAGTAGAGTCTAAGGTATTATCCATTCCCCAGCCTGAAATCTCATCATGGAGATATAGACTTTCCTTGAGAGAATTACTGGCTTTATACGATAGAGTAGCTTCTAATTCTAGAGTTAGAATTAGCTCAATAGTGAGCTGACATAAAACTAGAAAGACAAATAAGTGGATTTACATTTGGTTGAACCTTGCCAAAATATGTTATAAGAAATTATGTGTTTTAGTTTGATTGTAATAGTACATTGTGAATTAATGTCATCATAAACATACAAAACAAATATAAAAAGGGCAAAAAGGGCATATAAAACTGCTCACATTGAAGTAAAGCATGTCAATGGGTATCAACTGTAGACACAATTAAAGAACATAAAACATTAATTAACAGTAGAAAGAATAATGACATTACAGTATGGGCTAAGTAAGCAGGGCGTTCATTAAAGATTTCCTCTGACTCACTTCTATTTATCACAGGACGCTGAAACTGCACGTGTAATGACATGTCTCTATAGGTTACGTGCCAATTAACAACTCAGAACTGATAACAATCTTGATTTTACAGGTGCTGAAATGATGTGAGGTTTGATAATGTATACACCATGAATATATTATTTACTATGTTTTCCAATTCACTACTTCATTTCAGTAATCAGTAATTAAACCTTTTTCGCATTGATTAAAAAATATGCAATTATCTTAATTTTTATGCTCTCTATCAGAAAAATATAAAGAATCACACTGTAACATTTGGTGTAATTTTTTTTTAGAGTTCATAAATACCCTCAAATTTGCCAAATTTGCTGACTCATTGTAAGTAGGGATGAGTGGACCTGTGGAAGTTCGGGTTCATCGAATTCGGTCAAACTTTAGTCCAAAGTTCATCTCAGGTACCTAAACTTGACCCCGAACCCCATAGAAGCCATTGGGAACCCAAACTTTGGTGCTGTAAAATGGCTGTAAAATGGGTGTAGTAAGCAGTAGGGTGCTGTAAAAGGAAGCAAAATATGGGTAAGAGCAGGACAATTGCCCTACAAATAAATGTGGATAGGGAAATTATGAATAGATGGATAGATAGAATAGATAAGATAGATGTCCTGTAGATAACTAATGTCACAAGTCCCCAAGATATAACAAACTAGTAACCTTTAGTGCTTTTCTCTCCAGCAATTTTGTTCTTCATCCATTTATTAAAAGATAAAAAATAAAAAAAACAAAACACCGGTCTGCCATAATCCACATTGAGGTCAAACAATGGGTCACTGTAGTCCACATCAAGATCATATGACAATTACTTTCTCCATGGTCCAATGTATGGTCCCCCATCAGAGATTAAAGCTCTGTAGACTGGAGCAGCAACTGCTGTCGGGTCTCACGCTCCATGAAACCCGGTGGCTGTGAACTAAGGTGACCTCAGTTCACAGGCACCAGGTCTTATAGGGGCAGCACAGGAGCCGAAATGATGAGTGATGACATCACAGCTAATCACTCCACGAGAACAGTTGGTTTTGAAATGAGGTAACATAATTAAGGTTACCTCAGTTCCCAGGCGCTGGGTCTCACAAGAGCCAAAATGATGAGAGATGATGTAAATGTAAAATTTCAACTCTCAGACTGCCCTTGTGATACCTGCCACCTGTGAACTGAAGAAATCTTAATGACGTCACCTCAGTTCATAGCCGCCGGGTCTCGTGGAATGCAGAGTGAGACCCGGCAGTGGCTGCTGATCCAGTCTATTGAGCTTCTTTCTCTAATTTTTTCAAAATTTGTATCCTCTTAATATATTACAATCATATTATATAATGCTGTGTATGTACAATTGTTCATTTTGACCTTCTACCCAGGTAATTCTTCTCTTTTCCATTAGGTTTATGACATCACATGATTTCAAACAGACTAGCTGAATCCTTCTTAGATCTATTTAGAAACATGAAGTCAAATTTCTCTGTATGAGTCATAAGTCACTGCAAAAGTCCCTGGTCCCTGGCAAGGGGGAAGAAGGAGCAGCTGAGTCAATAGTCGAGATAATAAATGCAGGGAAAAGAGTCTTTTTTTCTGCACAGTTACCGACCGTTCATTTTTCCTCACCGTATAGAGCTGTACGCTCCTCACACACTACCGTGTACCAGCTGGTATCACGGACAAATACATGCAGACTATCTGTGTGTGACTCCGGAAATATATATTTGGAGATTTACATTTTCCCCTACACCGTATGCAGCTGTATGCTCCTCATACAGTATCGTATATCTGCTGTTTGAATTACGGTCAAATACAGACTGAGTGAGCATCTGTGTGTGACTCCAGAAATATATACGGAGATTTAAATTTTCCCCTACACCGTATACAGCTCTGCACTCCTCATACAGTACCGTATATCTGCTGTTTGTATTACGGTCAAATACAGACTGAGTGAGCGTCTGTGTGTGACTCCGGAAATAAATATGGAGATTTAAATTTCCCCCTACACCGTATACAGCTGTACGCTCCTCATACAGTACCGTATATCTGCTGGTATTATTGGTACATTTTCCCAAACATGAGGAAGTATGGTGGAAGAGGCCGTTGACGTGGGTGGGGGGGCAGCTGGTACTGATGGTGGTGGTGCAATTGCTGGTAGTGCCAAACGCACAATAGCGCCTAAGGCAGGAGGTGTTGAGCCTGCGTCATAATCTGGCTCCAGAAGGCCTGTAATGCTCCCTTTTCTGGGAGTAGGTAAACCGCTTTTAAAGCCGGAGCATCAGGAAACATTACATTGCCGAAACAGCCTCCAGCTCTATCGCCTCCTCCTCTGAAGTTTCAAAAACTGCAAGCACTGAGTCGTCAGTGCAGGCTTCTGGTCAGGAACAACACCTTTCCTTGTGTCCTTCACCCCCAACCAAAATGAAGGATGCGGCAGGCCACACTTCAGATTAATCCCTGGAGCTCTTTTCACATACCATGCCTCAGTTATCAAGTGAGAAATCCTGAATTCCCCAGTCCAAGATGAATATGACATGGAGTGCACTGATGCACAGCCAGTGCTATATGATTCTACTGGTACATTCACCCAGAGCACTGCATTGCCCTCGCAGTCTACTGAGCCAGATTCTGACCCTAATGAAACTCAGGTGCCCCTTCCCGCATACTATACCACCTTACACGGTGACACAGAGGAAGGTGCAGATGAAATTGAAGAGGAGGTGATGGATGACCCAGTTGTTGACCTAGATTGGCATCCATTGGGGGAAGAGGGTGCTGCTGGCAATTGCTCAGAAGAGGAGGAGGATCTGCAGCAGGCATCGACATCGCAGCTGCCGTTATCTGGCAGGCCCGAAGCTGTCCAAAAACGTGTTAAAAAAACAAAAAGAGTTGCAGGACAGCTTGGCCAGACGGTCAAATTAGCACAGCGTGCAAGGCCTGAACATTTTTCCCATAGTAGGAAGAGTGCAGTGTGGCACTTTTTTGACCAAAATCCTATTGATGAGGCAAAGGTTATCTGTAAGAAGTGCGGAAGGACCTTTAGACGAGGGAGAAATCTCCGAAATTTGAATACCAGTTGCATGCTTAGACATGTAAACACCATGCATTTGCAAGTGTGCATGGACTACAATACCTCAGGTAGCACACATGCACCTGCTCCGACTGAAGGTAGCCAGCAACACTACATCGCTTCCCCCACTGTAAGCCCACCGGTTAGCACACCACCAGCAAGAAATGTTGAGGTGTCGTCGCAAGGCCAAAGCAGTAAGGGAATCACAATGTTTTCCAAATGAAAGTCTGCATCTAGGCCATCACCACCAACATCACCATCACCAACCCCCGCTCAGTCCGCCATGTCCACCGCTAGTTCCACCATATGCAGCTGTCAAGTCCAGCTCACCCTAGCAGAGACTCTGAGTAGGACAAGAAAGTACTCATCCTCTCATCCGCGTACACTGGCTTTGAATGCCTACATTGCCAAACTGATCTCATTAGAGATGATACCCTTCCATTTGGTTGAAAGCGCAGCGTTCCGAGAGCTCATGGCCTATGCTGTCCCACACTATGACCTACCCAGTCGGCACTTCTTTTCTAGAAAATCCATCCCTGCCCTCCACCTGCATGTGACAGACCGCATTGTCCATGCACTCAAAAAATCAGTGAGTGGAAAGGTGCACCTCATAACAGATGCATGGTCCAGTAGGCATGGTCAGGGCCGTTACTTGTCCATCACTGCGCACAGGGTAAATGTGGTGGATGCAGGGTCCACAGGGGACAGCGGGGGTGGGACAGAGCTGCCTAGCCCACGGTATAGGCAACAGTTAGCTGTAGGCGTTCGACCTTCTGCCTCCTCCTCCTCCATAAGCGAAAGCTCATCAACAGAGCACAGTCGCACGAGCACTCCATCCGCAGCTGCCAGTGTTGCACACGAGGTGTCCCACTGTCAAACAGCTAGTGGTAAGCATCAGCAGGCTGTTTTAAAGATGATGTCTTTGGGCGACAACAGACACACTGCGGAGGTACTGGCCGACTACTTGCAGCGAGAAACTGAGTCATGGCTGGGCAGTCTACATCTTGAGCCAGGCAAGGTAGTCAATGACAACGGACGTAAATTTGTGGCGGCCATAGCCCTGGCAAAACTCAGACACATACCTTGCCTGGCTCACACCTTGAACCTGGTAGTGCAGTGCTTCATAAATAATTATCCGAAGTTACTAGCCCTGCTCCATAAGGTATGAAGACTGTGCTCGCACATCCGTCGCTTGCCCGTAGACTCCAGTCGTATGCAGAGGCTGCTGCGATTGCTCCACCTCCCCAAGCATGCCTAATCATAGACATTGCAACAAGGTGGAACTCCACCGTGCACATGGTTGAGAGGGTGTGCGAACAGAGGCAGGCTGTAATGCATTTGTTGGAGCATACACGGGTAGGCAGTTTGAGGGCAGACATCGAGTTGTTGGGTGTGCAGTGGTCAAAGCTGAAAGACCTATGTAAAGTCCTTCAGCGTTTTGAGGAATGCACATGGCTGGTAAGCACAGATGACGCCATCATAAGCATGAGCATCCCACTTATGCGTCTGCTCATGCAAACTTTGATGCACATTAAGGATGAGGGGTCTGCAGCGGAGGAGGAGGAGGGAAGCCTTGATGACAATCAGGCATTGTCTGCTCAGGGAACTGTCTTGGATGAGGTGAAGGAAGAAGAGGAAGAGGAGGAGGAGGATGAGGGGGATGATTATTTTGGGAAGGAGGATGCTTCTCAGGGGGCAAGAGAAAATGTTGGCTTGCCAAGGTCAGGTACAGGGTTTGTGCGTGACTGGAGGGATTTGGATAAGGCAGAAAATGCTCCTCCACCCACCACTGGCACTGCATTATTGACACCTGGAACATTGACCCACATGTGTGATTATCTCTTGCGGATCCTAAAAAGGGACCCCCGCATTACCAAAATTATGAAGGATGACGACTACTGGTTTGCCAGCATCCTTGATCCTCGCTATAAAGGCAAATTACAGAACATCATGCCACAGGAGAACCTCAATCTAATATTGGTGAACAAACAAGCAACTCTGGTAAACCATTTGCTGGAGGCATTCCCAGCACACAGCAGCGGTGCAGGTTCTACCATGAGCCATACTGGGCAACATGGAAGAGGTGTTCGTGGTGCACACAGCTGAAGTGGCATTGGAGACAGGGGTTTCATGACCATGTTGTGGACTGATTTCTCAAGTAACGCTCACACGACTGGTAATACTGAATCGATTGCAACAGACAGGAGACAGCAGTTGTCAACTATGGTTCAAAATTACCTCTCCTCCCATATCGATGTTTTCCCTCACAGTTCATTCCCCTTTTACTACTGGGCGTGTAAACTGGACACCTGGCCTGAATTGGCACAATATGCCTTACAGGAGCTCGCTTGCCCTGCTGGTAGTGTGCTATCAGACAGAATCTTCAGTGCTGCTGGAGCAATCCTGACAGAAAGAAGGACCCAGCTGTCGACCCAAAATGTAGGTGATCTCACCTTCATTAAAATGAACCATGCCTGGGTTTCAAAGGATTTTGTACTACCTTCCCCTGATGACACATAGGTTGCCAGCAAAATGGCTCGCTTTGTCCTCTTCTTCCTCTGACTTCTCCAATTCCTCCATTTGCAGCTGCTGAACGTCCAACTTACACCTCAACATATGCCAGTTTGTCCACCTCCCTAACTGGGCTGTACCCCCCACAACTTTAGGCAAATAACCCCCAGTTTTCAATGTGTTACTATTATTATAAAGTAAATTACGGTTGACAAGCTTAAGTAATAAGAATTGATGTTGTTGCAATTGAAATGGGCACTGTAGGTGTGTTTACTGTCCTCCACTCACTGCTGCTTTTTGTTCCCCATTGACTTGCATTGGGGTTGGGTTTCGGTCGGAACTCCGACTTTTACCGATAGTCAGCCGATTTCGTTCGACTCGACTTTTGGAAAAGTCGGGTGGTCCGAAACCCGACTCGACCCTCACAGAGGCAAAGTCACTCATCTCTAATTAAGAGTATAGAAACTTTGATGGGAGTGCTTCTTTAATGTCAATTATAATCTGTACAAATTAATTGAAAAATAAACTGAATTCTTTTTGGGGTGGAAAACTAAAATAAACCCGACTTTCGCAAAAGTCGAACGAAATCGGCCGACTATAGGGAAAAGTTGAAGGTCCAACTGAAACACGAAACCCAATGCAAGTCAATGGGGAAGCAAAGTCGGCAGGGAGTGGAGGACAGTAAACACACCTACATGCCGGACCACTTTTTTAAAGTGCACAAAATCAATCTCTCTCTCCAGACGCTGCACATGTCATCTCGTTGCACACAGTGTATGTCCTTGCTCAGTAGCTGAAAAAAGTCATGTGCAAGCATTCTGGGAAATCCGACTTTGGCGCTTGTTTTGCCGACCGTATGGCCGACTGTGGTCGCGTTTCGGTCGGCAAAACCCGACTTTGCCATAAGTCAGCGACTTATGAATCTGGCCGACCTGTTTCACTCAACTCTACTCAGCAGTATAATCAACAGACTATTAGAGTTGGGTCAAATTCAAAAGTCGCCGACTTTCGCAAAAGTGGGGTTTCGCCAAAGTCGGATTTCCCAGAATGCTTGCACATGAATTTTTTCAGCCCCTGAGCAAGGACGCACACTGTGGGCAATGAAATGACATGTGCAGCGTAGAGAGAGAGAGAGTTTTCACGCACTTTAAAAAAGCGGTTCGGCATGTAGGTGTGTTTACTATCCTCCACTCCCTGCCGACTTTCCTTCCCCATTGACTTGCATTGGGTTTCGTGTTTCAGTCGGACCTTCAACTTTTCACGATAGTCGGACGATTTCGTTCGACTCGACTTTTGAGAAAGTTGGGTTTCATGAAACCCGACTCGACCCTAAAAAAGGCAAAGTCCCTCATCTCTACAGATTATTAAATGGATTCAGGTCTGAGCTCTGTCTGGACCATTCCAAAACTTTGATCTTCTGGCAAAGCCATTCTTTGGTGATTTGAAGGTATGCTTAGGATCATTGTTATGCTGAAAGGTGACATTTATTTTCATCTTCAGCTTTCTTGGAGATGACTGAATGCTTTGAGGCAAAATTGACTGATAATTGGAACAGTTCATTATTCCCTCTACCTTGACTAAACGGCCCAGTTCTAGCAACCAAAAAAGCCCCAAACCATAATGTTGCCTCCACTATGCTTCACTGTAGATATGGTGTGTTCTTTTGGTGATGCACAGAGTTTACTTCAAAAGCTCAACCTTGATCTCCTCAGACCAAAGCATATTTTTACACATGCTTTTGCCAGACTTGACGTAGGTTTTGGCAAAAACACAGATGAGCTTGAATGTTTTTTATACAAGAAAAGGATTCCATTTTGTCACCCTACCACACAAGCCAGACATATGAAGAGTATGGGAGATTTAGTCACATGGTGTTTATGAACAGCTTTTGCTGTAAAATGCAACTCAGAAAATGTCAGGAAAATTCTATTAGTACATCTAAACTTTATATAAAATTATTCAGAATCACTTTAACCCCTTAACTACCTTGGGGTTTTCTGCTTTTGCATTTCCATTTTTTGCTCCCTGCTTTTCCAGAACCATAACTTTTTTACCTTTCTGCCAATATAGCAGTCTGAGGGCTGTTTTTTTTGAGGGATGAGTTGTACTTTTGAACAACACCATTTTACCATATCATGAACTGGAAATTGGAAAAAAAATCAAAGTGGGGTGAAATTGCAAATAAGGTGTAATTCCACAATTGCTATTTATTTATTTTTTTACCATATATTCACTAAATGTTAAAAAAATAACTGCCAATATGATTCCCCAGGTCATTACGAGTTTGCAGACACTAAACATGCATAGTTTGTTTTTTATTTAAGTGACGAAAAAAAAGTTGCCATTTTCCAAGACCTGCAACGTCTCCTTTTTTTGGAATCTAGGCCTGAGTGAGGGATTTCTTTTTTGTGCACCGAGCTGACGTTTTTATTGCTACCATTCCAGGGTAGATATGATGCTTTGATCGCCTGTTGTTGCATATTATTGCAATGTTGAGGCAACCAAAAAAACCTAATTTTGGTGCTTTGATTTTTTTCACCTTTTACCAATCAGGTTAATTCTTTTTATATATTGATAGATATGGTTTTTCTAAATGCGACAATAGCAAATATGTGCATTTTTGAATTTTTTAAATTGTTTTATTTTGAATGGGGTGAAAAAGGGCGATTTAAACATTTATATTTTTTAAATATTTTTAAAGACTATTTTTTACTTTTCACATGCTTCAATAGTCTCCATGGGAGACTAGAAACTGTGATCATCTGATCGCCTGTGCTACAGTGCTACAGCCCTGCTGTGTGTAGCAAAAATGCTTTCCTGCTATGAGCGCCGGCCACAGGGCAGCACTCATAGCATTCCGGCAATGACACCTGCAGACCCCGGGTTGTCCTAATAACCCATTGGCGACCCGAGGTCATGTAACATAGGCGCTGATGGGCGGGATTAGTGGTGCGCTTCTGGCGTGGCCATGTTAAATGCCGCTGTTGGAGATTGACTGTGGCATTTAGCATGTTAGCGTCTTTGGGTGGATCATGATTCCACCAGCGGCTGTTAGAGGCACATATCTGTGGGGACCTATCTCACTCAAAGCTTTGAAATGCAATCTCTAATGGTTAGTGAAGTTCTCTCCCCCACATGCATTTTCTGAGCGATTACAAGCCATGAATAAAGAACGGTTTCTAAATATCTTCAAAGAGCAACTTCTCAAAACAATCCACAAGTAATTTGGTGATGATCAATGAATTTAGCGGAATGAAGGAGCACTGTGCCACCAGGCAAAAATGATAATTCCTCTATGTGGCTTGGTGAACAAAACATTAAAAGTTTTGGTTAAAGGCCAGGACACTCTTCAGATCTCAATCCCATTGAGAACCTGTGTCCAGTAATCAAAAGTATGTTGACAAATAAAAAAACAGAAATTGTGATAAACTCCAAGCACTGATTAGTCAAGAGTGTCCTCAATCAGGATTTAGCCCAGAAGCTGATATCCAGCATATTAGGGACAGTACTGTAAATAGTGAGTCTTTGCATAAACTTAAAAGTTGTACTTCTGGAACTATAGAAACATCTAACTAAGGCTGGTTTCACATTTGCGTTTTTTAGCGCTGGAAAAAAACGCACACCTGCGCATGCGTTTTTTCCCCTATATTTAACATGGGTGCGCATACCTGCGCGCTGGTAAGCGCATGTATGCGATTCTCATGCGCTGCGTTTTTTTGGGGTGTGCGTTGGGATTTTCCAGACGCAGCAT